>NW_027526314.1:1443883-1463883 GCF_048455015.1 Haemaphysalis longicornis
GCCTCGAGCTTCGCGATCGTTGCGCCGCCTGCCGCCGCTTCTCCGCGGCGCTTACGGCATGTCCGCTGCGCAGCTGATAGTGGCTCATGCAGTGTGTTTGTTCTCTTTCGCTTCTTTTTGCCTTACCCGCCGCGGTGGCTCAGTGGCTAAGGCGTTGCGCTGCTGAGCACGAGGTCGCGGGTTCGATTCCCGGCCGCGGCGGCCGCTTTTCTGATGGAGGCGAAAAGCAAAAACGCCCGTGTGTACGAGATTTCGGCGCACGATAAAGATCTCCAGGTGGTCAAAATTAATCCGGAGCCCTCCACTACGGCGCGCCTCATCGCCTGCGTTGCGTCGGCGCGTTAAACCCCACAATCAATCAATCAATCAATCAATCAATTCTTTTTGCCTTTCCGCACCCTAAACATGTTGTTATGGTGATGTCTGTAAGCAAATAGTACGTTTAGGGCGCTTCAAAAAACAGCTGCGTCCTGATTAGAGTGCTCGGACGACAACAAGAGCTAACCCGGGACGCGGTACTGCGCGCTTCTTCGCCGCTCTTGCGGGCGTCGGCGACGGCAGCGGCATATCACCACTGTCACCTCCGAATATCTCAGGCGCAAGTGAAGTCTGTTGACGCCTTGCTTAGACCTGCTATTGGCACAGTGAGAGGTTCGTTTCGTTTTGCAGCGCGGACAACGAATTCGGCCTTGTTCTGAATGTATACGCCGTAGAAAAATATAATTCGGTGAGGTGATTACCTAATATACTTGGAAATAACTTGTGCCTTTTATAGAAATAGAGGCCACGCGAACATGTTAAGTATATTCCAAGTCTGTGGGTAGTTAAATACGTGCCCACTCCCGCCTGATAGCATGGACCAAGGAGAGTTAATGAAACCACGAGAAAAAAAATGGTCTGCCAAGTCCGGAAGCAATGTAATAGCTCGTGCGGGAATGAAAAAACCCACTGCAGCTTCGGAAATCCTAGAGACGTTCGTCTTAGGCAAGATAGGACTTACTATAGGCCAACTAGATGCGAAATGCCCTGATATTTTCTGACAGGGAGAGGGAGGAGGGGGGCGCTTAACTATCGTTGTGTACAAATGCGGAGCGAAATCAAGGAATGACCGTTTTAGAGAGAGAGAGAATAACTTTAATGAAAACCAGCGATGTTAGCCGAGCCGTCGGGCTGGCTTGCTACGCTAGATGAGAGAAGAAAAACAAAACGAAAAAAAGAGAGGAAAAAAATGTGAAAACGAAATGATGTCATTTGATGCGGCCAAAATTTTCAATCACAAAACTCTGTCCAGTTCTGTGCTCCGAAGAAACTCCAAAAGAGCTTTGATTGCACGCGCAGCCTGACTGGGACCCGACCATGGACCCAAAACAGCCCTCAGCTCAAGTCCCGCACCAAGCTGCCTGCACAAAGTTAATGTGAGTTTTTGTCTGTGCACGGTGTACTTTGGACACACGCATATAACATGATGGATGTCTTCTCGTGAGTCACATTTGGAGCAAAGAGGTGAAGATGCATGCTGGAGTTTGTACAGGTAATGACCCGTGTAGGCCACATTCAAGCGCAGCCTATGCAGAATGGCTTCCTCGTGCTTGCTAAGTCCAGGTGGCATTCTGAAGGTGCACTTGGGATCAATCTCATGAAGAGGTGCGTATTGCTGCCTTGCATCAGTCCAGATAGACATCTGCGCAGTCCATGCGGTTGATGAGGCGAGTGTTGCCGCATCCTTTCTCGTGAATGGGATCGGCACAGCTTCAGTGCAGAGACTGTGGGCAGATGAGGCGGCTTTGTCAGCTGCGTCGTTGCCGGCAACTCCGCAGTGGGCAGGAAGCCACTGCAGATCTACGCTGTGTCCCCTTTGTATGGCTTGTAAGTGCAAGAGATTGACCGTTTTAGTAATCACACACAAGCTTCGCGTTCACCTTTATTTTGTTTTTCGACTTTATTGAACTGCTGAACACTCTGCGGACACATTTTTTGATACAGTAAGGAAGTTCACAAGCGATAAAAGGTGTTGTTGGAAGAGTGTGGTGTTTGATAAGGCCCTTTGGTTTCACTTTTGCGCTAAATTCTGCAGTCTCCCTGTGTCATACGACGATGTTGCGAAGAAGCGTTTAGTCACTGCCTTGGATATAAGCGGAGGATATATGTAACCGATGGCTGTTTGGGAAAGCTCACCTTGCGACAAGATGACCCAACCGTAAATTCTTTGTGCTGACTCCCGCATGTAATTTTGCATTATCCATCGTACTTATTGCGCAGAATATCCGTAAAATTTATGCCACATTGGCTTGTTCAGGGTAGTGATCAATATCCGAGACATGAAGCGTAACTGGCGGGCTGTCAGGTATGAGTGCTCCGCTAGATTATGAAAGCACACGAAACTGATTTACATCGCAATGTATAGCCGTACGTAGCATGAACATCTGAACGAACGCTGCTTACGGAAGTACTGTTCGTAAATTTCAGGGCAGTGGAATTACAATCAGCTCCATGCATATATGCCGGTTTCGTGACGCCGGCTTGTGAAACACACTTGGCGCTTATGTGGACCATATGCACCACAGTAAGATCGCGTCAGAAGCATTTACACTCTCGTAAATACACCACATTTGCGAACGGAGTGACTGCTCCACATAAATATGTATTTCCGACGCGTACAAACGGAAAATATTAGTCGCGAACTTGCCGCAAACGCAACGGTGACAGTGGTGAGTGGGCCGGCGACTCCCGCGACTGCTTTCGAAACGGGCCGCTAGCGGGATTTCAGTGGCGCCCCTACAGGCAGCGCTCGAGGCGTATAACGAACTACTTCACTTTCACAACGCTACTCCGTAATAAGAAGGTTGGACTGTATATAGGTGTATAGGTCCGGCCTACCCTCATAAAGTACAGAAGAAAAACACCCTGACATCAATACTCGTACTGTTAAAGCAGCCGAAGCTATGTCTCAATCCGTTCATTAATTTCATGCCAATAGATGCCACTGCTAACAGCTGACAAGAGTTCATATTGACCTCCTCGCATTAGCCCTGGTAGTATCAAATACTTACGCGCGTTTAACGCCTTTCATCGATCCGTCTCGGCTCCTCGAAAAGCGTTCATGCAGCAACCTGGTCACGTTACGAACCTGCAGTTGCTTAACACCTTGTCCCCGAGATTAGCCCCATTAATTTCATCTTCCCTACCTTCTAAAAAAATTCGTCGGATGTACTTGCCTGTTTCTATGAAGCAGGGCCCGGCGGCGGCCACGGTGCGACATCCATTGGGAGATCACGGTCCACAGATGGCGCGGACATCGCTTAGCCTCGGCCAGCAATAAAGGGCCATCTGCCAAGATGTATCTGGACAATCGGCTGATATATTCTTTCGTAGACAATCGGCGGACGCAGGCCAAGGTCTTCGCTGACGAGCAGAGACTGATGCGCGTAGAATCAGAGCCGGAACTAGGTCTTCTCCTCGAATCGGACCACATATGGCGCTTGCTAACGGGAGAAGTTACTCGGAGACCTGAAATCGAAAGGCTTGCAGCGTTAAACACTACCTTAGGGTGGAAACTTCAAGGACCATCTCAGCAGAAGGCATTTCTAGACTGTGAAACTCACCTTATGGTCTGCGTTCTGCATGTGAGCAGCGTCGCTGAAGACGAATAAGCGTCAGAGCTTTTGCAGTCGTTCCGGCAGCTAGAATCCATGGACATCTTGGACTCCAGGGAACCATATACTGACTTCCTGGAAAACTTTAAACAAGCAGTTCAGAAGGACGCCGGAATGTACACTATTGCGTTTCCCTAGAAAGAAGGCCGGAAAAGTTTCTTGACAAACAATTATTACATCGCACTGAATCGGCTGCAGAGGTTGGTAACACAAATTTCACGCCGAGAAGGGCTGCTAGAGAGGTACGACATGGTGGTCATACAGTATACTTGTTGCTCAACCACCATAAAGTAGTACCCAAAGTAGTTCCTGGCGATCGGGTGGTCTACTACATGCTGCATCACGGCGTCCTACGCGAGGATTCATTGACAACCAAACTGCGAGTTGTTTTTGACGCCTCCTCGCACTCCCTATGGCTCCATAACTGCTGATAGTGATGGACATACGGAGATATTTTTCTAGAAACCATCGCTGTCAGGGGTACCGGAAGCAGTCACGCCGACGTTCAGCAGGAGTTGTCATTCGCTGAAGGTCCACAATATATTTCGAACGGTGGTGGGATCGAAAGTGAGGTCAGCCATGAAAAACTCCCAGGATGCCTAAATAACTCAGGTGTTCTTAGGTTTAAGTTAGGCCTAACGTCATGAAAATCCCGGAAACCGTTTCTGCGAGTACGTGCTTTCGCCCATGTTCGGCTTAACGTTCGGTGTGCCCAAATTCAAACTCATTCTGCATCCAACTGCGGGTGCCCGTTAATTAGCGCCGTTATAACTCAAAGTGTAACGTTAGGGCTAATCTCAAGAAAATCCCGGGTCAATACAGCTCTGCGGATATGTGTTCGACGCGTCGAAGTTTTGCTGCTACAGACGCCGACGCCACGCGCCACACGCCAGATCTCTCGTTTATTACCGCGCCATTAATTACGTTCGAATTAATGAGGAATGCTGATACGAGTCGGAAATGCGAAACAGCTGGGGTAACGCAACAGATGAACCTAGAGTGGCGTTAGGCAACTTTGGTGTGGCAAATGACCAATCCCTGTTTGTGCAAGCTTGATTAAGGGCGTCCTGGTGTAATAAAGGGACGCGCTTTTGGCTGTCCGGGGCGGCCAGCCTGCAGATGCGGTAGGGCTTGAAGGGGTGGAGAGGATTCCCCATTTTCTCGTAACGACTTCGTAAGTAAAATAACCCTGCTTTGAAACTCCGGCAATCGGTGTCCTTTCTGCCATTACAGGGATCTATCACTGAACGCTTTCCACCGCCCCCACGTTCTTAGCCGTACAAAAGTTCACTAAAAAAGATTGGCGGGTGATTAGAGGAGATGTGTTGCAGTTGTCAGCAGCATCTGTGAACGATATACGCTGAGAAATTCGACTGATAATGTCTCTCCATGTCGCAAAACACCTCCTTCGAAGGACTAATGATTTTCGTGGCTGACGGGTTTGTTGCAAGGTTAGTAATACCAGAGACTGAGAGTCACACGCGCGATTACGATTAAATGCTTCTGTTGCGGAGTCGACATTGAAACGCCTCCTATGGGGCCATGTTATGGCCTTCGGCCAGCCGTACCCCGACACAGTGTTAACTACAGGACATCGCCCAGTTCCCATCACAAGAAACTTCTGGGCTTTCTTTTAAAGCGAAGCTTTAGTGTCCTCGCTGATGCCTTTATCGCCCTGCGGGAAAGCCAACGTTCTCTGACGATGATGATGAATGATCGTGGGTGAAGTGAAAGAAGAAAACGCTTCCCGTGGCCGGAACCCAACCTGAGCCCCTTGCGTTACGGAGCTGCCGCCTGTCCGACTGCTCCATTTCGACACTTCTTTCCCTTCATTGCAAAAATCAACAACACTGTCGCACGAAGCGTCCACATGGTCGAAGCGAACGCCAAGCAGCAGGTACCGATTCGCGCCGTACACCAAACCAAAACGTTAGGCCTACGCAGTGCACGCCCGAGAGTCGCTGTAAGTGTTCTGGAAAAGTGGTGCGTACCTCCAGAGTAGAAATGCTCGCAGTGTGGGATTTGCCAACCAAAGAATCCATCACGAGAAAGCTTCGCGTTCAACCACTGTGGTCGTTAGACGGAGGGGTCCTTTGATTTCTTTTTGTGCTGCCCTCTACAGTATTCTGAAGCTAATAAAGCCGCCTGAATCGTGTAACTTCTGTTCCCTTCATTTTCTCTGTTTCTTCATACATCTACTGCAGTTTTTGTGTTTTTTCTGTCTATGACTTCCTGATCGCTTTGATGCCCTGCGACAAAATGGCGTATCAATCAATCAATCAATCAATCAATCAATCAATCAATCAATCAATCAATCAATCAATCAATCAATCAATCAATCAATCAATCAATCAATCAATCAATCAATCAATCAATCAATCCATTATTAAGTGTCCAGGAACAGCCGGAGGGCCTTTGCGCTGGCACACGGAAACAAAAAAAACAGGCAAGGTACGATGCCCATACTTCACAAGTAATGCAATTAAGGTACAGCGTTGCTGACACACGCAAAAAATTACATGATAATAATAATAATAATAATAATAATAATAATAATAATATTAATAATAATAATATGGTGATGATGATGATAAACTTTGGTAAATTGCCTGTAGGGGCCGTCGGTTCACCGGAAAGCGCGTGTTAAAGTTGGCTTTGCCGCAAATCGGTTGATGCTTCCCTGCGTGCAACGCAATCTCTACAGACATGGCCCCATTAGCAGCTGCCGCTGTGAAAGTATAAGCCAGCTCATCCCCATTCGAGCGTCTAAGATACGCGAGGCACTGCACCAAGGGAGTGAATCAACCTTTATGTGCGTACACCGTGCGAGTTATGTTTAACCGCCGCGGTGGCTCAGTAGCCGAGGCCTTGTGTCGCGGAGCTCAAGTGTGATGCGGGCCTCGGAGGCATTTTCTCTAATGGGGGCGAAACGCGAAAACTCTCCGAGATTTCTGTGCACGTTAAGATGCCCCGGTGGTCTAAGTTACATTAATCCGTGGCTCTGCACAAGCGCTCGCCCCATGGCCCAGGTGTAGCTTCGGCGTGTAAAACCCGCCAAAACTTTTTTTATGGCGTACTGTACTGATTTCTTTTTGGAGGCAATCCTGTCGATACAGGGGAGAAAACTGTTTATAATTTAATTACTAATCTGACTCGCATTTTTACAACAACGTTCCCGTGGCACGCAACAGCAGTTCTTATGGAGTGCGTGAAAACTAAATTTTGAGCTAAATGTGGAGGCACAAGCCAATCGAAAATTCACAAACTCGTCATACCGGTGTCCTGCACCTTGTAGTGAGTGCCTCAGGGCAATGGCGGTGTGACTCACAGTCGTACGTTTCCCGCGTTCTAAACGAATACCCAGCCGAGCGAGCTCTAAAAGATTAGCTGTCCTTCAAACGGCCGGTCACTCCATGGCCAGGTAAAAATTTATCGAAACCCGGCAACATATTTGCCCGTGGCTGATAACAAAATCAGGCAGAAGTGAGACGGTAAAAACTGTTGCAATGGCAGTAGAGTGACTGCTTTTGCGTCAGAGAATTTCACGTTGATATTCTGCTATCAGGGCACCTATACCGACATCCGGGACCCTGGGCAAGAATCTCCAAGAATCACATTCACTACACGAAATCCAGAACTTGCATGACATCAATATTTGGCTTTAGGGTCAACAACTTCCTTTCGCTCGAAGGTTATGTTTGTTCGCCAAAAAGCACGCTTGGCGAGTTACGTTAATAGTTTGACGTCGGTGGCGCGCATATAACGTCGGTAGCGGTCCGTCACGTTACGCCGGTTTCGCTGCGTCAGCCGGAAAAGTCAACCCTGCTATAGGGACCGGGCGGCCGTTGTATGGCACCACCGTCGCTTCAGCGAACAGCGCCACCCGTGGCGAACCGCTCGTCAGTGGAATGCCGGTGGCGGTCAGCGCAGCGTAACTGTGCATGGCTTTCTGTCGTTTTTCTGCAGTGCGGCTTGCAAAGCGAACGTAACCCCACGTGCATTTTTCAGATCGGTAAATCTTGAGCGTGGATGTGACGTTTACGAGGCATGCCATGCGTGTGATTTACGCCCATGCTCAGTATTTACAAATAGCAGACGACGCTCAATGCGCCAAGCTGGAAGTGAAAGTTCGTTGCTCCATGCAATTTTTTGATGCCTGCATGCAGTTTCGCGTATCGGGGAGTATACTGCAGCTAAATTCTCCCACAAAGCCTGTGTGTGTAACCGATTTAGGAATGCTGCGGCGCTGGCCTTGGGCAGTTGATGACGAGGCGGGGTCGACGTCGTGCACAAGCTAGCGAAAGACAAAGTTGGGGGTGTGTTCTAAGATTTACCTCAAAACAGAAATTGTGATGGACGACGCTTCCGTAACTTCATTACCTACGGCTGAAACGTGTTTAATTTCACAGAAATGCTCTTACTACAGTCATCGGGAATCGTTGATAGAATAAATACCCCATGATAGTAGAACGTTATTGCTTGTCGCGGAGAAGCATTGCTTTACAAAAATTGCAATATTTGCTGGCTAGTTGGTAAATGGTTTTTCAAAAACCAATTCCTGCGTGGCTGAAGGACGCAAGACAGGAGGTGTGCCTGAAACCTGTACTCAGCTTCACAACTGAATGCTGCAGTCGGGTACAAGCTGCCACCTACGCTTGAAAAATCATGCACACCTTCGTCTAACGACGATGAGGGTTTATCGCATAGCTCTACCGTATGGGTTTCCTTGGTTGCCTTCTGGATTTAAACTTTGACTAGTTTAGCGTCGAATTTGATCAGTACGCAGTTTGGTCTTTTGATCGCAGAGTCTTTGACTTTGACCATTTCCCTTCGATTTCGCAGAAAGAAAGCTTTGCGTTCAACCATCATAATCATTAGACGGAGGGCTAGATGATTTTGCTGCTTAAGTTTGAACTTCCATGCTCCCCTCTCCAAATTTAAACTTTGTCCAGCGCGTCGGAAATGTGTCTGTGCTGGAGGACTCGGGCTGATGCACCCATATTTGAGGCAACTAATCGCGCGTTTTTGGTGTCTTCACCAGGAATTACACGATTTTTTTAGGTACTCTGTAAAGAATACTTCAGCATTAAAAAACACCAGCTGATGTTAACGCTGCCACATTTTTTAACTATTGGTGCCAGCCGTTATTCTACGCAGGTGGTAAAACGGGAGGGGGAGGAGGGATGGTGGATGGTTTGTAACAAGAGACACATGCACACTCAACGCTGGGAGGCAGCCATGCCTAGAGCTAAACGGAGAACCTACGGACGTAACTGAGAGCGTTGACAGAAGCCATTTAAGTGGAAACAATGGAACAAACAATTCTGTAAAAGACAAAAACAGACCCCTTCAGCGAAAAGGGAAAAACAAATGCAATAAATATTTAATCAGCTACATAAATATGCAGGGAGGCAGAAAGCCAGATAAGTGGGTGGAAATTCAAAAGCAACTTGAACGGGAAGGAATAGACGTGTACGCTTTAGCCGAGACTCACCTCCGGGACCTAGAAGCCCCACCTATCATAGACAATTATGTCTGGGAAGGTTGCAACAGGACCACAGGAATGAAGAAACGGGGAGGTGTTGGCATGCTCATTAAATAAGGGACCGACTGGCAGAGAGTGCATGAAAGCTGTAAAGAGCATCTATGGGTTACAGGTACCATAGAGGGGAATAATACATGGTTAGGAGTGGTGTATCTGTGGACCGGAACTAGTGCTATGGAGGAAAATGAGGAAATGGTAAATTGTTTGAGAAGAGATATTAACGAGTTCAAAGATTCGGGCGAAATAATCATAGTTGGAGATATGAATGCCCATATAGAAGGTTTGGATGGATACACAGACCACAACGGTTCTCTAGTGATAGATCTATGCCAGGAAAACAGGCTTGTAATAGTAAACACGGAAAGCAAGTGTGACGGACAAATAACGTGGGAAAGCGGTAAGAGACAGTCCAGCATAGACTACAGTTTAGTATCCGAGACAGTATACGGAAGGCTGCGGGAAATGAGGATAGATGAAAATGGAACAGACAGCTTAGGAAGCGACCACAAGCGGTTTAGCTTGCACTTTGGAGGCGCAACCCGGACAAATGCGGAAATAGGTACAATAGGAGTAAATAATTTGAATAATGAGCAGTTAAAGATCATCGCTGATAGATTGGAAGATGAAATCTATAAATACCCAGGCAAAAATTGGGATTACGACGAAATGATTGCGTTCATAAAGGGTAAGATGAAGGAAGCAAAGGAACGAAACCGATGGAAAGGGAAGAGAAAGCCGTGAAGGAAAAGTGGGATGTCTACCGTGGGAAAAAACTAGAAGTGCAGAAAATGGTGCAAGCAAAGATAAAGCAGAAAAGCGAACAATGGATGGCAGAAATACGGAAGAAGGACAAAAGCGCATCCAAGAAGTTTTGGAACCATGTAAAATCACTAAGCTCAAAAAACGATAACCATCAAAAATTCCTGATTGATGAGGAGGGGGAACATTTAGAAGGAGAGCACGCGTTGGCGCATATTCATCGAATGATTAGTGAGAAGTTTAGGACAATAGTGGTAGGGAAACCTGCACCGATAACATCAGCGCCACAAAAGACTGCGGAAAGGGAAATAAGTTTGAGCAACCTTGATTGGAAAAAAGCAGAGCAAAAGGTTTCCCCCCAGACAGCAGTGGGCCCGGACGGAATACCAATGCAACTGATAAACTTGCTTGGACCTAAACGTAAGGAATCGTTTATGAGGGCACTGGATAAGGTGATAGAAACCAAACAGATACCAGAGGACTGGCTAGAAAGTAGGATGAATTTAATATATAAAGGCAGAGGAGACAAAGCCAGTAGTGATACATACAGACCACTCACAGTAACGTCAGTGGTGTATAGACTCGTAATGCAGGCATTAAAATCAGAAATTCAAGCACGGATGGAAGAAAATGAAATACTTGGGGAACTGCAGAATGGATTTAGACAAGACAGGCGACTGGATGACAATCTGTTCGTGATAACGCAATCCATTGAAATTGCGAAAGCACAGAATATACCACTATGGATTACGTTCTTGGACATTAAAGGGGCATATGACAACGTAAACAGAGAACGGCTGTGGAGAATGCTGAAACTCCAGGGATTAGATGACCAGTTAGTACAGTTCCTTATAGCAATCTATAAAGACAATAGAGTTCACCTTACTTGGGGAGGACAGAAATGCGCCAAGCAGGTCAACATCCATCGGGGACTGAAACAGGGATGCCCTTTGAGCCCAATACTGTTCATGTTTTACATGGCAGGGTTAGAAAAGAAACTGGAAGAAAGTCAAGTAGGGTTTAGCCTAACCCATATGCCGCAAGGCGAAGTGGTACAACAGCATATTCCGGGAATGTTATACGCAGACGACATTGTTCTTTTAGCTGATAACCAAACCGATATGCAGCGGCTAATAAATATTTGCGGCCAGGAAGCCACTGACCTCGGGTTAAATTTCAGTGCAGAAAAATCAGGAATAATGGTTTTCAATGACGCTACCACCGACGTAGTGTCTATCCAGCAAGGCGAATTACCTAGAGTGAAGGAATATAAATATTTGGGAGTGTGGATAAACGAAGGGGATAACTACTTAAGTACTCACGAGGAGCAACTTAAGGTTAAGGGAAAGCGAAACGCATCTATAATGAAGCATAGAGCTCTGTGGGGGTATAACAAATATGAAGTAGTAAGAGGAATGTGGAAAGGAGTAATGGTTCCGGGTCTCACGTTTGCGAATGCTATACTCTGCTTAAAATCAGACGTTCTATCAGGCCTTGAAGTACACCAGAGAACGGTAGGACGTTTGGCCTTAGGCGCGCATGGAAAAACAAGTAACGAAGCAGTTCAGGGAGATATGGGCTGGGCGTCGTTTGAAGTTAGAGAAGCTCAGAGTAAAATATGTTTGAGATGAGGTTGAGGGTAATGGATCAACGAAGTTTTTTAGGTACCTATACTTGAAAAGCGTGGACACGCAGTGGTTAAAAAAGACTAGAAGGCTAACGATGAAATACGGAAAGAACAGTGGGGAATCCAAAACAGCCAAGGTAACCAAAAAAGAGGCAAGGCAGATTGAAACGAATAAATGGAGGGAAAAAATGGAAGCTAAAACGTCATTAGAGATGTACAGGGCTGAGAATATATGAACATCAGAAAGGAAAATTTCTACGATAATTCCCAGGGCAGTGCTTTGCTTTTTGAGGCTGGAGCAGGTTGCCTGCGAACTAAGAGTTTTGTGGGGAAGTATTCACAAAATGATGGGGTATGTGTGGTCTGCGGAAAAGAAACAGAAACTATGCGGCACATAGTGTTAGAATGTGAGGGTATCCATCCAAATCTACATGAAGGTAATATTGGCCTTCCAGAAGACCTAGGATTTAAGGATATCACAGAGGAAGTTAACTTCAAGGCTGTCGAGGGGACGAAAAGAAGATTAGAGTGCTGGTGGACGAAAAGCAGAGAGGGGAATATTGACTAGGACAGTTACCACCTGTAACAGGGAAAAGAAAGTATTTCGGGCCTAATAAGCGTTAGTGCCTGCCCTAAGCAGCGCTAGTATTAAACCAAGAGTGTAAAACATGGTTATATTAGTCCTTTTTGGTAAGATGACATGTCATCACCCCGCTTCAAAGGGGAAACCAATAGGAATCATCATCATCATAATCGTTTTGATTGATTTTGATTGTAGGGTTTAACGCACCGACGCAACGCAGGCGATGAGGCGTGCCGTAGTGGAGGGCTCCGGATTAATTTTGACCACCTGGGGATCTTTAACGTGCGCCGAAATCTCGTACACACGGGCGTTTTTGCTTTTCGCCTCCATCAGAAAAGCGGCCGCCGCGGCCGGGAATCGAACCCGCGACCTCGTGATCATCATCATCGTAGCTTGGGCTGTTGGGTTGGTGAATAACTTTGGCTCTTGATAAAATGACCACCACAGATGTAGGATTTCCACTTCGGCTTTCAGGCTCCCAGGCTGTCACAGTGTCGCTCAACAAAACCGAAGGCAGAAAGCTCACGGTTACAGAAAGTGTAAACTACTGCAACATTTCTACGGCTACACTGTAAGCCATCTCGTATGAAGGTGCCTTTCTATTTAAAGCACACGTATTGAGGTATCCCAGCGCTAAGGCTGGCGTAGAAACCGTAGTCATTGAAACCAGTGAAGATAATTTAAAGTGGTAGAAATGAATAATAATATTGCTAATACTTTTATTCCTACTCAGATCGCGCGGAGCCAGGCGCAGAGCGCTGCAAAAAGCGCTCGTGTCAATGTAGCCCATTTCCAACCTTACAAGCATCCAATAAGTTTGTGTAGCCGTTAGTGAATTTAAGCAGAAAATAATAGTACTAATAGTAGTTTTATTCGTACTCAGAACGGGTGTAGCCAAGCGCAGATCGTTGCGAAAAGCGCTCATGCCATTGCAGCCGATACCCAACTTTAGAAGCGTCCGACAAGTTTACGTAGTCATTACTGCATCTAAGAACCCAACACATCTGTCTAGACTTCGTTCCACCGCACATATACGCTCACAACACCACCAAAACATTTAAAGCACCGAAGCAAACACGACAAAAACAACGGGAGGCTGTGTAGTCCAACGCACCGGCTCATTCCACTGACGAGCGGAGCGCCGAGTGGTGGCGCCACCCGTCCAGCTGCCCGGTCCCTATACTACGGCGCGTGTCAACGCGAACTTACAGGCGCATGTGCCGAGTTATCGTCTGTTTCGCGGAGCGCAACCGCAGCATTCATCTTTCCGTGCAGCGCACTCTGGGATGACGCAGTTCACATTGATGACGTGCAAATAGAGAAGTCGAGTACGCGCCGAGATCACCAGAGCGTGTCACCCGCCCCCGCCGGTCGCGTCAGTGTTTTTGCGGACGTGTTTCGTCCGCAAAAGCTTCTCGGGTTTCGCGTGACAGATCAGCCGGCCGAACCTCTAACCATAAACCCCCGAGGGCCCAAGTGGAAAGAAAAGCGCCGTTCGCCAAAGAAGGCACATCCGTTGTCGTTTGGACGCTGGACCAAATGTAATTACGAACGCAGCAGCCGCGTGATCGTGGGCGGCTACTATGGTATAGCGTGGCCATCGATACGCGTCACGAATGCCGGGAGCTGTTGTTCTCCCTCGACATATGACGTGTGCGGGCGATGGCCGTGCTGTGGCTGCCCATCCATCTCAGAATAGTCTATTCGCTCCATCCCGCGTGACCCTCCCGGAAGCTTTGAAATACGTGCGTTTTTACGCTCGTGGGTTTTGGGCGGCTGCCTAGTGTGACGCTCGAGTTTCACTTTGTGTCTTTCTCCGAAGAATTAAACGCGGTGTGAGGCCGGGAAGTTCACACTCGGAGAGATTTATTGCCTGCTCGACCTTCACGACGCGTTCGAGCCCTGAAGATTGGGTGCACGGATACCGCAGTTCTAGTACTGCCACTACGGGGGACTATGGCAAACGTCCCAGTTGACCAGAACTCTGCGTCCTGGGAAGAACTTTCATAAAGTTAGGACGAAGTTATCCCCTCCTCCTACTTCGTCAAAGCGCAAGGAAAGGACTCCACGGGAGAATATCCGTCTATACATCAATCATCGAATCTTGTAGAGAAGAAAATGTATTTCCACTTCTCATCCTTTGCTCGCAGGCTGACAGCCCCATGTCGCAGCTGGCGTATGCACTGCATACACTCTGGATGTCCTGGTAAGAATGCTTAGCCACAATGCACCGGAAGGAGAACGGTAAACATTTAGAGTGTGTGACGCCGAATAATAAATATGCCTATAGACCACAGGCAGGAGCGCTTCGCTCGTTAGTCGTACACCGCTCTACCAAAACAATTATGGATAACGCCAAAAAACGACAAATATTTCCGAAGCTTAATGACACGAGGCTAGAACGCTAAACTGTCGACATGAAATTCTTCTGCATCCATCCACCAGCCACAGAAAAAAAAATGTTAGAGGAGATGAAACTCGCAGCGTCGTGAAGAATTGGATGGCGAGTGAGGCCAATTCATACAAATTTTCTTGTTTTATTTGCTAACGTGCTCAGTCTTTTCTACTGTGACTCTTCTTTTTTGGTTTTGTATGCTTGTCAAGGAATTAAGTGTACCCGCCACTGTGGCTCAGTGGCTATGGCGTTGTGCTGCTGAGCCCAATGACCTGGCGGCCGCTTTTCTGATGGAGGCGAAAAGCGAAAGCGCCCCTGTGTTCGAGATTTCAGCGCAAGTTAAACATCCCCAGATGGTGAAAATTAATCCGGAGCCCTCCACTACGGCACGCCTCATCGCCTGTGTAGCGTCGGTGCGTTAAACCCCCACAACCAGTCAATCAAGGAGTTGGGAGTAGTGGGTAAAAAATACCAAGCATGAATCGCACGCTTCTGTATCGGCTGTGCAGTTGAGTGCTGGACGCGGTTACGCTCACCAAAATGCTTTATTTTGAGGAGATCGCCTTTCTCGCGGTGGTGTGACGAGCACGCTGGCGCCGCCACAGTGCCAGAGCGCGTGGAGGGGGAGGGGCGATCTCTCACCCCTTATCGATCTTCCTGTATACGCTTCGAGCGCGGCCTGTAGGGGCGCCACTGAAATCCCCCTAGCGGCCCGTTTCGAAAGCAGGCGCGGGAGTCCGCGCCCCGCTCTCCAGTGCCGCCGCTGCTTTTGCGGCACGTTCACGACTGAGATTTACCGTTTGTGGGCGTTTGAAATTCATGTTTGTGTGGAGCAGTCACTCTGTTCGGAAATGGGGTGTGTTTACGAGAGTGCAAATGTTTCCGACGCGATCTTAGTGTGGTATTTTCGGTCTGTATTAGCGCCAGGTGTGTTCACAGGCCAGCGTCGCGGAACCGGTGTATGATGGAGCCGATTGTAGTTACACTGACCTGAATTTACTAGCCGTGTCTCCGTAACCAACGGTTCCTCAGATGTCCAGGCTACGGCTATACACTACGATTTAAATCGGTTTTGTGCGCTTACATAATCAGCGGAGCACTCATACCTGACAGCACACCAGTTATGTTTGCCAATATTATACCTCAGATATTGATCACCACCACTTACAAGCCAGACTGTGTTAATTTCGGGAATATTCAACAAAAGTACGATGGACAATGCATAATTATACTCGGGGATCAGCACACGACATAGTCGTCTTGTCGTGAGGTGCGCGCCCGCAGACCTTCCTTTGCTACATATATCCTCTGCGAGCAGCGCGGAGACGAGCTTACAATATAATCCGCGTCCGAGACTAAATGCTTCTTCGAAATATCGTCATATGGCACAGGGAGCCTGCAGAATAAACCAGAAACTGAAATCAGAGGGCCTTATCACATACCACACTCTTCCAACGACAAATTTCATCGCTTGTTGAACAGCCTACCCTGTATACTTCCAAAAATGCGTCCGCCGTACGATCAGCTCTTCGTTGAAGTAGAAAAACAAAAGGAAAGTGAACGCGAGATTTATGTGTGGGGTTACTAAAACGTTCATTGCTTGATTCCGCTCCGCATTTGTACATGGCGTCCCCCTCCCGCCCCCCCACCGATTTCTCTCGAAATAGCAGTGCATTTCGCGTATAGTTGGTCTAGTGAAACCTACCTGGCTTAAGTTTAGACGAACGTCTTTAGCATGCTAGAAGCTGCACTGTTTTTTTTTTCATTTCCGTAGAGCTATTATGTTTCTAAATTCCGCATTGGCACAGCATTTATTTTTCTGTGGTTTCGTTTCCTTGGTTCTTGCTATATGGCGTGTGTGGGCACATATTTAACGACGTACAGGCTTGGAATATACTTAACATTTTTTCATGGTTTATATTCTTATAAAAGGCATAAGTCATTGTCCGGGATTGGGTAATCACATCCCCGAAACATATTTTTCTGCGGCGTATATATGCGAAACGAAGCCGCATTCGTTGTCCACGCTACAAAATGAAGCCAGTATCAGGTCTAAACGAGGCGTCAGTAGAATTCATTTGTGCCTGACGTTTTGGAGGTGACATGGGTGATATGTTGCTGCCTTCGCCGACGCCCGGAAGAGCGGCGACGAAGCGCGCAGAACCGCGTCCCCGGGTAGCTCTTGCAGGCGATCGCGTACTCTACGAAGACGCAGCTGCTTTTTAAGTGACCTAAACGTACTCTTTGCCTATATTAGTCACCATAGCAAGTTTTTTTAGGGCGCGGAAAGGCGAAAAGAAGTGAAATAGAACCAAAACACTGCACGAGCCCCTATCAGTCACGCAGCGCAAATCCCGTCAACGCCGCGGAGAAGCGGCGGCAGGCGGCGCAGCGATAGCGAAGCTCGAGGCGTATAGCCGATACTCATCATAACAGCAGACCTAAAAATCGGCTGTAACAAATCGGCAATCTCGCTCGCGCCAAAATCGTACATAAAAATCGTATGGACGATGCTATATGTACTACGTAGTGGAACCCCACCGGAAATGGCTATACGCACTACCCATATAGCGCCATCTATGAGGCTCTGTCACAAACACTCCCGAGCTTGCTTGGTGGCGGGCTGACGCCATAGAGTTTCTCAAGTGAGAAACTCTATGGCTGACGCGACCTTCGTACGAACGGCAAAGTACCTGTTTGCGGTCACAGCAAAGTTTGCGCTGTAGTCATGGGCGTGAAATAGGTTATGTCTGCCCACAGGGCCGTTTACGACACGTTTGAGCATTTAATCGAGGCAGGAACAGAAATTACGCGGGCAGCCGGTGCATAACATACGGTGTTGATCAACATATCGTATGTTGTGTCAGGCCACCCGCGTCATTTTTTTATTTTACTTTTGAGTTTTGTGTAATCAAGTATGTATCTATAGTAGCCTCAAGCTGTCCATTCCTGGGTATCGCCAACTCGCTAAATAATACCCCACGGCGGCTTTATTCGCCTTAATAATTAAGATTTCTCACGCGCCAGATTGCTCAAATCTAGCATGGTCACTCATGGCTGCAGGAGGTACAATGTCTCGGGTTCGATTCTCGGCAGCCAAGGCTGCTTTGAATTTAGGACGAAGGTGAAAAATTACTGTGCGTACCACATGTTTCGATCAACGCTAAAGATCCCTGAGTGAGATATCTAATACGCTGCCCCGTGCCTCTTAGCGCAATGTGGTTTGGGCGGCGCACAAAACACCAGTTTTAATTGACTACGCAGCAATTAACTAAAGCATGTTCTACAGGAACTCTTGAGTACAAACGGGGGAACGCGCACCTGTCCTTTTAGCTCGTATGTGTTCGTATACACCTTGCCTCCAGCTGTTAAAGTTGGCTTTTCCGCATGGCCGTTAAGCTGTGCAAGAAAGTCACCGGGGCTAAACGTGATGGTAAGAAACGCTTCTGGTGTAAATCAGCTAATCCATAGTGTTTACGAAACTCTTAAGACACATTCTTTTGCACTGTGACCTTTAAACGTTTCACATCCCTCCTCCCACTCAGCCTTGTTTTAGCAAATAAAGGCGCTTTCAACATGCAGATACAGGAAAAGGAAGCCGGAAGATGTATAGAACTTTTATCCTGCATTCTTTCACGTGCATAATGTCACATGCGAGCAGTGCCGTTTGTCCAACACGGTTTACGTTGTGCATTGAAGCAGTTTCTTACCAACTTCCAAAGACTCGCCTAGGCAATTTCACATCACGAATGGTAAAAAAAAAAATATCTGTAAATTACGTGGAAGCAATGCCCATCTCTTCATTATTGACATTTTCTAGTTTATCAGAGCTGCTGCAGCCAAGCATTATGTTATTTATAAACTAGAAAATACAGAAAGAGGCCATTTCTAAGCAGAAGGAAATATATATTGATTAGCATCTGCATTGTTTGAATTGTATGTTTTCCAACTGGTTGGACAACTGCTATTATTTCTATGCCACATAAGATGCCCATGATTTTGCTCAAGTATGTGGACTCTTAGGTGGTTACATGCTGATAAAAGAATTCTGTGCTACCTTCATTCACACCCTGCAACTCGTCCGTGCCCATGGTGAGCATGCAGGGTGCACGTGTGACGCTTAGCATGATAAACGTCAGGCGACGTCAGCTCAGTTGTACTGAGAATACGTCTACTCCAGAATGCTTAAATAACTGAATCAATCATGAAAAACAGAAAACTCAAAACAACCTGAAAGAAAAGAAGCACCACCTACCCTAAAAGAAAAAGAAGACAAGAAGAAACTGGTTAACTATTTTACATTGTTTTCAGGTTATCCAAAAATAAGTCTGCATGCAAAAGGTCCAAGAAAGGCTGTTGTTTCTTACACTTTCAAGAAGACATCAACACTGCTTTTGTTTTACAATATGAAGTAAATTTTTATTACACCACATCCTCATCTTCAACTGAAGTTGTCCTTTCTGAGTGACCTGTAAAATCAAAGGTGCAATGCAATTAGCAATACGGCTATGTTGCTTGTATAAACTATATAAAAAAACCACAAAAATAAACATGGCAAAACCGAGGACCTTTGTTGTGTTTTTTTTTTCATTGTATGTTATTTTTGTCTTACTGGCACAATTTCAATTCTTGAAACCAACTTTCGTGAAAAACCTATTGCGCACTATTTTCCATACCAACAATTATTACATTTGCCTGAATGTAAATGCGGCTAAGAAATTTATTATTATTTTGAAGCAGCCAGTTTTTATGGCTAGTCACAGAAAATGGGAGCAGATGCCGTTGGTACAGGGCTGCATGCGACCACACCGTGTGGTGCGCAATTTTTTTGCAAATCATCTGTTAGCCCGACAGAAACCACACTACATGCAGAAGCTGTCGTAGTTTTTGTTATAAATTGACGCGAACCTTTTTCCTCCTCACTTAGTACTGGTCTCTTTTTTTGCTGTTTGGTCCTGTTTACAGTAAGATCTACATTTTTTAGGAAAACTGAACTGCCACCCAAATAAAACCAGTACTTCTGAGTCAAAAGATCAATGCACAAGATTAGAATCATACTACACAAAGGGAACATATACATGTTGACCACCCCCCCCCAAGCTACCCCAGCACGTGCACCCCCCCCCCCCCCACCCCCCATGACCTCTCCCTATTCTTTCCCGAAACAATGAATTTGCCCCCTCAAATAAACTCCTGCAGACGCCCATGCTTATACATAAGGAACCAGTAAAGTGTGCAGCTGGCTGAATTGGTTCTCAATGCATAAATACAACGCGGTGCCTATTCTGTGGACCAGACGTGCATGATAATGTTCAGCTTTGTTCTGTGGACCAAGATTGCCAAGATATCGTGGTAGAGTAGGCCACGTACACTTAATATTTGTTTTGTAGGTGGTTGGTCTACAAACATTTGCGGGGGGAAGGCCAACTTAACTTAGC
>NW_027526314.1:1468883-1639713 GCF_048455015.1 Haemaphysalis longicornis
TATTTCTGTACGTGTGCGTCACCGAACGCTTTGCAGGAGCGGCTCATGGACAACTCGTAAAATTTGCTATTTCTTTCCTACTGTAACCCCCTTACAACAATTCCCAAACCGCGATTTACGTACTTATAAAATAAATAAATAAATAAATAAATAAATAAATAAATAAATAAATAAAATAAATAATAAATAAATAAATAAATAAATACAGTGTTTCTCTCTCTCTCCGTGATCTTTGTATTGCGCCACCCATACCTAGCCTTTATCCTCCCTACATGGGCGCCTCCAGTGCAGAACCGGATTATCTGTTCACCCTTTGGTACCTCGAGTGGGCGCTACGACAATTAAAGCGGAAGTCGGGCCCCGGGTTTGAACCAGATTACGTATACACTTATAGGAAACCTATCGGACTAGTACAAGGAACACTTTCAGGAGATTATACCCTCCTACTGGGAAGAAAGCACTCACCCGACATCTTTGAAATAGTCCTTTTTACGGCCCTAGCTTCGCGATCACTGCGCCGCTTGCCGCCGTTTCGCGCGTTCACGGTATGAGCGCTGCGTAGCTGATGAGGGCTCATGCAGTGTTTTGGTTCTCTTTCGCTTCTTTTACGGGCGAAGCCCTTAGGGGCTCGGGTTGTCGGCGTCTCCTGTGGTCGTGGTTTCATATAATCACGGTACTTACACACCGGAAAACTAATTTTCCCCATGCCTCGCGCTAGAACATTTCATCTCCGTGGGTAAAAGGCATAATAAACTGACAGACCGGAACACTCGTTTTCCAATGCCTCGAGCTAGAATGCTTAGTGCTTCAAAAACGCGAGACTTTTACAGCTAAGCTTGTCTAGCTCTAGCCCCCAATGGTTCCTCTCCGTGGGCAAAAAACGCCAAGGCCTTAGTAATACACTTATGCACTGCACGCTTCGCCCCTTCCCATGTTTCACGCTAGTAGGGATGGCGAGATTTGGCCAAGATTGTAAGTGCAGAACACTTTATGAGCTCGCCTTTTCGTTGCAGCTCGCTAAAGGTCGATGTCAATGACTGCCGGAATCAGGTAGCGCAGCAAGATAACGGACCCAAGTAGAGCTGTGTGCCGCCGTCAGGGAGTGACGCTGAGGGTTCCAAAACCACGTGGTTTATATAGTCGTAACTGTTCGAACCCTCGGGAACCGCTGACGCTTGTCATACATCTCCCCGTTGTTTAGCGCAAAGAAAACTGCAGGTACATTTCAGGCAAAATCTGCGTATGTAACCGTCAGCCCCCGCGTTCATTCAGTTAGGAACGCTCGTCGGGTTGGTTTTTACAATAGTAAGCGAAAAAAGCGGCCGCGCAAAAAATAACTGGTGCGTTCGAAATGACGCAGAAAAGCTCCACCACGCAAGAAAAAAAAATTGTGTGTTTCGAAATGCCGCAGAAAGGCTCCAGCCGCGAAAGAAAAAAATGCGCGTTCGAAATGCCGCAGAAAGGCCACAACCGCACAAGAAAAAAATGGCGCGTTCGAAAGGACGCAAAACGGCTCCAGCATACCAAGTTAAAGCAAGCGGAAAAGGAACAGAACTCCCGCTGGCGCAGTTTCAGGCAGGTGGCCCGCGGGCACTGCGAAGGCAGGAAATTTTAATCGCATAGCAGGAGTGAGACAGGGCGGCAAGGAGCATGCTGGGAGGTAGCAGTGAGCCGATAACGGCGCCAGCACCCATTTTGGCGAATCACTGGCTCTGCACTTTCGACAGCTTTCAGATTGAGTGCAACGGCTTAGTTTTAATTGATTACCTTTACCTGCCCTTAAAATTACTTAGTCCTGCTCAGATCGCTTTTAGGCGTGGATGTCTTATTTGGAACGCTCATGGAGACTTCTGGGCGAGGATTCCGTTAGATCAAAAAGAAAAATTTTGTCTGTCGTAGTGGCGTTAGATTAATTAAAGCTTATGACAGTGTCGAGCATAGTGTCTTGTTAAACAAATTAGCAGGCATAAACCTCCCGCATACCTTTTTGCTTAAATGAGGGAGCTTTAGGCCGACTGGAATTTTTTCTCTACAAACGGAAGGATATATAAATATATATATATATATATATATATATATATATATATATATTATATATATATATATATATATATTATATATATATATATATATATATATATATATATATATATATATATATATATATATATATATAGCGAGTCAGAATAGGAAATGAGGGGCTCGTAGAAATAACACATAAATAAGGGTTGGCAGTCAAGAAAACCTCGGAAAGCAAAGGGGAGGTTGTGGTAGGTCATTGAAATAGATAAAGAATTTAGAAAGAAAGAAAGAAAGCGGAGAAAAAATGCCCGCCAGGTGGATCCGAACCCACGACCTCCAGAATACCGGTCTGGTGCGTCTGGTATTCTGGAGGTCGTGGGTTCGGATCCCACCTGGCGGACATTTTTTCTCCGCTTTCTTTCTTTCTTTCCAAATTCTTTATCTATTTCAATGACCTACCACAACCTCCCCTTTGCTTTCCGAGGTTTTCTTGACTGCCAACCCTTATTTCTGTGTTATTTCTACGAGCCCCTCATTTCCTATTCTGATTCGCTACATGCATAGCGAGGGCCTCAGTTCTGGCAGTCTTGGTGCCATAGGGAGCTTGAGAGGGTTTAACGCTGGTTGACCACTCTCGACATGTTGTAGGCACTCGAATCACGGCGCGGGGATCAAAAAAAAAAAGGTCCCCTTCACCCCGAGAAGTCAGAGTGGCGCTGGCTACCACCCCCAAGCACAGGAAGAAATTATATTGACATAAATACCCCAGAAAGCGGGAGGAAAATCGCCCCGCCGGTAGCGTAGTGGTTATCGCACCAGACCGGTATTCTGGAGGTCGTGGGTTCGGATCCCACCTGGCGGGCATTTTTTCTCCGCTTTCTTTCTTTCTTTCCAAATTCTTTATCTATTTCAATGACCTACCACAACCTCCCCTTTGCTTTCCGAGGTTTTCTTGACTGCCAACCCTTATTTGTGTGTTATATATATATATATATATATATATATATATATATATATACAGTCGAATCCACTTATAACGATACCGCTTATAACAATATATCGGATATAACGATGGACAACGATTGCACCGTCCAATTTTGTATGCTTTCTATGGTAAAATAACCCGCTTATTACGATGCTCCCGAGCCGCGATATCGGATATAGCGATTGAATCCGCTTACCGCGCGCGCCGAAAATGCGAAAATGCGTCACGAGGAGGAAGCAGGCGAGGAGGAAGCGATCCCAGGGGAGGCCACGGAAGCACCCGACGATGAAGGGGTGCCACAGTTATGGTCGGCGCTTCACGAAGACGCGTCGGGTCTCGACGATTTTCTCCATGCCGACGATGGTGTGGAAACGTCCGAGTGCCTCAGTGACGAGGCGATCGTTGCGAGTGTGCGTGGTGCAGCGGACAGCGGTGAGAGCGACGACGACGACGACGCGGCTGAGCAGCCTACCCAGGTACCGTCATCGCACGAGGCCCAACGAATGATACAGTCCCTACGGGACTTCATTTTCGCGAAGGACCTCCCGCTCAGATATATGCGGAGAAATTAGATGCTCTCGAAAAAGATGTGCGTCAGCTTCGCGTGAAGCAGTCAAAGCTGACTGACTATGGCTTTTCTGCAAACGAGTAGTTGCACTACCTCACTTGCATGCTAATAAAATGTTTTGATCTCTCGTGTGGCTTTTTTTTCTCGACCCGCTTATAACGATTATCGGTTATAACGATGGGATTTTCTTGGCACTTGGATATTGTTATAAGTGGACTAGACTGTATATATATATATATATATATATATATATATATATATATTTATATATATATATATATATATATATATATATATATATATATATATATATATATATTTAGTAAACTCTTTTTTATTTTCACGTCTTTCTCGTTTGTCTCTTTTTCTACTAACCTTATTTTTTCGCGCTCTGTGTGAGTTTTTATCTTTACAGACTATATATATATATATATATATATATATATATATATATATATATATATATATATATATATATATATATATATATATATAAACTAGGGGGTGTGCTTCAAAGGAGTGATTTGTGTTCTCCCAGATATATTAACCTCATTTATGCGGATAGTAGAGGGAGATATGGCTTGACAGTAATAATACTAAATGTGCCGAAGTGGGCTCTCACGTCTTCCCGGTTGCAGAACCAGTTTCGGTTTCTCTCGTTTACATTAATAAAGCCATTCCACAGGTGGATTCCCTGAAGTATCTTCGCATGGCAAACACTCCTGTTCTTTATTGTAGTTCCCATATTAATGCACCCGTCACTAAAACAGAGAGAGCCTTCGGACGCATGAAGAGGCTTTGTGGGAAACGAGGAGGAATGCACAAGGACACTCTTCTTGCTGTTGTACTGGTGTACAAGCAAGTCTGGAGTTTGGCTGCGGCTTGTTCTGCGTGAGCTATGTGAGCTGGGAGGCAGCTCTGGCCAGCTCTGATCCTGGGGCTCTGAAGTATTTGATCTTTAGTGCCAAGACTTGGATAGAGGGAACAGGGGCCCTGGAAGGAGGGAACCTGCCCTAGTTCAATCAAGACCTTTCATTTCAAATAAAAGTTTCATCTCTCTCTCTCTCTCTCTCTGTCTCTCTCCCATCGGCACTTAATGAAATGGTAGCGGTCCTCTGTTATTACCAAAAGGCATACGTTCAAGGAACGCCGTTCTGTACAACAGTGTAGGGGGTGGGTGGGGCGGCAGCGGTCCCGCCGACTTTTCTTCATCCCCCGTCGCAGCGTGTAAGCACCAGCCGGGGCAGATAGCCCCGTAGCAGCTTCCTCAAAAAATGCGCACCAGGTTCGCCGACAAGTAGAAAAAAAAAGACCACCACAACACTCCGAACTTGAATATAAAGTTTATTTAGTGCTTTACCATTTACCGCGGGCCCACCTATGTATGTTCCCTAGAGCGTATACGCAAACAATAGTTTCTTACTTATATACGCGTTTCAGTGCGGAGCTCTATGAACGCAAAGAATGAAGCTTGGGATGTTCTAAATTGCAGGACAAAAAATGCGTGCGAACCATTTGCTCCAGGGCATCATTTCAGCTTTATACTTCAATGGCTATCATTTTACTCACATCTCCATATAAAGTGACTGTACGCTCCACAATTAAACATAGCGTAACAACCACCCCGTCTGCCCATAATGGTTGCCGCTTCACATTTTATTTAGTCAGCCAGCTATGATAATACAAGTTCTTGAGATTTCTTGTTTTGTGGTTAGAATGAGAGAATACCGAGGAATTATTTTCTCTAACCCTCATCAATTATTAATTGTATTTGTTAAAAGCCTCTTCTCCCATGCAAACTTTGTTCTCGGCACGGGCTGCAGACGCTATGAACTGGAACACCGCCGCCCTCGGCAAGAGGTTCTCTTTTGTAATTCCCGACTTATCCTTTCCTTTCATATGTTTGATTTAAAAGAAGGGTACCTGCATTCGTATAAAAAAAAATGTAATGCTTTAATTTAACAGAGAACTCCAATGACCAAGGTGGAATTCTAAGCCACATCACCTCATTGTACGGGTGCAAGTAACACGCTCCAAACCGCTTGACCGAAGGGGAATTTTTTCTCGTTATTGCATGAAAAACTAGTCCTGAAATCTCATCCTATCTACGATGACAGGACGAACCGACGTAAGCGTTTCAACTATTATTTACCTATTCCGCACCGGTTCGTCCGTATATCAGCAACATTCGTGTTGTTTGCCAATTTGACGTCACGTATCGTACAACAGACCCTTGCAATAAGGTTGGGTAGATTACATTGAACCTGACGGTATTTAGTACCGACAGCTGTAAACGTTTTTCAATACATTGAACGTCGGTTTAATTTCCATTTCGATTTAAATTTTTACTGTGGCATACGTCGGATGTAACTTTAATTTCATTTACAGGCTGTTACGCCGGAGGTAACTCAAAACACTGGTATATATATCTGTCGCGCATAATTTTAATTTTCAATTTTGGGTTCGGTAGGACATAACTCAACCCATTGTCTGAAAGTATCATTGGTTGTAAACTTAATTTTCAATTTTTGGGTGCATCAGACGTAACTCTAAATAATATCCTAAAGTTGCGTAGCACGTAACCTTAGTTTTAAATTTCGCAGTTTCTAGAGTTACGTCTGACGGAACCCAGAATTGAAAACTAGAGTTACGTCGGCGGGAAATTTAGGCCAATGTTTTTGAGTTACGTCCGGCGTAACGTAAAGCACACAAAAATTTTACAACTAACGGCACCAAATACCGTGATGATATGTGTAATCTATACGCAACATTTTTGAAATGGTCGCTTGTACGATATACGACGTCAAATTCGAAAACATAAAGGTTGCTGCTTTACGGCCAAACGGGTTCGGAATGAATAAATCACAGGTGACATGCTCGACAGCTCCGGTTCCCCGTTATGGCACGGCAGGAGTCTCGGGGCTTCTTTATGCCTTGCGGCGTAGGATGCATACTCTGCGGGCACACGGAGACGCTTGAGCATGTCTTCCTCGCATGCATCACTGGCCACTTCTTTTGGGACGAAATTCAGTCATTCTTTGGTACCAGATGGCAGATAACCTGGTCGAGCCTCGGGTTACTAAACGCGGAGGCGGAATGTGTCTTCGTCCTGGGCCTCCACTCTCTCTGGAGGGCACTGACGGACGCGGTTGAGTGCTCGGCGAGCCCAAAACCAGCCTGGCGTCACTTCGTTCGAAAAGTGAACTGGACCACGAGCGCGCTGGAGGGACCCGAGTCGGACGAGACACTGCGCGAGGCATTGGCGAAAGGTGGTCAAGCGGCGAGTTCATTTAGAACAAAGGAGGCCATCCAACAAGATAAACGCGTGGCTGTCTCGCTTACTTATCCCGTCTAGCATATGCGCTGCAAGGGGTGAGTGGGCATTGAAGGCACGCACGCCAGTTACGGCAGACGGCACTACTCAGCTTATCCATCTTTTTATTTCCTCTTTCTTTTCTTTTGATACATCTCGTCAAGTCTGATTCATGCTTTGTATATATACCGCTGAGTCCGCAAACTGTTATTGGCGTTCTTTTGTTTCTTGATGCATTGTGAAATTTGTTTTTCATGCTACAAGCCTCGGTATTGTCTGTAACCGAGACCTTCATTTTTTTTCGTAAATATCTATGTGCCTGTGTGTCCATGCATAAAAATAAGCCTTGTAGGCGCTCTCGTACTTACACGTCCTATATCCTTTGCCCCCATGGCAACTGTACTCATATTTATTTCAGTAAATAAAGTTATTTTTGAAAAAAAAAGTTCCCTATCGGTCGAGTGGTCAGGAGCGTGATACAAGCACCCACACTATTGAAGCGATGTGGGTTCGAATCTCACCTCAGTGGATGGAGTTTTTTTAATTAAACGATTAAGATTTTTCGGTACTTGATGACGTACACTTCTTTCCATATCCAACACATACAGGCAAAGGAGAAGACGGGAATTATCAAAATAAAACCTCCTGCCATGGGCACAGTGCCAGTTTGTCGCGTCTGCAGTTTGTGCCGAGAACGAATTTACATGGGTCAAGAGCATTCTAGCAAATGTAATTAATAGGTCTGGGAGCACAAAGCCAGCTGATTATTCGGGTTAAAATAGTTACCCGACGCCCAGACCTATTAATTACATATGAAATATGCGATCAGAGGAATCGCGTATTTATAACCCAAAGCGCTAACAGCCAAACACGTTTGCACACGTCTTGAACACAGTACTGACACACACAAACACTTTTTCCCTGATTCGTGAGACCTGGAGGCAGCGGCGCAATTTGAGTGTAAGAGCGGGGGAGAGGAGATATCAGCGAGAGGAGTGTGCTCGCAGGTTCAAATCTCTACATGCCCCGCTTGTCACGGATTTGGCCGAAGGACGCCGGGGCATCCTTCGGCCTGTCGTGGCATGTTCGAGGAAGGCGGGCTTTTCCGCAAAGCACAGGAGAACTTCATCACAGTACACCAACTTGTAGCACGCGCTAACAGGGTAGCAGCGCGCTGAATCGTAACAAGCTCCATCTCAAAATGGCCAAAAAGCTGGAATTGGTATTTTTTCGGAATCTCTAGATTTAAGTGATTTGTTACAAATACCGAAGTACACACCCTTTTTATGAGAGAATATTTAGCGATTCTTCTTGCTTTATGTAAAGTACCACAAACGGTAAGAGAAATTATCATATTATCTGATTCCACGTCAGTCAATTCGATCCTAACTTCGTCTTCAAACTCTCCACCGTACCGCACACTACTTTTTTTCGTTCCGAAACACACGAAGGAGGTACGTTTTGCATGGGTAGTGGGGCGTACGCGCATCAGGAGCCGCGAGGGGGGGGGGGGGGGGATGAGGTGTAGCTAATCTCTCTGTCGAAGCTCCCATTCAATTTCGCATTCCAACCTGTCTGTTTTTGCATATCCAAATTCTGGCATCTAGATGCGACTTATCCAGACGCACTTTCATCATTAGAACGGTACATGCATTTAAAGTTATGGTGGAATGCTCGCCAGTACCAGTGCCGTCGCTTTTCGACAGCTATACAGGGACTTATGTGCAGCTTTCCCGCTCATGGCAGTCCTTTCAACACCGATTACTCTGTAGGTATTTAGCGTAATGTAAAGTTATTTTGCGATGCTAATATTGGGGGTGAAAACTTTCTTTGCGCATAGTTTCAAGTCTTGCACGTTTTGTGGCTAGGTTCCTGAGCCATGGAAACTATCCCATAGTAATGCATGGGGAGTAAGATTTGACAGCGAATTGCACATAAACGATTCAGAATCCTGGAAAGATCTTCTAGTGTTTTTATCTTCATGTTGACGTCTTGCTTTGTGCCAAATATCACTTTACTAAAGTAATTTTCCCAGGTTCCTGAGAGATCGGAATTTTGAGCGAGAAAGCTGGGTATGGGAGCAAATCGCGCGTATCGGGCTGACCCTTTCCATCCCTCTTATCTGTTGGTAAACAAATTTGAATTACACAATGAGGGATATTTGTAATTGTATTCAAGCTCACCTGTCTGCTTCAGGTCGCTTGAATTGCAAAGGAATCGATTACTTTGAGGTAAAATTGGGGTTTTTATCATAGCGGAGTTTCATTTCCAGCCCTGTAAATAAATTAAATACTTTAAGGTGCAATCAAAGAGAGAATAAACATCTTTAATTTCGACCTTAATGTGGCAGGGTGGTGAGAGCACCGGCCGGGTGGAGTATATTCAATAAGTTAGCCCTGGCCAATTCCCCGCTTGTACGAGCCAAAAACAACTAGGGTATCACCATTATCACCACCACCATCATCATCATCACACTACATCACACCATAGCATGGCAGAAGCCGAGCGGGAGTGTCAGTGAACGAGGCATAACCTGGGAGTATCGCCAGATGAATGCGGGCGCTGACCCCCGAGACCTGCCCGAACTCGCGATGCCGGACGGAGCGGCGATTCCCTCGCACCTGGACCGGCAGAGCATGTTGAAGGTAGTGATCTGCATGATCAACAAGGTGCAGCCCCTTCGGCGCATCCAGATGGAGCCCGTCAACACCATGAACGATGTGGCCCAGCTGTTGCGAGTCCTCGCCCTCAATGCTCTGGAATTTCCGTCTCGTGTGAAACCCAAGACTTATGTTCCGGAATTCGAATTTATCCACGCCTGACCAAAGACTTTCCAACACCGCCAGATCCACAGGCTATGTTCGACATCCATTTCGTTCGCAAGGACCCACGGCCGTTCTTCAAGTTTAACAAGGACATCTACCCAGCTCGATTCCAGCCATCTGCCATTTACAGTATCATAAAGCTGCTAGAAGACAACATACTTCTCAGGAACTACACGTAGAACATCGACACCCTAGAAGAAACCTGCGGAATACGCAACGTAATTACATGCAACGGGTGCTTTGCAAAGACATCTTCAGCCAGATGTCACTACCGGGTGTGACGGCAACGTGATCAAGCTAGGAGGACATCTTCGGCCAGTTCATCCCGCTGTGTCCCAAGTGCCGCCCCAAGATTTGGAAGCAAGCGGGGAGATGGCGGTCATGAAGCCGGCCGTCGTGTTCTTCGGCGAGGACCTGTCTCTCAGGACCTGTATCACGAGACCGTGAATTGGGACACAACCCCGTGTGACCTTCTCATCGTCATGTGGCTGTGCTACAATTTTCTCTTCAAGTTTCTTCAAGTTTGCCGACCATTCAAGTTTGCCAAGTAAGTCTAGCCGCCGACACGGGGACGCCGCCCCAGCAGGAAAGCCGCACGAGCCTGCGCACCCTCGTGCACGTGCCGTGCGTGCTTCTCCATTGGCGATCACGGTGCAAGGAGTGCCGACCCCCTACAGGCCGGATCCTCTGCCGGCACCCTCCTCCCCAACTGGAGACCCTTCTCCAATCCTAGGTGCCGTCGGAACGCGGAATTGTTCTGCTTAGGGCTTTTCTGCGGAGGTCGGGAATCGTGCAGTTCTGAATAGAGAAGGGCCGTTACTCGACCCCTATACGAGGTTAGTCCCCCACTACGGGACGCACCGAGTCGGCGGCCACGTGGGGACACCACCTGACTCCCAGAGCATCCTTAGCTCCTCCCGGTGACTCGAACAAATCCTCAGCAGCGTCTCCGCGACGCCACGGTGTGCATTGTGACATTCATTCTTGGGTTCTAGATTGCAAGCCGGGTAATACAGCCAATTTATAGCCGCAACCCGCTCAACCTAAGTGCTTCACCATCTTGGGGATGTCCATTTTGTCTACGACGGTGAGGAGTCGTCATACTGGGAGCGAGGGGGACGCCAGAAAGTGGCGAGTGATTCACCAGTCTTTCAACCGATTTCCATATTTTCTATAGCCCAATTTTTTGAAGTGTGCGTTGAAGAGAGCATGGTTCTGATTGCGACGCAACAATCTTTCGAACGAACCTAACTCGTGTATCGTCTTCGTTTCCTTCAAAAGAAGCAGACTGCAACTTGTAAAAAAATACAGGCTAGGTCATAGTCCAGGGTTTTCGTTTAGATCACAGTCATGCGTTTTGGGTTTGTAATTAACGACAAGGAACGCGCGAAAGGTGCGAGGATAATTATTACCACAGGCGGTAAAGGTAGATGCCGGGCGTCGGTATTACCGTCGACGTCGCGCTTCACGGCTGGTAATCGACGTTCAGTAAAGCGCGCGTGCCTAACAGGCATCTTGCCACTCGTTATATATACTACCCATGGCTTATAGTAGGGAGTAGCTTAGCTCGCGTGTGCAGTGTCGTAAATTTTTTAACTGCAGCGTCCTGTTCTCGAATTCCTAGTGGTGCGTTACTGCAGCTAATGGTCAATAACGGCTTCAAGGAGAAAGTTTAAGCGGCGAAAAACGAGCCACACGAATTTCGATAAGACGGCAGCAAAGTTAGTTGTATTGTCAACGTGCTCAAACAATATCCCTATCCACTGGATAAAGCCATTCGCTAAACCTTAGCCATATGTCACCAAGACCACTACCAACGCCCGCGTTGCGTAGCTTGTGGGTCGGTTGTTCCTTTCACAATGCGCAACAGTTCTTTGACAGCACCCAGATTTACAAGACAGCTATTTTAGCCAATTATGAGGCGTTATTAATGATTAATAGTATGGGAAATGATATAATAAATTAATGTCTTTACTGCAAGGATCGTATGATTTTTTAACCTTGATTAGTTTTGTGGCGCTGGTCATTTGAACAAAGACCTGCAAAACATTCTTTTTCGTTGGAGGGCGCAATAGCAGGAAAACAATTGGGGTAGCTCCCAAGGGTAATCATCATCATCATCGTCTCAGTGCGCTCAGTGGAAAGTAATGCCTCGGGCTGTGGAGTCACGTGAGCGTGGCATAGCACTATTGATTCGCGCCAAGGTTGTTCGCTGTTACCGGGGCGCTCCTCTGGTCCAGCGAAGCCTCCTGTTCCATGGTGAGTGGCAGAGGGCTTAATTGATCGTGGCATCCACATCGCAGTTACGAAGGTCTGAAGAAGGAGCTCTTGAGCAGGACAGTTATTCCAATGTTCCCAGGTTCGCTGAATGCCCTCCTGCCCGCCATCGCCATGTCCTGGCTGGTGAAGGCCGCCATGAGGCCGAGACGAGGCTAAACGGGGTCCGCGCCATCCGTAGACCGCGATCTCCCATTGGAGGTCCCACTGCTGCCGTCGCAGGGCCCTGCTCCATATAAACAGGCAAGTACATCCGACGAATTTTCTTAGAAGGTAGGGAAGATGAAATTAATGGGTCTAATTTCAGGGAGAATTGTTTAGCAGCTGCAGATTCGTATGTGACTGGGTTGCTGCATGAACGCTTTTCGACGAGCCGAGAGGGAACGATGAAAGGCGTTTTACGCGCGTAAATATTTGATACCACCAGGGCCAAGGCGAGGAGGTCAAGATGAACTCTTGTCAGCTGTTAGCAGTGGCAGCTATTGGCATTCAAATAAATGAACCGGAGCAAATTGAAACATAGCTTCGGCTGCTTTTACAGTACGGGTATTGATGTCAATGTGGTTTTCTTGTGTACTTTATGAGGGTAGGCCGGACCTCTATTACCGATATACAGTCGAGCCTTCTTATTACGAAGTAGCGTCGGGAAAGTAAATTAGTTCGTTATATCCGATACTCGTTGTAACAGTAGACGTAAAAATTTGCTCTAACAAACCGGCGATCTCGCTCTCGCAAAAATCGTAGATACTAAAACGTGTGGAGAAACATGGGTTTATTTCTCCCACTTCGAGCGGCGTACAGCGACAGTCCCTCTACGCCTCGAAATACTCGCGTGAAGCCCGCTTGTGGCGGTCAAAGTTCGCGTTCACACAATAGCCGCCGCGGCGCGTATTTGGTATGTCCAGCCGGCGGTGTGGTGTTATTTTCGGTGGCGGTGCTATGCGAACGTCACAACCCCCCCTCCCCCCTCCCCTCTCCCCCCCACAAACACACACACACAGAGAAGCCCTCATAGTTGACGAAAATTGGTGAAACGCACCCGACGGCACGGAAGGAGGGGTCAGAGGTTGTGGACGGAGTACGGGCGCCGCGGAGGTGTTTAGCGTCTCATCGGAGAGGCTGTATGATGGCCTTCAGTAGGTCGATGGAGACACGGACGTCCTTCCCGTTGAGTTTCAGGTTGAAGGTTTTGTCCTCGCGACGAATTACTCCGTGTGGGCCGGAGTAAGGTGGTTGGGAAAGCGGGATTCACACGACGGAGAAACCCTCTCACGGAGGCGGACGGATATGTGACGTCTACAGCACGTGACCGTATTATCCGGCCTGGCGGCGCATCCACAAGTGTGGAGCTACGCGGAGTGACTAGCGGACGACAGCGCCGAGGAACCGGTTCCATTCCCCGCCGAGGGCCACCGCCGTCCAGCGAAAACATGGAGGAAAAAAAAGCTTAGGAGAGGCCCCCAGCTATCCCCGCGCATTGGCAAAAGTGTGGAGGAAGTCACGTGTTTTCGGCGGCCATTGGAAGTCGCGTTAGCAACGGCGTCCTAGCAACAGCCCGCCCGCCGTTCGCCAGTCATGGAGGAAAGGCAGCGCCTGCCTTGTCGTCCGATTGCGAAGATTGCTGCTTTGCTTTGCTGCGCTGTGGTCTTGCGGAACTCGAAAAGGATGCTGCGAGTTGCGACAGCTGCGCCGATGTGAATATGTCATTTAATTTCTACTTGCAAGTGCACCTTGTACCGCGTCAAGCTTTTGCTCCGGTCGCGATCACGACGCGCCTATTGAAGTGCAGATATCGTGAACGCGCCGTCCCGTCGTACGCGCGGACACCCGTCAGGTAGATTTTCGGGAAGTGATACACGGTGTGCAGTACGTAGGCGACTTGCAACCGAACGATTCGCAACTCAATTTTTTGGTTATCGCCGCTGCAATATATAGTTTGCTAGGCCGGCAATGCGCGGCAGCGCCTTTGCAACTGTTAGAAGGTAGATTTCCAGTTGATATAATTCCATCGTCCTATTACCTTAGTAGGTGTCCGTCTGTTGACTGGAAGAGTGCTGGATCTGGATTCTGGATCTTTTTGTGGTCTCGCTCTGGATTTCGCTTTTCAACGCTTCATACTGCGAGGTTAGGGTATGAACGTTTTCAACTGATATCACCTTGAATTTATTGACACTGAGACAAGTTGAAACTTGGCGAAAAAAAGTTTATTGACGCCACCCACCCTCTCATTTTTTTTACTCAATAAAACGTTTTGCCTCCTCCTCCTCCTCCTCCTTCGCAAAAAATTCTATCGAAGGCACGCGAACAACGGTAAAAAAATTCCACAATTTTTTAGCGTGAAATCTGCATGAAGTACTGCTTACCTATATATATATAACGGCCGTTTAATTGACTAGTCATCTCTGGGATTGCCAGTGAAACTGCAACGCAAACTTGGGCACTTTCGAGTCCGGTAGCCGCACGGCGTTCGCCCACTGTTTGCGGCGTTCTCCATCGCTTGGGAACCTATAAACGGCGGCGATTGCAAACAAAGGATGAATGCACACCAATGTACAGCAATACTTTTCAGCGGAATGATGCACTAACCGGTGGAAAGTGACGCCCAATTCCTTGGGTACCGATCGCGACTTGCAGCCTGGCACCGAGCATTGCGGCATTGTTAGAGCGAGCCGCTTCGCAAACCTGCTGCGGCCACACTGAAGACGTGTAACAGTGTAACCGCGCGTTTAGGTTCACGGTCACGCGCTGCAAAACGGTATTCTACCTGCCTATCAGCTGATTTCCGCCGGCTCGGCGCTGGCAGATGCAGACGACAAGAGAGGCGATACAGGACGGAGGAGGCGGAGAAGGTGCACCGAGAGAGAAGGCAAAAAGAGTCCGCCAATGGCATGGAGGGCCAATGGTCCGCCATTCGACTTACAGAAATGGCGTTTCCGGCTGCGCTGGGTGTGACGTCAGGGCCTCTCCTAAGCTTTTCTTTCCTCCATGAGCGAAAACATGCGGAGACATTTTCTTTCGCGGAGCCACCGCGGGCTATCCCCACCGAGGGGCGGAGCCTAAAACCGGTCACGTGAGCGGGTCCCGCGGGCCAAAAAGAGAGGGTTTCTCCGTCGTGTGAATCCCGTTGAAGGCGCGCGCACAGTGTCGTCGTGGAGGAAGGCATGCGTGCAAGTTGCCAAGTCCTTAAACACGAACGGAGTCGTCTTGGGGTGATGCGCTGCTGGCCACGGGTGTAGTGGATGCATAGTGCGTCGAAGGCGGGTGACACAGTCGGCAGGGTCCGAGCTGGTGATGAAGCCGGGTTGGAGAGAAATTCCCCGGGTAGGCGAAGCGGTTCCCCGGACAGGAGTTCTGCGGGCGTGGCCCGAAATCGGGTTTGAAGGTGGCGCGCAGACCGAGAGCGACTGCCGGGAGATCCTCGAGCCAGGTTGAATTACGGTGGCACATGATGGCTGCTTTGAACTGTCGATGGAAACCTTCGATTATTCTGTGGCCGCAAGGGTGGCAACTGGTGGTTAGCAAGCGCCCGAATCCTGTGGAGAGCTCGAGAAGCCTGCATAGCTGAGATTCAAACTCGCGTCCTTGATCGGTGGTGATGCGACGAGGCGTGCCGAAGAGGGATATCCAGCCGGATGATTAAGTAAAGGCGATGTCTTGTGCGCTAATCCTTTCGAGAGGCCATACTTCAGGCCATCGAGTGAAACGAGCAATGGCTGTGAGACAATAGCGGTGAGGTCCGGCTGGTGGAAAGGGGCCAGTAATGTTGATGTGAACGTGTTGAAACCGTTCCGACGGCAGGGTGAATGCTCCGGGTGGTGAATTCGTGACCTGCCGCGTGATTTTCGCGCGCTGGAATTGGGTGCAAGTGCGTGCCCAGGTGTGACAGTCACGCTGAACTGCGGGCCAAACGTAGCGGTCAGTCTCTAGGCGTGTAGAAGCGCTCATGCCGGGATGGCTGAGGTCGTGTAACTGTTTGTAAAGGCTGCGGCGATGTAGTGAAGACACGTAAGATCTCACTCGTCCGGTGGATATATCGCAGTAGAGACTGTCTGCCGACCCAGGGACAGAAACGTGTTGAAGCTGGAGAGAAGAGCTGTTCTCGAGCAGCTATTGAAATTCTGCGTCCGTTTTCTGAGCTTCGGCAGGGCGGCAGCTATCACGAGTGTCAATTCGACAGCGGAGACGCGGGAGAGTGCGTCAGCTACCACATTATCCCTCCCGCTAATGTGCTAGATGTCTGTGATAAACTGGGTGATAAAGGACAGTTGATTCTGCTGGACTGGTGGGAGTTTACCGCGGCGTTGAGAGAAGGCGTAAATGATAGGTTTGCGGTCGGTATAGATGGCGCGGGCGTTAAGGGAGCGGTAATCTCCGCAAGGTCGCCTGCCATTGGTCCGCACGAGCTCGGGGTGGGCTGTGGGGCGTCGATGGAATGGACTGTGAGTAGCGGAGAAGGTGAAGAGACTTCGACGACTCGGTCCGCGATCTCGGTGAGTTGGTCAAGTGGTAGAGTCGGCTGAACCTCGTGGATGGCTTGTGCTTGTGATAGTAGGCGCTGGAGCCACAGGGTTCGGAGGATGGAGTCGTCTACTGGCATGCTGCCCGCAAGGGCCCGGGATTGCGCAGGAACTGTGATGGCTTGCGGTCACCCAAGTCTTCGTGCTGAAGGAGTTGAGACCTGGTCTTCCGAAAGGGAAAGCCGTCGAATAAGTACCGTCTTCAAACGCGGGCGACTGTCGTTGGTCGGAGGACTTCCTAGTGTATCGCAGAGCTCTGTCGCGTAGCTGGGGTCGAGGTGGACGTCGACATAATCGTAGCGCGTCCGGTCATCAGTTATGCTTGTTAGGGAAAACTGAGCCTCGACTTGTGCGAACCCAAATTCAGGTAAGTCTGGCCAAAACAGTGGACGCTTGATGGCGACACGACAGGCGTCCGGGTTAGCGCCGGCCGCAGGAGTAGCGGGGCCAGCGGAGACAGCGACCGCTTGAGTGGAACCTTGGGGAACGGAGCGGGGCCGTGCCCAATCGTCGGGCGAGTGCAGCCGTTTTGGCCGCGCTGCTGTTCCTGAAGTTGGTGGTCTTGGGTTTGAATCAGCTGTGGCTGGGCTTGGAGTTGCTGTTGGAGTTGTTCAACCTGCTGGCGCAGAGCCATGTCTTATTGATGGGCCATGGCGGCGCGATAAGTTCGTTTTCCGGGTCACCAGATGTGGAGAAACATGGGTTTACGAGCGGCGCACAGCGACTGTCCCTCTAGTTACACGAGAACGCGGCGGCGCCCACTTGGACCAAGTGGCGGACAGCAGTAGTAGAGTGCTAGAGTGATATATTCACTATTGTAGGAAAGAGTGAACATGAAGCGGGGAGGTCTGTGATCTCCACTATGTCTCAAAGCGGATAAGTTTTCATAGAAGTTTAGGTATTTGCTAGGAAAATAGGAGTATAGGAAAATGGGAGTAAGCTTTTTAGGAGAAATCTGAATAGGAGAAATTTGCTAGGAAAATAGGAGTAAACAAGTATGAACCGTGCAGTGTTATGCAAAACACGTATTTTTGAGACTTAGGAAACACTCGCGTTCGTCGGGGAAGTTATACTACTTATATACATATTTATTATAAAAGTGCTTATTATTTGCATTATGGTTTAATAAAACAAAATTATAAGTAATTTTTGTTTGTGAAATTACGGGCTTACTGTCTAACCAGCCTAACTCTTCAAGCCGAGACGAGCCACACCGCGAACGAAACAACAACAAAACAAGCCGTTTGTCACGGTGCTCAACTGGTCGCGGCAGTTTTCAGTGGTAGATCGGTTAATCCGCGTTAAAGTGCCTGTGAAAATGTCGAGAAGTAACTCTTTTGCAGCGATAGTCAGCACGGCGTCTGATACTTCGGCCGGCACGCAGTCAAATCAGTCGTCTGCACCGACGCTACGGGGCACGTTTTCGCTGTGTGATTGTGCACCAACACGTAAGGATTTCAGGTTTTTTTCCCACAAAGACCTTTGTGACCGGTTCGCTGATGTAGCAATAACATCGAAGAATGTAACAATAACAACAAAAGTAATCTGTTGCCACAAATGACATCGCGTGTCTCTTGTAAACATTTTGGCAGCCTGAAGAATCAGCCCCACAGTGAAAACAAAACTTCGAGCGGTGAAGCTTCTCAAAAGCACCCACCTCAAAGTCGCCGAAATCTCAAACCAAAGAGACGTTTGTGAGTCGTTTTCCATTTCGCGCGAAAGCTGTGACTTTTTTGTTAATCCTTCTCACTTGTAGATCGAATAATTTCACGGACTCGCGTGGTTTTTGGTACCGAAATAAATTGTGGGGCCTGCGGCGTTCCGGCGGCGGCAAGTTATTATTCGAGATACGGCACTTTGAGTTGCCTGGGTGCAGTCCTTCAGCACCCTTGAATATGTCATTTCAGTACAGGCAAGATTGCAGAATCGAACTGTTTTATGTCCAGAAAGTTAAGGTTTCTCCGTGATGCTGCCGTTATCTTCCTACATTCACGCTTCGAGAATTTGAACACCGTGATGCGCCGTCCCAGGGCATGCGATGGACGCGGGACAGTGGACTCTTGTTTCCGCCTTTTTCAACTTGATGTATTGTCATTTTTTGTAAAATGTTGAAGCAAAATGCAGCACCAGTTGTCATCATGTGTTTTTATTTCTGTGCGTGTGTGTCACCAAACGGTTTGCAGGAGCGGCTCATGGACAACTCGTTGCAGTGCCCCCCCCTTTCCCTCCGGAGGGAAGAGTCGCGACTGGCCGTAGCTGTTGGCAACCCCACAGCCGGAGCAACGCGGGCCAAGGCGGCGCCGAACCGACTTCCACCAGTCATGCTCGATGAGAGGCCCGATTCTCTTCGTGAATGGGACTCCTTCCTTCTGCCCTATGCCGTAGTGGCGCTGGCGGAACATCAGAGCATATACCCCCGGTATGTGATCAGCGACGCGGGATGAGGGTTCTGCGTAGGGTGCTCGTTCCGCCAACCGGAACGACGAAAGGGGTGACGAGGAAGCCGTGCTCCAAGGCTCGGCAGACCCGGCCCCAAGCTTGCGCCCGAAGAACCTCGGCCGCGGTCGGGTCGAGCGACGCTGCGAGCGAGAAGGCGTGACGTCAGCCGCGGGCCTGGCCAAGAAGGGAGCGCTGCCGGAGAAAGTGCCGGCTCGCAGCTACCGCTTGCAGCTGCTCGCTGGAAGACGCAACGAGGACCTCGGAAGGTGGGAGCTGGAGGCCCCGCCCAGCGGCAGCCGCCAGTCCGAGGTTGGCTTGACCAAGCACCAGGGCGCAGGGGCAAAGGTGGTCCAGGCGGAAGACCGAAGCCTCGACAGCGATGATGAAGCTTGGGACAGCGACGCACGTGGCACTTCTCCCATCGAACGCGCCACGGCGCTGCTTCCTACTGAAGACACACACACAAGATGGGCGCATCCTGTCCCTTGAGCCACCCGCCGTCCCTCACAGGTGCGGCATACCCCTCCTGGCAAGCGCAAACCCCGTCCTTGAGTGCTTGAGTGAAACCGGCTCCCTCGTGCGGGCCAAGCTTCCCTTTGAACGGGCTGAGAAAGGAAGGCACGAGACGCGCTGGCGTGGGGTCCGTGCCTGCGCCGCGTTTCTCGCCCATTGGCGAGATGTAACGGCTTAGGAAACCGGACAGCTCACCTCCCACCTTGCGTCCAAGCTCACCGAAGGAATGAAAATAAACCTGCAGCTGGCTGCGAAACTAGTAGAACCAGTCCCGCTTGCCCCAGCGTTGCATTTGGCTGCACCGACTCGTGCAACAGCTGGTGAAAACACCTGGAAGCATTGGAAGCCCTGGCCTCCGAAGGCGCCAGCACTTGGGTCCGAAGGCAAAGCGCTTCTGATTGCTAGCTTATTGCAAGCTCCCCGTCGCGCCCTGCCTTGAGTCGGACTGCCTACGTCGCACCCAAGTCCACCACATCAAATTGCGGCTACAGAAACAAGCAAGGGAGAAGGCACGTCGAGCTCTGATATGCCCTCCTCCCCCTACGACAGGCGTCGTCGTACTACTTAGCCAACAATACGTGGCTTTCCATATGATGTTTCTGGTTATGCGGCTGCAATATCTGCAGGGCCTTCTCGCTAAGTCGGTAAATTGAATAAATAGGATGCTTTATTCGTATGCGTTTATATATTTCTTTTGAAATGTTTTTTTTAAATAAACAACGGAGTGCCGCGCAACCAGAACAGCGCAGCATGTTAGAAGTGATCGCGGTAAGGTTTCGTGATATTGTCAAAACGTAAAGGTGCTTTCTTACATCAGTGAGGGAAGGAGAATGCGCACATACTCTACGAAATTCCGGTAGGTCGTCTTCTACACATCGCTCCAGTATGATGGATTGAAGGGACCGAAAGCGTAAATTCGGTGAATGACAAAGCCCAACAAATATAGTGCATGTGCCCATGGCAACATGCAAGGCGTGATTGGCGTTTTGCATTGCGCAATCTCCCTGCGCAGATATCGATGCTCTTTTTGTTTGAATCCTTGTCCACATATTTAGGGTTAATTACAAGCCATCACTTTTTGGTGCCTCGAGCTAGAACGCTCAGCGCTTTAAAGACGCCAGACTTTTACAGCAAAGCTGTCTAACTCTATCCCCCGACGGTTTCATCTCCGTGGGCAAGAACGCCAAGGGCCCAGTAATACAGTTATGCACTGCATGCTTTGCCCCTCCTCAGATTTCACCTTAGTAGATATGGTCAGGATATTAAGAGCAGTGCACTTTATGGGCTCGCCTTGTCGTAGCTCGCCAAGGGTCGATGTCCAGCGACTGTCGTAATCTGGCGGCGAAGCGGGATAACGGACCCATGTACAGCCTGGTGTACCTACCACCGTCAGGGAGTCACGCTAAGGGTTCGGAAACCACGCGGTTTAAATAGTCACAACTGTTCGAACCCCGTGAACCGCTGGCGCTTGTCATAGATCTTCCCGTTGTTAGGCACAAAGGAAACGGCAGGTACGTTTCAGACAAAATCCACGTATATAACCAGCAGCCCCCGCGTTCATTTAGTTAGGAACGCTCGTTGGGTTGGTTTTTAAGCGGCCGAGCAAGAAAAAAATGGCGCGTTCGAAATGACGCAAAACAGCTCCAGCACACGAAATTAAAGCAAGCGCAAAAAGAACAGAACTCCCGCTGGCGCAGTTTCAGGCAGGTGTCCCGCGGGCACTGCGAAGGCGGGAAATTTGAATTGCATATTCATCGAGAGGAGTGAGACAGGGCGGCAAGGAGCATGATGGGTGGTAGCAGTGAGCGGATAACGGCGCCACCACCCATTTTGGCGAATCACTGCTGTGCCATTTCGACAGCTTTCAGATTGAGTGCAACGGCTTTAGTTTTTATTTATTACCTTTCCCTGCCCTTAAAATTAGTTAGTACTGCTCAGATTGCTTTTAGGCGTGGATGTCCTATTTGGAACGGTCATGAAGACTTCCGGGCAGAGGTCGGCGAACTCACTCATGAGTCCACTCACTCAGACTCATTTGGACTCAAACTCACGCGTGAGTTTGAGTTTGAGTGAGCGCGAGGCTAGTGTGGCATGGTGAGTTTGAGCTTGAGTGAGTTGGAGCCGAGCGATCCCGACTGAGTTTGAGTCCGATTGAGTTTGAGTACGCCTGAGACCTAGGGAATTGTGAGTCCATTTTGAGTTCTGAGTACATTTTGAGTTTAATCCATTTTGAGTTCTGAGTACATTTTGAGTTTGACTCCATTTTGAGTTCTGAGTACACTTTGAGTTTGAGTCCATTTTGAGCTCTGAGTACATTTTGAGTTTGAGTCCATTTTGAGTTCTGAGTACAATTTGAGTTTGAGTCCATTTGGAGTTCTGAGTACAATTTGAGTTCTGAGTACATTTTGAGTTTGTGTCCATTTGAGTCCATTTTGAGTTCTGAGTACATATTGAGTTTTGAGTACATTTTGAGTTCTGAGTACATAGGAGTTTTGAGTTCATTTTGAGTTTGAGTACATATGAGTAGCCTAGCAGGCAGCTATGGTTGGCTGTTAAGTTTCATGCGTCACTGTGGGCTCGGAATTCAGGTTACCTGCGGGTACGGCACCAATCGCGATCTGCATGATCGGTTGGGAGGGAGGTGGTGTATGATTTTTTTTAGTTTCTTGTTGAATTTTGATTGGCCATAAGCACTTGCTGTATACCTAATTTTCGCGGCTGGGCGCGTGAGTGATAATTGGCTGGTGAGGTCATAAAAAAGGGTTGGCTTAACTTTTCCACCTGACGGGTCCACTAAGAGCGTGGGAAAGGGTGGTAGGAAAGCACACGGCGGCCCTGGCGTGCTGGTTGTTACCCCGCTACTGTTAACGGCTTGATATACAAGGGGTCACAAAGGAAGAGGTGAGAGCCGGGGGGAAATGGGGTGGGGGCTGTCCTTTCTGCTGTTTCAAATGAATTAGCTGAATTGACTGGGCAGCGCCCCTTAAGAACAGAATAATGACCACATTAGATTGGGTGAAAAGTGAAACTGATGAGGCTAAGGCATGCAAGGTATCAAATGAAAGGTCCGGATTAACGGAATCACGCAGGGTAAATAAAAAAATGGTTCCTGATTGTAGTCATCAGGCAGTCATAATGAGTCATAGATTGGGTTAAAATTCAAAATGATGCTGCGAGGGCATGTGGGGAATAAAATTCAAGGTCTTGATGTGGGGAATCATACGGGACGAAATTGAGGTATGGATATATCATGACGTAGTCATGGTAATTCATAGATTCGGTTGAAATTCAAGTTCATGACGCTAGGGCGTGTGGCGTATCAAATTAAATGTCTCGATGAGGGTAATCATCCTGAATATTATCATGACATAGTCAAAATGGGTCATAAATTAGGTTAAAATTCACAATGATGCCACTGGGTGTCCGGGGCATCAAAATGAAGGTTCCGGTAAGGGAAATCACGTGGAACAAAAATGTGGTAGGGCTATATTATGAGGTAGTCATGGTTAGTCATTGATTGCTTTAACATTCAAATTGATTCCGCTAGGATGTGATGGGTATCAAATTAATGGTCTTGATGAGCGGAATCACGTGGGAGAAATACAAAAATGCTTCCTGGAAATTGTCATGGCGAGTCTTATATTGGGGTAAAATTTGAAGTGACCCCGCTAGGGCGTGTAGGGTATCAAATTTATGGTCTTGACGAGGGGAATAACGTGGTACAAATAAAAATAGGCTTTGTAGTTCGAATCATGAGATAGTCACTATGAGTCATAGATTGGGTTAAATTCAAGGTGAGGCCGCTGAAGCATGTGGGATGTCAAATTGAAGGTTCCAGTTAGGGGAATCACGTCGGACACTTAAATAATGCGTCCTGGTTAGTCATGAGAGTCATGCTTAGTTTGACTGGTATGAATTCCATATTTCCCTGCTAGGGTGTGTGGGGTATGAAATTTAAAGTCTCGTCGAGGGGGATCACGTGAGACAAATATAAAATGATTTCTGGTTATAATGAGGATATAGCAAAAGGTATATAGCAAAAGGTACACACACACACTCAGACCAGGAGGCGGACTCTTAGCCTTCAACCCAGCGTCCGGGCTAATTGCGACTCATGCGGCATATTCTCCCCTGGTGAGCCTGGGGAAACATTACTGCGTTGTTGTTGCCCTAGCAACGCCACCGCCATGTTGGCCTTGAAGGCGTTATAATTTCCATGGCAACAATGCGAGGGCGCGCAGCTTGCGTGGGGGAGAGGTAACGCACTCCCCTCTCATGCAGGTTGGATTCCTTCCCCCCTCCCCGTGTCCCCCCCATTCCCACCCGGCAACCGCCGCCGCCACCCCGCTGCCTCCAACGGGCAAGCCTCGCTCCGACGGCACGAAGCCACGCCGCTTGAGCAGTAACGACGCCAGCTCAAATATCACTTGAACACTTTATTCGCGTTACGTGCGCGAACGCGACGTGCGGCGAGAAACACCGATGACCAATACAACACAGACAAGGTTGTCTGTCTTCAAGCACAGCACACGCACGACACAAGTCCTATCCTTCAGCTCAGCTTCACGTACGGCATACGAACGACGTTCTCACCTTTTGCTAACAGCACTCAAAGAGCCTTCGCGTTACGATTTTTTTTTATTCAAATACCCTAAAGGCCCTTGCAGGCATTACATAGGGGGGGTTAGAAAACAGCTCAAAGATGTCAACACAGTTGCTCAAAATAAACAGCAAGCGTAATTTTGAACATCGAGTAGGGGTTAGACAACACTAACAAAAGGAATACAAGAATGAAAAATCACCCAATACAAAGCACATAGTGAATCTTGTTAAAAGCACAACACTACTTTCCTAAACAAGCATGTTTAAACTGCCTTTCAAATGGTTCACAAACGAGTCGTGATCTTTAATACATGCAATTTGTTGCGGCAGCTTATTCCAATGATAAATGGCAAGAAATAGCGGTGACTGTCGAAGAAGATTTGTGCGTGCAAACATGGGGCGGACTTTGAACGGATGATCGAGTCGAGGAAAAATGAGATTCGCGGGCTTGATATGGGATGCTGTAAAGGATGATTGGGTGTGATACAGTCTGTGGAAGTGAGAGAGCAGTGCCATCAGTCGTCGTTTTTCTAGAGAGGGTAATTGGAGGGATGCTTTGATAGCTGTGATGCTGGATGTCGTGGAGTAATTTTTAGTGACAAAGCGTGCTGCTTTGTTCTGTAAGCATTCCAGTTTGTTTATTAGGTATGTCTGATTTGAATTCCAAATTAAAGAGGCATATTCCATCTTCGAACGAACTAAGGCTGTGTAAGCTAAAAGTTTGGTCGATTGATTTGCTAAATACAAATGTCGTCTAATGAAGCCAAGAGTTCTACTTGCTTTTGAAATTACATCGTCAATATGATCATTCCATGTAAGGTTAGAGGATAGGTGAACGCCCAAATACTTTAATGTAGACACATTTTCTATGCACATGTTGTCCATATAATATGAGCTGAGTTGAACTTTGCTAGCTAGCCCTAGTAAATGACATAGTTTTAGTTTTCGAAAGGTTTATTTCCATCTGCCATTGCTCGCACCAAAGGAAAATTTTGTTTAGATCTGCCTGCAAAATGTTAGTATCTTGAGGGGTAATAATTTGTCTGTATAGAACGCAATCATCCGCAAACAATCTAACTGTTGAATGTAGGTTGGTACTGATATCATTGATGTAAATAAGGAATAAAATTGGTCCGAGTACGGAACCCTGCGGAACACCAGATTTAACTTGTGCTAAGGCGGAATACTGGTCATTTACGGAAACGAACTGGTAGCGATTGGTTAAAAAACTTGAAACCCAGTTAATAATTTTGCTATGTAAGTTGAGCCGACTTAGTTTCATCCGTAGGCGAGTGTGAGGAACTTTATCGAACGCTTTTTTGAAGTCAATAAATATGGCATCAATTTTTACCGAGTCGTGAACAGCTTGGTGAAGGTCTGTAACGAGTTCAAATAATTGTGTTTCACAAGAACGTCCCCGTTGAAATCCATGTTGATTAATAAAGAAAAAATTATGCTGATCTAAATATTTCATAACTGAAGAACTTATTATATGCTCATCCTGGTTCATATTATATGTTCATCCTGGTTCATATTATATGTTCATCGATTCATCCTGGTGTTCTTGGGGTCCCTTTTGCAGCACCGTAATGTCCGAGGGAGCACATACGAGAAATCGCCCGCTACATGAGACGCGCGTCGGCCTCGCTGCTCGCCGTGCGGAAGCAGCAACTGCGCCGGTGACCGTTATCGCGCATGCGCGCCCCCAGTCGCGCCGGAGAGAAGAGGAAAGAAAAAAAATGAGAGGAGGAGTGTTTCCCCAGCGCCACTGCCTCTAGGCGTGCAATAATAGAACCGAAACTAGAAAAAGTAGCATTGGCCTGCTCAGACTCACACGCTCACTCACTCACTCACTCACTCACACTCACTCACTCACACTCACTCACTCACTCTGTGGTACCGGGATTCTTGCACCCGGCCGCGGTTCCCCAGAAAGACACTGAGCCCCCTCGATCACACCTTTACTGGGAGTCCCGCTCCGCCAAGGTCCACTGCTCGGCCGATCCGGCTGCACACACGTAGCCCAGCCGAGTCCGCCATGTTCTATCCTAGCTCGTGTCGCGCCACATCTCCCTCTTCACCCGGTACATGTCCATCCTTTGGGATTGTCCCCCGCCACTGTTGCCCAATTACCACACTCTCCCCCCCTCCGAAGAAAAGGTTGAGATACAGTCTTTGAGGATTCCGAGAAAGAGCCGAGGGTAACTGGATGGATTAGACGTTGGGACACCAAGATTATGACGTTGTCCACGAAAGAGCTGTGGGACAGCAATGTGGGAACTTGAAGATGTCCTCTGCGAAAGTAGCCACAGGAAGATGCCAGCACAGGTACTGTCAGGGAAGCGTCAGGGTCGCTGGCGTTGCTGGAAGAACCCATTACAGACGAGGCCGTGTCCGACAGCCTCAGAGTGGAAAGGTAGGGCCTCCAACCAGCAGGACGTAGAGCCAGAGGGGAGCCAAGAGCAGCACCAAACAGTGCAGTTCATAGACCAGAGCACGCCTGCCAAGGTAGCAGCACAGCAGCGACGGCCTGGAGCAAGTGCTGTGGTGCCGGGAAGATGGTCCCAGGGCAAGGGAGTCAGGAGCTCAGGATGCCACCGGGGCATGCCAATGCGCATGTTGATGCGGCAGTGGTAAAAGTAGTCCAAGCGGTGCGGCGGTGAATGCGGGCGCAGCCGTAGCGAATGCCAAAATGGATTCTGGACGTGAAAGAAGCAAAAATTAACGCCCTTAAACCAACAATTCTATCTGGGGAAAAAAATGAAAAAATAAAGAAACGCATCACGTGGGACTGATCAATCATCAAATTCAGGGCCAAGAATAGGTAATCCGAAACAAAAACAATGCCTAAAAAGGATACTCTAGATATATCCCATAGAAAGTTAACATGACGGGTGCGCAGACGCCATAGAGAAACAAGAGGCGTTGCGGCCAAAAGCAGATCAGTCCACGTGGTACTGTTTAAGGTCCGCTATATTAACCGGGCCTGCATGTTCACCTGTACTGCTGTGGCGTAAAAGATACGTTATGGAAGACAGCTTCTCGCTTACGGTAAAAGGGCCCTCCCATTTAGGGGCTAGCGACGCGGCAAACTTGCGTGAGGCATCGCTCAGTAGATGAGTGCGCCGGAGAACCATGTCGCCAACCGCAAACTGAACATCCCGACGGCCCCGGTTGTACTGCTCCGCCTGCTGGAGACGAGCAACGTCAAGCTGCTCCCGGGCAGCCTGTATCGCGTCACGCAGGCGCTGGCGGACGGCCACAGCATGGGGCGACAGACCAGAACCCGCCTCCGTTTCTGGAAGTGTCCTGTCAAGAGGAAATGGCATTTCCCGACCGTAGTTCAAATAAGCCGGCGTAAACCCGGTTGAACGATTCACCGTGGTGCGAGTGGCAAATGCGATCTCAGGCAGCTTAGCATCCCAATCCTTGTGTTGCTCCGTATGAGCAATTAGCATCGCCTTGAGGTTGCGATTCACACGCTCAGTTATGTTTGCTTGAGGGTGATAGGTGGTCGTACGATTGTGTTTCACGCCTACAGCTCGGCAGTTGTCCTTAAACAATTTGCTCGTAAAATACGTAGCATTATCCGTTATGAGCTGTGCGGGGAACCCAAAGCGCGAAAACACTTCCATTAGGCACCTCCATACATTCGGTGTATTGACGGTACGTAGCGGGAACAGCTCTACCCACTTCGTGAAATGGTCCGTCACCACAAACAAATAACAATTCCCACGCGGGCTGCGGGGGTAAGGGCCCATGATATCGCAAGCAACGATTTGCCAGGGGCTCTTACTCTCAACAGACTGCATCAATCCGGGCGGGCAACCGACTCGGGGTTTCGCTGTCTGACACACGTGACAGCTCCTGGAGTACCGCAGCACATCCTGCTTCATTCCCGGCCACATGACAGTCCGACATAACTTCTCATAAGTTTTGCTGCCAGAGCTGTGTCCAGCCAGAGCTGAATCATGAAAGTAACGGATGAAAGCCCTCCGAAGTTTACGCGGTACAACAGCGCGGAATGGGGAATTAGCTTCGTCATCGTCCTGCGGGATATACCGTAGCAGGAGACCGTCTTCCGCCAACACATATGTATCAAACTCACCGCTGTTGCTGGTGGGAGCTGCGCCCTGTGCCCCGACGTGCTCAATGATCTTACGGCAGAGTCCGTCGGCACGTTGCGCCGCGAGAAGATCTGCCCTGCTCACCAGCGTACCCCAGCGTGCGTCAGCATCCACTGCAGCCACCAGCGCCGGCGCTCCCGCGTCCGAAGATGGCGGCAGGGGCGCGCTCGATAGCGCGTCAGCGACTTGGTTCTGCGAACCCTTCCTGTGCTGGATAGTAAAATCGTAGCGCTGAGGCGCAAGCACCCAGCGCGCAAGACGACCAGCAGGGTTCTGCAAACGCTGCAGCCACATTAATGCCATGTGGTCTGTCTGAATGGTGAAAGAGGCACCGTCAAGATACATGTCAAATTTCTTTAGTGCAAACACAATTGCTAGACACTCACGTTCTGTGACCGTGTAATTGCGCTCAGCCGGAGTGAGCGTATGGCTAGCAAATGCGACCGGACGGAGAACGCCCTCAAACTCCTGCACCAGCACTGCGCCCAGTCCATAGTCGCTAGCATCGTTCTGCAAGACAAATTGTTTGTTAAGGTCCGGTAACCTTAACGCCGCTGTTGCCGCGATTGCGCGAGACAGTGCTTCAAAAGCTTGCTGTTCAGCCTCTTCCCATTGCCATTTCACGCCTTTCCGTAGTAGCTGGTTTAGCGGACGTGATAGCTCCGCACAATGAGGGATGAAGCTGCGGTAAAAGGCTATCATGCCCAAGAAGCGCTGCAAGCCCTTAACGTCACGCGGGCACGGATACTCTGTAATTGCTTTCAGTTTGGCATCGTTAGGACGAAGCTCTCCCTTGTCCACGACAAAGCCGAGCAAGTCAACTTTGCTTGTCGCGAGTTGGACCTTTTTAGGATTGATGGTGAGACCGGCGCGTTTCATGCGGTCAAGCACATCTCTGAGATGCACGAGATGCTCCTCAAAGGTGCGGGAAAAGACGACAACGTCATCCATATAGGCCATTGCGTACTTATAACGTACATCGTCAAGAACGATGTCCATTAATCTTTGAAACGAGCTCGGGGAGTTCTTCAGCCCAAACGGCATGCGCACAAACTCGAAAAGACCCCTGTAGCATGTGAAAGCTGTTTTAGGAATATCATCAGGGTGCATTTCAATTTGCAAAAAGCCGTGCGAGCAATCTAGAGTGGTAAACACGCGGGCACCACCAAGCGAGGAAATGATGGATTCTACGGCAGGAAAAGGATATGCGTCTCTTACAGTTACGTCGTTGAGACGACGGTAGTCCACGCAGAGACGCACACTGCCGTCTTTTTTTGGCGCCAACACGACTGGAGATGCATGGGCACTTTGCGACGGCCGCACAACCCCCGTGTTCAGCATCTCGTCAAGGGCGACATCCAGTTTCGCCTTCTTCTGGATGCTGAGCGGCCGTGGATTGCAGCTCCAAGGAGGGGCGTCTCCCGTGTCAATGCGATGTTGAAGGACGGTTGTCCGCCCAGGGGCCTCCGTGAACATTTCCGCAAACGGCTCCAGCACATAGGCGAGCTGCTCCCTCTCATAGTCACTGCAAGGACACTCCTCAAGCAACTGCCTGATTCGCTCAGGCAACACGGATTTCGTTGCGACTGCGGCTGACCTTGGCACGGTACAGATATGCGTTGACGCCAGAAAAGGTATCAATTCTGCGTCATTGCCCAATCTGTAACCACCTCCCGCCAAGTCAAGCAGTAGGCCCTCGTGAATAATGAAATCCCGGCCCAAACTCATGGGTACCGCCAAGCCAGGGCAGTACGTATAGCGCTGCCGACACCTTGTGCTTGCGTAAGAAATGTGCAAGCGCACAGCCCCACGCGCTTCAACCACAGCACCATTAGCCACTTGCAACCGGGTGCTGCATTGGCGCAACTTAACACCACGTGCTCGGCAAAGTTCAAAGACAGTATCACCAATGAGCGACAAACTGCCGCCGGTATCAACCAATGCAGAAACATCCGTTCCAAGAACGTGAACAGAAAGATGTGGTGCTATGGGCTGTGTGCGTGCTTCAACACGGTAAGCAGTGGGTAAAAAGCACCAGTCCTCGACACCAGCCAATTCTGGGCCACTCAGCGATGGGTTAGTCACCATCATTGCCTCGGGCTGCATTCCTTCATCTCGATGGCTATTTGTATTTCGGCGACCAGCCATCACACGGGGACACTCACGACGGACGTGTCCTGGCTGTCCACATCGGTAACAGCCGCCAGCTTGATTTCCGTTGGGCACGTAGCCCCGCGACCCTCCCGTCTCGACGACCGGACGAGAAGGACCTCTGGAGTTCAGAGGATTTCGTTGCCGACCCCCAAGGGAGAGACTCGGGTCGGGGAGCGGTGAGCCTGCCAGTAAAGAGGGCCTGTTTTCCCAACGCAGGAACCCTGGCTCTAACCGCTGCGGGGAGTTCCCGCCGTGGGCTGCACCATCTAGTGGTCTTCCGCGCTCCAACTGCCTGTCGCCAAGGGCAGAAGGACCTCGTGCGCGGGGGGAATTCAAGCCCGCCGCTGCCGTACGCGGCTGTGGACTTCGCTGTGGCGAAGTCTCATAGGTGTCTCTCCATGCGCAAGCTGGCTCAAGTGCCTCCCCTACTGGCGGATGGGGTACATAACTCAGCTCTGATATCAGAGCGTCCTCGATTGCTCGAGCTGATCGCGCCATCTCCTCCAAACTGGAGTAATCACGACCGTGCAGGAAAGGTCGGAAGCGCGGATGGCAACGCCGCAAGACGTGCTTTACCATTTCCGCGTCAGACGCACCCGGGATAGCTCGCTTGAAGAGCTCCTGGATAGCTCGAATGTATTCGAGCAAGCCTTCGCGCGGGTGCTGCGTACGTGCCTCCAGCTCACGGCGGATGCGGTAGTCGTAGTCTGGAGGCAAGAACTCCTCGCGGAAGCGTGCCTCGAAGTCAGCCCAGGACGCGAACGGGGTCTGGAGGCGCCACCAACGACCAGCCGATGCCTCCAGGGCAACCGGCAGGACACGGGTCAACACGAACTCGTCCGAAGCACCCGACGCCGTCTTGTAAACATTGAGATCGCTCAGGAAGTCCGCCACGGTCTTTGGGTCATCGCAGCCCGTGAACCGTGGCACCGCAATGCTCGGCTGGAACGATGGCCCATGCTCGGACCCACCGCCTTCTAGCCCGAGACCCGCCAGCCGGTTCGTGAGGTTCTCGCAGAGGTCCATGATCGGGCGGAGCACGCCGACGAGCCCAGTGGCGTCCGCATCCCTTGCGGGCTCACGCGGAGCAACCAAGGGGCGCCGACGGGTAGAAGCTCCACGGCCAGGCATGTCCCTGGGAACAAATGCTCTCGCGCGCCGCGAAGCGAACACGGGAAGAAAAAATGGTTATAAACAACAGAAGCCACTACAAAGGCGCCTCAAATCACGAGGAGGGCAACTGAAAAATCCCGAGAGCCACTCAAAAACGCCAACGTAATTCGCACAGCAAAATGCCCACCGCGGAACACTAAAACAAGGAAGAAGACCACAATGACCTTCCCAGGAACCACGGCCGGCCCCACGTTCAGGGCGCCAAATGTGGTACCCGGCGGCGGTTCCCCAGAAAGACACTGAGCCCCCTCGATCACACCTTTACTGGGAGACCCGCTCCGCCAAGGTCCACTGCTCAGCCGATCCGGCTGCACACACGTAGCCCAGCCGAGTCCGCCATGTTCTGGTTGGTTGGTTGGTTGGTTCCTTATGTTATGGCGCGTACCCACGCGGGGGATTGGCCAAGAAGCTGCCTGTAATAATTAGGCTGTGACCCGGTTTATTTTAGAGAGAGAAAAAAAGAAGTACGAGAAAAAACATTGAGAGTAGAAAAAGAAATCTTTGGATAGAACAGGATTGTCAGGAAAAAAAAAACTTGCGAATGAAGGCATAGCTATCTAGCAGGGCATCCGGCCTGTCGCCGCAACAAAGGAATGAAAGGCGATCACGACATCTCTGTGGCAATATCCTATGACGGAAGCACCCAGGGAAAGAATAACGGTTAAAGATAAAGGGAGATTCAGCCGATTAAACGTGTATTCAAGGTGCGTGCGTCGCATCGAGGAAAAGCTGCGGCAATTTAAAAGAAAGTGTTCTATTGTTTCAGGGGCCTTGCAGAAAGGGCATTGAGGAGATAACGCCTGACCAGCTTTGTGTAGATAAAAATTTAAAGGGGGGATTCTGCAACGAAATTTTGTGATTGCGACCTCACATTTACGAGATTCGCAGAATTTAGGCTTCCATAAGTGAGAGAGGTGAATATAGTCGGAGCATGAACGAAGGGCATCTTGCCGATTAATTTGTAAAACTTGAAGGCGCCTGAACCTCGCCCCCAAAAGAAAACTGTCAATTGGGCAATTCACGACGGCAGGACCCCCAAGAGCCAAATTGGCTAATTGGTCTGCCATTTCATTGAAGATTATCCCTGCGTGACCAGGGACCCACACTAACCGGATCTCGCGAAGCTGATAAGGAATGAATGAACGGAATGACCTGAGAATGGAAGAATCTTTATCATTTGTTAGAGCAGTGCACACGGAGAGAGAAACCGAAAGGATGACCACCCCCGCAAATCTGTGCTCTAGTTTATTAAGGGCTAAGATAATCGCCAATAATTCTGCCTGAAAGATCGGGGTATAGTCTGGCAGCCTGATTGAGAAGGACCAATCTAGAGACTGAGAATATATTCCTACCCCGGCCTTCTCATCACTTTGCGAGGCATCTGTGGCAATGACGAAATCAGTATGAAGAGTGGCCAAGTGATCTTCAAGTAAATGATTTAATCGGGCCGGCAATAATTTCGCATGCGAAGGAAAAATGTTGTCCAAGCTTATGTCGACAGGCGACAAATTATCAGAATCGGGCAGGAGTAGAAAAAGATCTGCACGAAGAGGCTGCAGCCATGCCTGAACGCAATCCAATTGAGGACGCTGAAATCGGGGCCACGTAAATCCTCGAAAAAGGTCAGGCCTCAAGAGGAAAATGGGTTGAGCTTCGTATAATGGAGATTCAAACAGTTTTAGAAATGCTAGCTCGTGTCGCGCCACATCTCCCTCTTCACCCGGCACATGTCCATCCTTTGGGATTGTCCCCCGCCACTGTTGCCCAATTACCACAACTCACACTCACACTCTCACTCACACTCACACTCACACTCTCACTCTCACACTCACTCTCACACTCACACTCACACTCTCGCTCACACTATTGCTCTCGCTCTCACTCACACTCACACTCACACTCTCACTCTCACTCACACTCACTCTCACTCTCACTCTAACTCTCACTCTCACTATCACTCACTCACACTCACACTCTCACTCTCACTCACACTCACACTTACACTCACACTCACACACTCATACTCACACTCAACTGACACTCACACTTACATTCACACTCACACACTCACACTCAACTCACACTCACACTCACACTCTCACTCTCACTCTCACTCACACGCTCACTCTCACTCTCACTCACACTCACACTCTCACTCACACTCACACTCTCACTCACACTCACACTCTCACTCACACTCATACTCTCACTCTCACTCACACTCACTCTCACTCACACTCACACTCTCACACTCACTCGCACACTCTCCCACACTCACACTCACACTCTCACTCACACTCACACTCTCACTCTCACTCACACTCACACACTCACTCGCACACTCCCACTCACACTCACACTCTCACTCACACTCACACTCTCACTCTCACTCACACTCCCACTCAACTCCCACTCACTCTCTCACTCTCACTCACACTCTCACTCTCACTCTCACTCACACTCTCACTTTCACTCACTCTCTCACTCACACTCACACTCTTACACTCACACTCACACTCTCTCACTCACACTCCCTCTCACTCTCACTCTCACACTCTCACTCTCTCACTGTCTCAATCTCTGTGAGGCCATTTGAGTTCTGAATTCATTTTGAGTTCTCAGCCCATTTTGAGTTGTGAGTTCATTTTGAGTTTTGAGTACATATTGAGTTTTGAGTACATTTTGAGTTTTGAGTACATTTTGAGTTTGAGTACATTCTGAGTTCTGAGTACATTTTGAGTTTTGAGTTTACTTTGAGTGTGTGTACATTTTGAGTTTTTGAGTCCGTTTTGAGTCCATTTTGAGTTTGAGTACATTTTGAGTTTTGAGTCCATTTTGAGTTTGAGTACACTTTGAGTTTGAGTACATTTTGAGTTTTGAGTACATTTTGAGTTTTGAGTCCATATTGAGTTTGAGTACATTTTGAGTTTTGATTACATTTTGAGTTTGAGTACATTTTGAGGTCTGAGTACATTTTGAGTTTCGAGTCCGAGTGAGTTCTGAGATTTGCCCTCAATGTGAGTTTGAGTTTGAGTGAGCGCAGATGTGCTGCTCAGCATTGAGTCTGAGTTTGAGTGAGTGGTGATTCGAAAAAAAAATTGTGAGTGAGTTTGAGTGAGCCGCGCCAACTTTGCCGAGGTATGCTTCAGGGCGAGGATTCCGTTAGATCAAAAAGAAAAATTGTGTCTGCCGTAGTGACATTAGATTAGCTAGTAAAGCTTATGGCAGTGTCGAGCATAGTATCTTGTTAAAGAAATTATCCGGCATAAACCTCCTCGCATACCTTTTTGCTTAGGTAAGGGAGTGTGGCCGATTGGAAATTCTTCTACAGAAACGTAAGCTATTTTCAAAGAGATATATACAAACTAGGGTTGTCCTTCAAGGGAGCGTCATTCCTCTTCTCCCATATGTAACAACCTATACGTTTGTGCGGATAGTATAGCGTTCTTTGCTTCAACAGTCGACATTCTTTCGTCATATGAACGCTAGCCGGCTCATTTATATCTGCCGGAGACATGGCTTGACAGTAATAATTTAAACTAAATGTGTCGAAGTGGGCTCTCCTCGTCTTCCCGGTTGCAGGACCAGTTTCGGTTTCTCTCGTTTACATTAATAAAGCCATTCCGCAGGTGGATTCCCTGAAGTATCTCCGCATGCCAAACACTTTTGCTCTTGATTGTAGTTCACATATTAACGCATGAGTCACTAAAACGGAAAGAGCCTTCGGACGCATGAAGTGGCTTTGTGGGAAACAGGAAGGAATGCACAGGGACACACTTCTTGCTGTTGTACTGGTGTGCCAGGAAGTCTGGAGTTTGGCTGCGGCCAGTTCTGAAATCACCCTATATGTGCAAACTCCGACCGTTATACCTGTTGGAGAGGCGCATCCTTCGAGTTTGCGTTGGCCTCTCTCGGTTCGCCTCGAACCGGGTTTTGTACTTAGAGGCGCGCATCGCGAGGCTCGTGGTCCGATATCTTGCTGGAGGTTCAGACTTTACTCCGGATGTATTAGGCCCCGTCCTCTCTCCCCGCCCACCCGCCCCCCAGCATCTCCGGCGCGCGTGATTCCATCTCGCTGTGGACGGAAGCCAGGAAGTTCCGGTGACGTCACCAACGAACAAACACCAAAATATTACAAATGCCACGCAATCAGGAAAGTTGGCCAGTCAGGTTTATTTGTAAACGTAATATGTAAGCTGATTACAAACTTTTCAATGCTTAAAACCTTGCTTTCTGCGAGTACCTCCAGAGATCGTTTACGCGTGTTGCGCCATCTGTTAATACACACAAAAAAAGGGTGGAATGTCGGCTGTTTCGGCTGCATCAGGCCTCTCAAGATTGGACGTTCCCTGTTTTCCCTGTAGGCGACGTAAAAATCGACGCCCCACGTGACCAACCTACAGCGCAGTTTTCGACCATCAAGTCCACCAGACGGTGCAACCGAAAGGTTACTTTTAGTAGAGAATACAAAACATTAATTCCGTGACTTAGAAAGGCAATAAAGTTCGCTTACAATGCGTTGTCTAAAATATTATTAACAAGTTCCGCATCAAACATCCGTTGAGCAAAAATGCACGCAACTTTTTACAAAGAGCCGACTGGTGCACCACCTCGCTTCTGACTTCGCAATCACAAAGCCGCCAATTCAAATTGAAACCGCTGCAACGGCCCACCGTTTCTATGTGCGCGGAGCACTGGTTTCATGACTGTTATTGACAGTGCTTTTGATTCCATCAGTTGTTGAGGGGACTGGCAAAACACGGGAACTGAGTGCTTGTGGAGTGACAAATGTGGGAAATTTCGCATCGGAAGACAGCTGTCGAGGCCGGAATATTTTATTCTTCCAACACAAGGTGAGTGTTATGCAGTCCGTTAGAAAGACGGTGCAAAACGAAACCGTTGTCACCGTCAATACCTCATTTGTGCATGACTTCCGCTGGAATATTGTCTTATTACATGATTCAAATATACAATCTGCATTCCTTGGGAGTTTTTGATCAGAGTTCATGCGGAGTTAGCGAATAAAAAACTTGAAAAAAGAGAAAAACCCTCAAGAAACAGCCTCTCAACTCTCCTGGCCGCTCTCGAACATTTCTGGCTATCTATAACCCGAACCGTTGTGGGCGCATTCGCCTCTAAAGGCTTTTCGGCTACCAAAAGACAGTAATTCGCCCGAGCTTTACCTAACTGTTGCCTTTCTGTTTTGACGCGTTTGTGAGCATTTAGTCAATAGTGCTTTGCTACAACTAAAGTTTGCCTTCATAGAGACGTGGTGATGCGAGTTAGGTTATATTAGCATGCCTTGAGACAGCTGATGCTTGCATCATGGTTAATACGCGTGAACTCAAAAATACTAAGTTATTTTTTTTTCAGAGGTCGGTATTCATTTAGACATTCCGGCTGAACCTTCAATATTGTCGGCGGACGAAACAGCTGCACCAAGGACTGGCAGGACATTTCAACTCTTCGTGCTTGCCTGATATGACAGCCATGCGCGCGACTGGTGTGTTTATGTATATTTAACCTCCACTTATAGTTGTTTCTCTGAATTCGTGTGACATGATTCTCTTAAGTATTCGTTCTTCTAATTTAATTTACCTTTTTCATGCATTCCTTGTTTTTTTTTTTTTTGCAGATACAACCAAAGAACAAAGAAGCACACACCGGGAGACGACCACATCAAGTTCTGAGCACGAGCAAATGTATTATGTTGCCTGCAGATAAATGTTACAAAGTGCCAGGTATTTTCACCTAATGTTAAAAAGAAGGTCAGCATATATCAATGCTTTCATACATGTGATGTGCATATATCTGAATATGAATGGAATAGTTGTTGTTCAATTCAAGAACACGATATTCGATGTCTGATAATATTTAACTTCGGCCGAGTATTCGGTGTACTGCAAATATTTAGACGCACCAAAATGTGCGATGTGATATTGTTACGTAGCTAGCCGCTAGGCTCAGTGTAGCCCCAATATTCAACGTTTATCAATAAAACACGACGCATAAACATTGGCAAATGTAAGAAAGCAAATGCGGGTTCTAGTTTACTTACTTCTATTCCCTTTCACTGCTGCTCAAGAGTACTTCACTTTCTCTGTACATTTACGACACTTAGCACAAAAAAATTGCTGTAAGACCAACTGTAGAGCTCCTGTTATCAGCCTAAAGCAAGTTCGTACAAGAAGCTGAGAGAAAGTAAACGTTATTGGAGCAGCTCATTTCTGATAGACACTATGATTCTATGCTCTGGAGATCGAGTAGGTGTGTCCTTTGTTAATAGCGCTGTGTGGACCTTGCAGGTGGGCTTTAAACCTTAGTACACAAAGAAATGTGAGGGGTCAGAGTTTGTCTTGGAGGTCTGGAGATGTAGTAGACCGGGTGATCTAGAAGCAGGGATAAGCGTGTGGCAAAAGTGAGGAAGGAGGAGGTGTGGTGCTTTGTACCTCAAGGGCAGATTGCTTTAGCGAGTTGGGTGGGTTGCCTGCGAATACCTCGCAAGGGCTTTTTGTATCGAATATAATAAGGAAGGCCACTGCTACACTCAGTAAGCGTGTGAAAATCCCAGTTCCCCCCAGGGCACAATTTTACATGTAGCCACTGACTGCACGTTGTTGCACAAGTGGGTGAAAACTATTCAATCAATACACTATGATGTCACTTCCAAAAATAGTGCACGCAGGCAGGTCTTGTTCTAAATTGTAAGGAATAGAAGATAGGATATACTATTGGTTGAATCTACAGGAGACTAAGAACTTTAAGGCGTGTACAGAACTGTGCAGTGCAGTCTTGCTTACTGATGTGCATGGTCTTTTTACTTGTATCAATCACTGAAGCATAAAAAGTTCTTTTACAATTTTACTGTCAATGCAGTATAAGGCCATCCACGTTATTGCTGGCAAAATTCAACATTTCATTTAATTTATATACACCTGAAAGGGCATTACATAACGGGGGCTGGGGCTCTTGGCCGAAGTATAGTCAGCGTTGCAACACATACAAAAAATAAGACGATGAGAACAAAAAGAATACAAGATTAAAGAGGTGAAATTCAACTAATTGCAGCAAACGGTGTTAATCAGGGCAATTGAACTAGCAATGTGGCTCTTCGACGAGCACGTGCGAGTCAACACAGGGTGCGTAATACGTTATTGTGCAGCTGGGTTCTGAAATCATATTTATCCTCTCTTGATCATGGAAATTAAATTTCTTGTCGCAGTTTTACTGTGTAAATATGAAGGTCAAATTACTTAGACCTAGCCTGTTTAATTACATTCTATATGTCATCAGCAAGTGAAATATCTCATTCATGAGTATTAATTACCGCACATAATTCGTAACCACCCTAGAGCGTAATAAACAGCTGTTACCACCGTTATGTACATCCTATTGTTGAACGGTAAAGCTACTGTTTATGCCAGCATCAAATATAATAATGGGGCATGCAAAAAGCATTACTCTAATTAAACTAGTTAGCAATTAACTACTTAGCAATTTTCCCGCAACAGAGCATATCGGAGTACTTTTAAAATTTTCAGTGTTGGTAAAAAAAGTCAGATAAATATTTTTAACGCCGTAGGTGTTTTTTTTCTTTTTCTTTAAACTTGTGATGCTGCTTAGCGCGTGTTTGGGACCTGTCGCACCCCCCAAAAGAGATAGAGAAAAAAACGCCGTGCCTCAAACACTCGCTCACGGATTTTAGTTCCATTGCTACGTTCAAATGTAGATATGTTCGCAGTAAGCGATGGAGTTCGCAATAACTATCGCTTTAGTCCGAGAAAATTTCCAAGCGCCTTTTTCCTTCGTAACTTGTTGCGACGTCCAAAAAAAAAAAAAAGATACGGGCAGAAGAATATTGGAAGCAATGTGCCCTTCGTTCGAAATCTTAGCGCAAGTAAACGAGGTGTTATGGCAAAAAAAAAGGTGTCACGAAAGCGACGTACAATTGCAGCGATCTAAATGAAATGATGTCCTGGCCTCTGTAAACTTGCGGATGTCAATGAACAATGTGTTCTTACTGTCTGTGCCAGTCGAGGCAATCTGGTCACCTGGCATAACATCACTTCACTAGCGCGGCGCGAGTAAACACGCGGCCAGCGTGCCAGCCAGGAACCAGCAGGAGCAGCGAGCCGGCGGCCGCCGTGCGAGGGCAGCCATGTTATTAAGGAGCTCAAGCGGCCTGTGAAAAAGCATCCGCCATGTTTACAAAGCCTAAGGTCCCTAAAATTACTAAGGTAGCGCCATCTTTAGATCTCGCCGCCTTTCGCCCTCGCCCGCGCTCCTCTCTTACTTCGTTTTTTGCCATTTTCTTTTTCGCCGGCGAACGCCGCGCGCCATTGGCCAAGGGAAAAGTCACGTGGTTTTGTTTTTTTTGCTCCGCCGCCGGGTCGCCTCGCCGATGCCTCGCCGGCTGGGACATTGCGCAACGCCGCCGCTGCGACGCCATTGCTGGCTTCCGAGCCACCGTCGCAACCGTGCTTCAGTACCGGCTTTATCGTAGGCGCCAGCTAATAGCAAAGTAAGAATTAGCTGCTCGTTTCGAAAAAATGTCGCACCGGTGTCGTTTTAGGTTGCTTCTTGGTGTCGATGTGTTGTGCCTTAGGCAGCGCGAATATCGTCAGGCAGGGCGCAAGACTTCGTTATTCCGTCCGGGAAACGCGACGCAGAAAGGAGAAAAGTTTGGTTGCATAGATTTGAACGGGCATACTTCAGGCCGACGCTACCATCACACTTTTGCGAGGTAAGTTTCTGAATGCTTGTTCTTGCTCTGTTAAATTCTGCGCGAGCTTGAGCGGTCACTTACGAAGAAATGCGTATTCCCTTCGCGACCGTCGTCCACGCTTTGTTCTGGGTAGGCATTGCGCGCAGCGCCGAGTTCGTCCCGTCGTAAGCTATGGTTTGGATAAGAGGCCGTGTATTTGTCATGTGCGCGCTTAACTTCCAGCATCAATATCAGCGGCGTAGCATGTTCAGTCAGTTGTCGTAAGGTTTTCGTGACGCGAGAATTGTTCACCTGAATTCATGCTTGTTTTGGCCGACGGCAGCTTGCGTCTGACCATGTATCGTGTGCGTTCCGAGTGCGTGTACGCTCTTTTTGGCGTGAAGTCATGTTTTGTGTGTTAGCTACCCGAGTGGTATTATAATCCCGTTGTTATGACATCGGAGTGATTTGCTGCGTAATATGGGCTTGGTCGGTGCGGCGCAAATTGAGGTTGTTGCGAGAAAAAAAAAATTGCGGCTAGGTAAAACAATTTAAGGTCAGCTAATATAGTGACCGCGCCGTTGACGTACGTTTGATGCGCAATTTCTGTTATCGCTTTATTAAATCGCGCACGTTTGAATGAGCACTTCAAATGCATATTCGCACCGTAACGGCTGTACGCCCTTTCTTCCGTGTATGCACAGAGGAACTTCAATTACGACTTACGTTTGCATTACACGCGATGCCGTACATTTGCAGTGTGCGCGCTTACTTCATCTTAGTAGTCAATGGCGCAGCGTATTCAGTCATTGCGATTTGAACCAAAACACACTGGGCGACTACATTATTTTCAGCAGACGTATTTTTGTTCAAGCAAAGCGCTTGCTAAACGGGTTTAGTGTAGCGAGTTGAGCGGACGCGGCACTGAGCAGTTCCGCGAACACGCATTTGACCACGCTACGGTAGAACAGTCACTAACTCCCTTCTGCAATGCATTATTGCCTATATTTGCGGACTGTTTGTGGCGCATCTCAAACTCGGTGGCGACATTTTTTTCCCCTTCTCAATAGGATTATTTCACAGATCAATTTGAGCAACGGATATTGGAGAAGCTTGGCGTTAAAAAAACTAAACCCAAATGCCACTTCCAACATTTTTCTCACGGGAAGCTACGTCAGCAGCACAAGCCACCTGCACGACGTCATTACGGACGTTTGTTCCAATAAAATATCTATTTGCTGGCACCAATTCATTTTTGTGATTTATTGTTTTCTCTTGATAATCATCGTGACATTGGTCCTCTTTCGAATTTCTTTCGGGTGTATCCCTGTGTTAGTGCAATGTGCAAATCTGCCAGAATATATCCCAGCACAAAACAATTCTGTCCAGGCGCCTCCATTAATGGCTGTAAACGACCGCGCCCGGTGAAAAAACGTATTGCATGATTAATTAACTCTAGACGGGGCTCTAGAAATCCTATAAATGCGACCAAAGAGCGATTTCGGCGCGGAAACAAGAGCAAACTGCAGCGAGCGCCCTGAAGCGTAGCGAGGGGCGTCTGCTCTCAAGTGGCCAACAAATATGGCGGCCCCGCCGCGGAGTTAAAGGGACGGCGGCGCCGCGGGTGAGGGGAGAGAAAAAAGAGGAGGGCAGCGGAGAAGGAGGGAGCAGTTGGCGCTACCTTAGTTCTTTCAGGGACCTTAACAAAGCCTTGTTTACAGCGCCATCAAGCGGGCGTCCTCGGTAGTTCACGACGCCGCCACTACGCTTTTCTGGCAGTACAGGCAAAGCTATTAACTGTATGAGCTAGACCTTTGCTTCTCTGAAATCCTCTGTTCTGTGCTGCATCGCTCGGCACGGGTGTCGGACGTCAAAATCGACGAAACGTAGGGAATCGACCATACCATTTCACGCATTTTAGTGAGCTGCGTAAGCATTGTTGGCACGCCGGGAACACAATTTGGATGTTTGTAGCCGTGCCGTAGCGCTTGATCCCCTCAGATACACTTTGTGCGCTGCCAATGTCGACGTCTTTCTGTGGCAATGCAGTCAAGGCCAAAGCTCTTCGATGTAAATAGTTTCGAAACTCCGCTTCAAAAAACGACCCGCACCTGGACTCCACCACCTTTGGATCGTGCGTATGGTGGCGCCACCACGACCACCGCACGCACTATCCAAAAACCTTATCATTATTCAAACTGACAATTTAACGCTAAAACTTGTTTTAAAGGTGCTTAATACTTTATTTTTGTGCTTTCGCAAGTTATTCATTGCTATCTTAACTCCGGTTTTTAGGTTGAGATTGTTTCTGCGTCCGCGCAACTGCCTCGACCAATTAGCGCTTGTGAGGGCACTCCGGCACAACATAGGTCCGACCTGAAATATTAAATTTGCAGTTATCGTTTGGCGTACAGCAGATTGTATGCCAAAACTAATCAAGTAGCCGATCAAGCGGCTCTAAATAATCCTTTTCAGCTTGCATAAAGCCGTCGAAGCGACTTTTTGTTTATTTTTTGCCCGCCAGAAGACCGCAGATGACACGCAGCAGACGACAGTGCGTAAGCGATGGTTGACCCTACCGTAGCATTTCTTTTTACTACTCTTGCTTCGTATGTACATAAAACACTTGCAAAGTTGAACACATTGGGCTCATTTGGCATATCAAGCTTACGGAAGCACTCAAATACCATTTTTTGCCCGGGTCGTCTAGCGGCAGAGTACATTTTATAGTTTATTTTGTCACCAACAGAAGGTGCTACTGTAAAACAAAATCCAAAACTGTGGACCAATCGTAGGGTCACTTTATGATGCATGGGGCCTATGGGGAGTTTCGCAACTCCTATATCAAGTAACTCTGGTCAAGAACCACGCCTTTTCGCTGCGCACCTGGAAGTAGTTCAACAAAAATAATTGGCTGGTGGTAACCTCAGCAGTTCAAGAATATATAATTCTCCTGCTTTAGACTTGGATTGAAAATGCCACTAAATTACTAGCCAGAATATATGTAACAGATAGCATTAATTTTTAATTCTCGGATTTTTTCGGTTGAGGCTGTCGCCGCTGACGTCGCAATGGTTCCCTTCCGAAAAAAAACAAAAAAAAAACATGGTGTTCTTGTTGGCGGTTTTCGGCAGCTCGTTCATTCTCCGAATAGGATTTGTAAAGCTTCGCTGTCTAAACAAACGAAATGAGTGGTTTGCGAAGTGTACGCCCAAGTGCGACTGATGCGACCGGGGCTCTCCACCGTTACCGCAATCCGTTCGTTTAGCCACTTAGCCGGCGTAAGCGAGCAAGTACTACGTGAGCTTGTGTGCACGCTGGTCTTTCAGTGTACCGCGCCCGCGGTATGTAAGTACGCTACACATGCTGGTGCTTCTGCCCAGTCCTGAGGTCCACAAGAGTTTACAAGTCAGCGCAGTCTGCAGCGCTGACAAAATCCACTTCACTTCTGAACGGTACAGATGGGCGGTACAGTCCACGGAAGTTCTGAGTTCTCCAGTCAAAGCGTTGGCTCGTGTTTACAAACAAATGAAGCATGGGGAAGGAGACGCCATTATGCCTCCATGCTCGGTGATCGTGGTTGAGCGCATTCACAACGGAGCTCATGCGAAGAAATGAACTATCAAATGCCTATCTGTCACGCCGAAACTGTAACCAAAACCAGTTTATTGGGAACTATTTTTGCGCACTAACACAAAGCAATTGGCTCCCCTTCCCCCCTCCCTCCATAGCTTTCGCTCCATTGCCACAGAAAGTTGTCCGCGTACTCCCTTACTCCGCCAGGAAAAAAGTGGACCCTCGCACTGTAAAAGAACCCTTTGTAACGAGCAAATCCGGAAGAAGAAAAATGGCGCGTTCGAAGGAAAATCTTGCTGCGGCAGGGAAGAAGGGCGGCTCACTCGCTAACTCATTAAAGGGACACTGAAGGGATTTGTAAACATTGCGGGATTACTAGCGCAAATTGTAGTGCGGAGTGCATAGACCACGTTTCGACCACTCTGAGCGCGTTTACACGAATTTATTTAGTAGAAAAATCAATTCGAAAATACTGTCCTCCTCTCTGCACTCTCGCCCATTTTCTGTGGCGTTTTCGTGTGACGTTAGGAGGGGATGAGCTGGCAATTGGCTGCGAAACTGCACGGCTCGCCGACCTTCCGACCGAGTCAGTCGGCCAGTCAGCCGAGCCAGTCGACCGAGTCCGCCGGCCGCCGACGGGTCGTCGCAATTCGCTCGCTCAGTTGATACTAAGCAACAACAGGTTTGTGAATTGAAGAATGTGCCTTTTTTTACTTTGTTAGTTTGCACACTGTATCAAGCTCCGAGTCCGGGTCGCTTCACACAAATGCTGCACAAGTGCAAATGCGAAACTTCGCTGATTTTACGCTAGTAGGAAAATCTAATGCCACTTGAAGGCGGGGGAAGTGTCAGCGAAGTCAATATAGGTACTAAGGAAATAAAATCAACTGAAACTTTTACCGTACAGCGCAAAACTAGAGAGCTGGAAAGCACTTTTTTTGCGCTGGGTGAACAAGCACAGCGGTCAGCAGCACGACCACACATCTGCGGAGGCTTTTCCATCTTAGAAATGCAATTGCTAGACGGGAGATATTGTGTAAGTTTGGGGGACGTTTATTGCACGAGCGCTATACAAAAAATAGTCACCTAAAGTACTTGAAATGCTAAAACTTAATAAAAGTGTAAACTGGTTGTACATTATATACCTTATATATTCCACTCCGGCAGGGCCTGGCTCGTGCGGAGTGGTCTGAAAAGCTAGGATTTTTGTTTTGCAAGTTGCAAGTTCGAATCTCCGAGGGTACATGCTTTTTTTTTTGCAAGTTGATTTTTTCGTTTGCGGTCGATGTTTTCTAACCTGAGTTCACAATTTTTGGGCCGTAACGTTCACTGCTCCACGAGCGAGTTCGCCGAACGCGCGCAGAATTACACTGCACGCGCTAGCCAGTTCTCGTTGCCGTGCTGTTGCACAAGCACCGACTGCTTGCGGGCAGCGGGCACAGGCCAGAATCAGCACACCCTTGGCCTGGTGCGAACACGCTTGTTACGATACAGGCATGAGTGAGGTAAGCTCCGAATATGCGGGAAAAGCGCATGGCATTTGAGCATCTGCGGTCACGCGGAGGGCGTTCTTCCACTGCGTAGGCCTCGGCTAGTGATTTCTACGATGCCAAGCCGTCCTGGGAGGCTAATCTTAGGCATATTACAGCCGACAACATGGCAGAAGCGCGGTACGACGATTACTGGGATATCGAGAATGCCCATTGTCAAGCATGTTGTTTTACAGAACCGAAACCGAAACTTGTTTAAATGCTAACCTTGGACATCGTCCAATCACGGTGCCACCTCCTTCCGACGTCGCAGCCTTTAGTTGGTGCGGCCGCCACAGACCGCGCATGGTAGTTTTCCTTCTTTCCTGATTTATAAAATAATTAACGGCTTATCAACTGGATAAACGATGAAAAATGTGGTAATTTGAGCCAGTGTACGCAGTGCAAGCAAAACCGGGAGCTTGACGGATTCACTTCAGTGTCCCTTTAAGCGGAGCTATGGTGAGCGGGGCTCTCTTTCGGTTTTCATTTTTTCCTGTTTTTCGTCGCTTTATGTAGCGTTCAACACATGGCGCAACTTGTGTGAACGACGTTCACTGGTACCTGCAAAATGAAAGGTTTTCTTCAATACAAAGTTTTTATTGATTACCATTTAAGCTTTTGTTTTATTTTGGTGTTTTGTTTGTTGATGACGTCACCGGAACTTCCTGGCTTCCGTCCACAGCGAGACGGAATCACGCCTCCGGCTCTGCCACCCCTATATTTCTTTGTGATCCCGGTTTATTTTTTTCATCTCCGTGGCTGAAAGGTATTTCACCTCAAGTGCAATTTGTTCCAACATACATTTCTTGTATTTCTGTAAAGCTTCATGGTATTATTTCAGTTACAACTGTTGAGCGAGAAACTGAGTTTTTTCTTTCAAAATTTCTTCCCTTCAGCCGCTATGTATTAACAGCTATTTTAAATGAGTATTTATCGAAGTACCCTTTGTCGTCTGTGATGTATACAGATACATCTCGGTGAGAAAGCTGCAAGTGGAATTTTTTTCAGAATCTCTAGACGGTCGGGAACTGCGCAGGCCTTTTTATTACCGAATATTTAGTAATTGCTCTCGCTTTATGTAGGGTACCACAACAGGTTAGAGAAATTCGCATATTATCCAGTGTTGTACGGAATGGCTTTCCAAGAAACGGCGTTCCTGGAACCAGTTCCTTTTTGGAGGAACGGAGGAAGAACGGAAGAACACCACCGTTCCATTAAGGGTCGGTGTAACTGTAAAAGGTAACTCGTTAAAAGTTTATGAACGAGCGGCAGTAACGGTGTTCCTTCTTCAAACGTTAAATCGCTTGGATTTGGCTGTTTTTGATGCCAAGGCTCGAATACAAAAATCCACAAGTCGCTAATGTGTTTCTCTTCCTATAAACTGCCCAATTTTGCCGCCTTTCAGGAGAACGCGCTTTTTCGAAGGTCAAAGGCAGAAGAAATTACGCCCACCTCCCCTCGCGGGAACCCTGGTGTGATGCGACGCTGAGGGGGTTCAAGCGCAAGCGGAGAGCAACCGGCGACGGAGAGAGCGGCACACCGGTTATATTCTAGGCACTATACGCCTCGAGATTCGCGATCGCTGCGCCGCCTGACGCCGCTTCTCCGCGGCGTTTGCGGGATTAGCGCTGCGTGGCTGATAGGTGGTCATGCAGTGTTTTGGTTCTCTTTCGCTTCTCTTTGCCTTTCCGCGCACTAAACAACTTGTTAAGGTGACGTCTGTAAGCTAACTGCACGTTTAGGGCGCTTAAAAAAAACAGCGGCGTCTTGGTAGAGCGCTCGAACGCCAACAAGAGCTACCCGGGGAGGCGGTTCTGCGCGCTTCTTGGCCGCTCTTGCGGGCGTCGGCGACGGCAGCGGCATATCACCGCTGTCACCTTCGAACACGTCAGCACAAGTGAATTCTATTTATTGTCGCCTCGTTTAGACCTGATATTGGCACCGTAAGAGGTTGGTTCGTTTTGCAGCGCAGACAACAAATGCGGCTTTGCTTCGAATATGTACGTCGTAGAAAAATATGTTTCGGGGATGTGATAACCCAACAGCGTACAAAAACTTGTACCTTTTATGGGAATATAAGCCACGCGAAAATGTTGTACACTCAAAGGCTGTGCATTGTCAGATATGTGCCCATTCATGCCTTATGGTAAGAACCAAGGTATATGTTAATGACCACGGGAAAATGAATGGTCTGCAAGTCAGGAGCAATAAATAGAATAGTCGTACGGGAATAAAAAAAACCGAGTGCAGCTCCTGAAATGCTAAAGACGTTTGTTTGAGCAAGGTAGTATTCACCAGACCAACTAGATGCGAAATGCACTGATATTTCGCTAGACATTGGGGGGGGGGGGGGGGGGTGAGGAGGAGGACGCTCAACTGTCGTTGTTTACAAATGCCGAGCGTAATCAACAAATGAACGTTTTATTAATCACACACACAAGCTGCGTGTTCACTTTTCGTTTGTTTTTCGCCTTCAGCGAACGGCTAATCATTCGGCGGACGCATTTTTTGAAGAATACAAAGTAAGCAGTTCACAAGAAATACGAGGTGTCGTTGAAAGAGTTGATTGATTAATTGCAGGGTTTAACGCGCTGACGCAACGGAGACGATGAGGCACGCCGTAGTGGAAGGCTCCGAATTAATTTTGACCACCTGGAGATCCTTAACGTGCGCCGAAATCTCGTACACATGGGCTCGTTGGAAGAGTGTCGTATCTGATAAGGGTCTCTGATTTTGGTTTATGCTAGATTCTGCAGTCTCCCAGTGTCATACGATGATGTTTCGAAGCAGAGTTTGGTCGCGGACGCGGATTACTCTGTAAGCCCATCTTCGCGCTTCTCGTGGAGGATAAATGTAACAGATGAATCTTAGCGAGCGCTCACCTTGGGACAAGACGACCCCGCATTAAATTTGCCGCCGTGTGCTGACTCCGGAGTGTAATTTTGCATTTTCCATCGTACTTCTTTGGTACAATGTTTGCGAAATTTACGTCGCATTGGTTTGTTCAGGGTACTGACCAATATCTGATATGTGAAATTGGCAGGCGTAACTTGCGTGCTGTCAGGTATGAGTGCTCCGCTGGATTTTGTAGTGCACAAAGTCGATTTACATCATAGTGTGTATGGCGGCAACATGACCATCGTAGGAAACACTGCTTACGGAGACACTGCCACTAAATTTCAGGGTAGCGGAATTGCAATCAGCTGCATGCAAATGCTGGCTTCGGGACGCCGGCCTGTGACACACGCCCGGCGCTCATATAGATCTTTCTAAGATCGCGTCATAAACGTTTATACTCTCGTGAACACACCAGGCTTGCAAACAGAGTGCCTGCTCCACGTTATTCGGTATTTCGAACGCGGACAAACGGTAAATCGATGTCTTGAACGAGCCCCAAAAGCAACGGCGACAGGGGGGAGCGGGCCGGGGACTCCCGCGCCTGCTTTCGAAACAGGCCGCTAGGGGGATTTCAGTGGCGCCCCTACAGGCCGCGCTCGAGGCGTATACGCCTCGAGCTTCGCGATCGCTGCGCCGCCTGCCGCCGCTTCTCCGCGGCGTTGACGGGATTTGCGCTGCGTGACTGATAGGGACTCGTGCAGTGTTTTGGTTCTATTTCGCTTCTTTTCGCCTTTCCGCGCCCTAAAAAAACTTGTTATGGTGACGACTATAGGCAAAGAGTACGTTTAGGTCACTTAAAAAGCAGCTGCGTCTTCGTAGAGTACGCGATCGCCTGCAAGAGCTACCCGGGGACGCGGTTCTGCGCGCTTCGTCGCCGCTCTTCCGGGCGTCGGCGACGGCAGCAACATATCACCCATGTCACCTCCAAAACATCAGGCACAAATGAATTCTACTGACGCCTTGTTTAGACCTGATACTGGCACAATGAGAGGCTGGCTTCATTTTTCAGCGTGGACAACGAATGCGGCTTCGTTTCGCATATATACGCCGCAAAAAAATATGTTTCGGGGATGTGATTACCGAATCCCGGACAATAACTTATGCCTTTTATAATATAAACTATGCGAAAATGTAAAGTATATTCCAAGCCTGTGCGTCGTTAAATATGTGCCCACACACACCATATAGCAAGAACCAAGGAAATGAAACCACAGAAAAATAAATGCTGTGCCAATGCGGAATTTAGAAACATAATAGCTCTAACGGAAATAAAAAAAAAAAAACAGCGCAGCTTCTGGCATGCTAAAGACCTTCGTCTAAACTTAAGCCAGGTAGGTTTCACTAGACCAACTATACGCGAAATGCACTGCTATTTCGCGAGAAATCAAGGGGTGGGGGGGGGGGGGGGGGCAGGGAGGGGAGGGGGACGCCGTGTACAAATGAGGAGCGGAATCAAGCAATGAACGTTTTAGTAATCCCACACATAAATCTCGCGTGCACTTTCTTTTTGTTTTTCTACTTCAACGAAGAGCTGATCGTACGGCGGACGCATTTTTGGAAGTATACAGGGTAAGCTGTTCAACAAGCGATGAAATGTGTCGTTGGAAGAGTGTGGTATGTGATAATGCCCTCTGATTTCAGTTTCTGGTTTATTCTGCAGGCTCCCTGTGTCATATGACAATATTTCGAAGAAGCATTTAGTCGCGGACGCGGATTATATTGTAAGCCCGTCTCCGCGCTCCTCGCAGAGGATATATGTAGCAAATGAAGGTCTGCGGGCGCGCACCTCACGACAAGACGACTCTGTCGTGTGCTGATCCCCGAGTATAATTATGCATTGTCCATCGTACTTTTGTTGAATATTCCCGAAATTAACACAGACTGGCTTGTAAATGGTGGTGATCAGTATCTGCGGTATAATATTGGCAAACGTAACTGGTGTGCTGTCAGGTATGAGTGCTCCGCTGAATATGTATAGCGCACAAAACCGATTTAAATCGTAGTGTATAGCCGTAGCATGAACATCTGAGGAACCGGAGGTTACGGAGACACGGCTAGTAAATTCAGGTCAGTGTAACTACAATCGGCTCCATCATACGCCGGTTCCGCGACGCTGGCCTGTGACACACACCTGGCGCTTATACAGACCGAAAATACCACACTAAGGTCGCGTCGGAAACATTTACACTCTCGTAAACACACCCCATTTGCGAACAGAGTGACTGCTCCACACAAACATGAATTTCAAACGGCCACAAACGGTAAATCTCAGTCGTGAACGTGCCGCAAAAGCAGCGGCGGCACTGGGGAGCGGGGCGCGGACTCCCGCGCCTGCTTTAGAAACGGGCCGCTAGGGGGATTTCAGTGGCGCCCCTACAGGCCGCGCTCGAGGCGTATATACGCGCAGCGCGCCCGAAGGAGAGGAAGCCGCGGAGAGAGAGAGTACTGCACCTGCGCAGCACCACGCGCAGCGGCGCCCACCGGCGGAGTGAGAGCGCGCTGGGCCGCACACGCGCTCACCTGGGCACGCGCCGGCGCCTGTGCGTCTGCCGCGGCCAACGTTGCTAGAACTTTGGCCGCGGCGGTGACGCAACACAATCCAACACAATCCACTTTAATCCAATCCATTCCAAATTCAATCCAAGCCAAGCCAAGCCAAGCCAAGCCAAGCCAATCGAATCCAATCGAATCCAATCCAATGTCCCTCGCGAGGGAGTGTTCGCTATAGGAGAGGAGAGCGGGAGAGTGGCGGCGGACCGGACGCACGCCGCATACAACAACGGACGCACGGAGGAAGGACAGGGCCGCCGACGAGAGATGCTCTGAGCGTCGCATCTAATGAACACGCAGCGGGCCGCAGCTTGTGCTTGCTTTCATGCCGGTTGTGCTTACGCGGCGTTCGACGGATGATAGCGCAGCCGCAAGATTGCTCTTCACCTTCCATCGTTTGTCTGGGGAGGCCAGGATGCGCGTCTGGCCTCTAGAACTGTTCCCTGCCAGGAAAAGGTTGTCTAAGTCCGAGCGGTGTTGCAGGTCCCTTGTAAAACCACCGTATCTGTATATTGTCAGGGGTAACTACCGCATTAGTGCGCGCGAGGCGCGGGTGCGTTGTTGTCGGCGGAGTTGCGCTCGCTGTGAGGTCATACGAAGGGTCACGGGCTCAAGTACAACACGTCTGCACCCTCAAGCGCTTCCATAGAACGGCTCTTCAACATTGCCAACGAAGTGTTGACGAAGAATGGGTTCGTCTGTCTGACTCCAACATAAAGATTCAACTCTTGTTGAGTTGAAACCAGGGACTCTACTAAGTTGCGACTATGCATTCCGACACTTTTTCTCAGTAATTGTTTTCACATTTTAACTGCAAATCAGTATATGTCTAACCCGCTCCCCCCCCCCTCCCCAGTTTTCATTCCGGTGTCATCGATTTACTCGGCGGCGCTCCGGGGCTCCTCACCACCGCTGACACCTCTTTCACAACTATTTTCCCCCTCGCCTCCCCCGATGCCCCTTTGGCAAGATTCCCAGTCGGCAGCTAACGGCGCTGGTGCAGTTATCAGATGATGGCGAAAAATAAACAGAAGCATGAATGGGCGTGAAAAATGCACTGACGATTACTACACTGCCTAATAAGAAATTTGTGTGCAGCGCGAGCTGCAGTCTTTTCGGTGACTGCGCATTTCTGCTGCGTCTCAGGAAGTATTCGCGTGATCAGCGAACGCACAGCGGCGTGCGCTACTCTGCTGCAACCTGGCAGCGCTCCGCCGCCGCCGGCCAGCATGTTGGAAACCGTGTTTGAACATCCCACGGAAATGTCACATGGTTCAGATTAGCCCCTCAGGAGGGAGTCGCGAGCATGTTGTTGCATATCGTGTTTGAACCTCCCGCGCAAACGTACGTTATTTGGATTAGCGGAGAATAGAATTCGTCTGGGGAAATTGTCAGGGGGAGGGTGCTCCTTCGTGGCGACGCATGAGGCATGTGTAATGCAAAGGCAGCGAGAGAGATGACGCCGTAGCCGCACGTGTCGTACTCCACTTCACCCTTCCGTACTCCACTCCTTTCGCTCACTCGGTTACGCGGACATAAACAGACGTCGCTACCGTGAAGCCCAGGTAACAGCTGCCAAAGGGCAGCCCCCTAAAACGACCGGAACCCACCATTGTCGTTTCCGCCCAAATTAACTTCGCCAAGTAGCTGCGAATTCCTCGCGGTAGAAGAGAAACTTCCCCAGTTGGAACGCCGGCTTGAGCCCATATTTCTTTTTAGCTTGGAAGACCTTCCGAGCGACATTTTCGCCGGTGTCTTTCCCGCCTAAGTATGCGCCATCACCGGTTGCCCGTTTAGGCGTGCATGGTTTGCAAGTGGAAAAGGGAGGCGTGCACGCACAGCTAGGTTTCTTCCGCTAATTATGAAATGCCGGTTGTGCTGGTGGGAGATTTATATGTCGAAATTACATGGCTCAGTGTGGTGAGTCGGCTGTCCTCCTCAATCGAATGTTTCGGGTGTGGGTTGTTGTGTTACACAGACATCTTACACACTGTAAGATGCATACGAGGGGGAAGTTAAACGGACGATCGCATGTTTGTACGCGAGAATAGAGCTTAAGGGCTTCCAGCTTTTAAATCTTTATGGGTTAGATGCATGCTGTTCGTTGGAGAAAGAAGAGCAAGATTTGAAGCGTTGGCCAGAACACAAGCGCGAATGGGCGCAAAAACAACGTAAAGCTGCTGGCGCCGCCGTTACCGCCTCAAGTTAAGCTCGTCGAGTAGCGGCGAATCCCTCTCGGATGAACAGAAACTTGCCATCTTGGAACTACGGCATGTGCCAATATCACTTCTTCAGAGGGCTTTCAGGGGATATTTTCGATGGTGTCTGTCATTTCTAAGCACGCGCACATGACCGGTTGCCGGTTAATGCGTGCGTAGGTTTGTAGTGGAGAATAGTGGGAGGGAGGAGGAGGGGCGTGCACGCGCTGCTCTAAGTTTCATGCCCGTACTGATGGATGACATGTCCGTTGTGCAGGTGCGAAGTTTAAATGCGGACGTTAAGCGGCCAAAAGGCACCTGTCCGGAGTCCTTAGTGGTAGAGCGGATTGTCTTTGGGTGTTAGGCTATGTTCAGACTACCGACGCAAAAGCCGTGTCGTGATCTATGGACGTAAAAACTGGCATGTCATGCAGTTCGGTTGGCTGAGACGTGAAATGACGTCATTCTTTAAAGTTAGTACGACAGTTGCGGCAACAGTCTCAACCCGGCCTTACACAAACAGTAAGATGCATACGATGCGAGAGGGACACAGGCAGTTCCATGCTTATTTGCAAGAACAAAGCTTATATCCTTCAGAGGTTCATTCAGCTAATCGGCTAGAAAGTATGCTCCATCGCAAATTACGCTAAACATGTTTTGTTTCGCGCACTCCGTGGACTGCTTCGAGCTTTGCAGGTCACCCTTCTTCACAGTGTGGAAGGGCACTAATTTTTTCTTTTAGCATCACCAAATTCTTGTATCTAGATGCTACTCCTTCAGACGCTTTGTCATGATACGAGGAGTGCATGCATTTAATGTTCGGGTAGAATGCTCGCCAGTGTCAGTGCTGTCGCTTATCGGCAGCTATACAGAGGCATTTGAAGGAGCTGATTGATCGTAGGGGGCTGACCCTTTCCATCCATCTTACCTTTCGTGGCAAAAAAATTTGAATTAGGCAATAAAGGACGCTGGTAATTATATTAAACCTCACCTTTCTGCTACTAGTCACTTGAACGGCTAAGTAGTCAATAATGTTTGTATAAAATTCGGGTTTTATGACAGTGGACTTTAATTTCACGCCTTTTAAATAAGTTACTCCTTTCAGGTACAAACTGAGTACACCAAATGATTTCGCCTTGGCCAATTCCCCGTCGGTACGCGCCGGAAACATCGAGGGCGTCATGATCGCGATCATCTTCACATCGCATCACATCACATCCCATCACATCGCACCATACCATGGCTGAGGCCGAGCAGGAGCCCACCAGTGAATGAGGCATAACCTGGGCAGAATGCCAGATGAATGCGGGCGCTGACCCCCGAGGCCTGCCCGAACTCGTGCTGCCGGAAGTAGCAGTGATTCCCTCGCACCTGGACCGGATGAGCACGTCGAAGGTTGTGTTCAGCATGATGAATAGGGAACAGCCCCATCGGCGCATCAAGACAGCGTGCGTGAACACCTTGGATGATGTGGTCCTGCTGCTTCGCTCTTGCTGCTGCGAGTCCTCGCGCTCACTGGCCGTGGAATTCCTGTCGCGTTCAGAATCCCATATTTCTGTTCCCGAATTTGAATACATCCACGCCTGAACAAAGACTTCCCAACACCGCCAGATCCACAAGCCATGTTCGACATCCACTTCTTTCGCAAGGACCCGCGACCGTTCTTCAAGTTTGCCAAGGTAATCTACCCAAGTCAGTTCAAGCCCTCTGCCATTTACAGGTTTATAAAACTGCTATAAGACAACAACAACCTTTTCAGAAACTATATGCAGAACATCGACACCCTAGCAGAAACCCTCAGAATCCACAACCTCATCACATGCAACGGGTCCTTTGCGACGGCATTTTGTACCAAATTTCACAACCGGTTGTGACGGCAACGTGATGAATCTAGGAGGACACCTTAAGCCAGATCATCCCGTTGTTTCCCAAGTGCCGCCCCAATCCTTTGAAGCAAGCGTAGAGATGGCGGTCATGAAGCCGGCCGTCGTGTTCTTCGCGAGGACCTCTCTCTCAGGACTTGTATTACGAGACCGTGAATTGAAACAAAACCCCGTGTGATCTTCTCATCGTCATCTGGCTGCGCTACAATTTGGTCTTCTTTTCTTTCTCCTTCTATTAAAAATGTGTATATATCCATATACAGTGAAAGCTCGTAATTGGAATTTATGTATAATTTCAACTCCACAATTTGGTCCGGCAAAGTTTCCATAGAAGCACACTTGTTGAAACCCCGTAAATTCGAACGCGAGGGGACTCCGCCACGGATACTTGGAACTACGTGCCGCCGCTCCTTCAGCTTGGGCCCTGGTGCACGGCTAGGAAAACGTCCCCGCTGGCTACACACGAGGCTACGTCGCGTCGAGAAAGGAGATAAAAACAAAGAGAAAAATTAAATTGGGTCAAAGCAATCTGAAACTCCCGTAGCGGATGTATTCGAAGGAGTTTCTTCACGGACTACGTAGATGGAGACAGGAGTTCGGTGGATGGGGCGGGATGACAGATGGCATCATTTCTGAGGCCAGAAGCGTAGAACCTGTCGCTGCCGGTGACCTAGAGGAGGTGGTTGAGGATTCACCAGTGCGGCCATCACTCCTGTAGTAACGACCGGATTGAAGACTACCTGTGTTTTCTTTAGTTTTGGAGTACGCGAAAAGGAGGCCTTTCGCTGCAGTAGTTCCTTCGAAGAACGAGTTCTAGCTTTCGCCTTCAAGCACTAGAAGCAGGTTTCAATCGCGGCGTTTATCAAATATTCAATTTCTGACATACTCTACTGCTCCACAATCGCATTGTATCACTTTCGTGCTTTACTCGTTAGTTTGAACTTCCATTAATTCGAACTGAGGTGGCGTCCATTTGGAGTTTGATTTTAACGAGCATTTAGGGTATAAATCTGTAGGAAGCTCGGTGGAGAGCCGGGACGTGTGCAAGTTCCGCTGGTCCCAGCTCCCCATTATCCTTCCTGATTGATTGATTGATTGATTGATTGATTGATTGGTTGGTTGGTTGATTGATTGATTGATTGATTGATTGATTGATTGATTGATTGATTGATTGATTGATTGATTGATTGATTGATTGTAGGGCTTAACACCCCCACGCAATGCAGGCGATGAGGCGCACCGTAGTGGAGGGCTCCGGATTAATTTCGGCCACCTGGGGATCTTCAACGTGCGCCGAAGTCTCGTACGCACGGGTGTTTTTGCTTTTCGCCACCATCATAAAAGCTCCAACCACGGCAGGGAATCGCACCTGCGACCTTGTGCTCAGCAGCGCAACGCCTTAGCCACTGAGCCACCCCGGTGGGTTATCTTTCCCGAGGACCAACTTCGCTTCTGCGCTGCTTGAAGGGAGCATGTATACGTAATAGGGTCTTTGAGGGCACCACGATGGTGTCGTTTGTGGAACGTTACGACATATAGGCCAAACAATGGCACCCTACTATGGACACCCGCATCACGTGCAGCGCTGTGGCTACCTACGTGTACCCAAACGTCCCTAACGCTAGACGCTGGATCTGAGTCTCTATCTGAACTCGGCAGAGCAGAAGCGGAGTGCGGTGATTCTCTGTGGTACTCTGGCCGATTCTATGACCGCAGATCGAAATCATGAGCGACGCTCCGTCATTACGAGCAGCTGAAGGGGCAGTGTTTCCGTGTGGCCGCAGAAATAGCGGACTGTGCTACGAGCCGGGGCTTCCGGCGGGATATCTGGCGACGCCAGTGCACTTCGCCGGTGCACTTCGCCGCCAGATATCCCGCCGTCCGGCGGGATATCTGGCGACCCGGGAACGTTATCAGGAAGCACCGAGGCCCAGTGAAAGGACTCCCAAAAATTGAACAGAGCAAGGGCATAGGAAACTGCAGCAAGAGAGTATTTTTGGGCTACATGGAGCACAGCTCTGTCACTAGTTTGGATACTCGAGTCCTGTCCTCGTCCTCATCGACAAGACGACTGTACTTTGGAGGAGCCCTTCGCTGCCTCAAAGAGGGTTCCGTCCGTCCCTGCGGTCTGGCGGCTACTCCCAAACTTCTGAACCACGAAATATGAAAAAAAGCCTCCATAAGAAAAGGCTCTCGACAAAAAAAACTGAAATGTCAAAGAAACTGTTCTTGACTGCCTCACAAACGCTCATGAAAAAAAAAAACAAGAATAAAAAATTAGTGCCCTTCCACTCTGTGAAGATCGATGACCTGCAAAGCCGGACGCAGTCCACGGAGTGCACGAAACAAAACACGTTTGTTGTAATCTGCGATGAAGCATACTTACTATACTCGGATACAAGTCAAGAAAAAAGGGGCGCGGCCCAATCCCCCCCTCTTCCTCTACCCCCTTCCAGCCAATGGTATCGCTCTATCAAAGTGACGTCGCGGCCGACCGCCTTGCACCTGCAGGCAGCGCTGGGAGCCAAGCTTTTCTGAGTGAGTCCGCGCCGAAAAGTAATTCTTCAGGATGCCTTCATTTAGAGCCGAGATAAAAACCTTAGCTAAAAATTCCTTATTTGCCAATATAATGCAACGCGTCAAAGAACTTATTCGTCAGCCGGAGTAGTGAGTTTCAATTTTATTGCTGATGGTAAATTTCTGCTCTTCCGGGTTTTTCCTCAACCGCATGCTTCTGGTTTTATGCATTGCCGGTTCCCTTTTCTGGTTTGGAGCCCGAAGAAGTCGCGTCTGAGTGACAGTCCCTGTTCTGTGGTGACAGTGAGTGTGCGTTGTCGTTCTCGAGTGAGGATTGTGGTGCGTTCCTATCCTCGCCACGCCAATGGTACAAGGAAAAGAAAAGCGGCCGTGTCATCTGCAGGTGCGGACGGGAGATTATCCGGAACGCGTACGTTCGCCTGCGGCATCTACACCCAGAGCGCAGCGTTGAAGAAACGATCTTCTTGGAATCAGCGTGAGTTTGGTGATGGACGTGAAGGAGGAGATGAAAAATAACGATAGCAATCTTGCGACGCCCTGCCGTAAGCGCCCGCGATGCGGTGGAAAGAGACAACGCACAGAAGTGTACGACGACTTCACGAAGTGCGCATTGCGGTCGTCCGTGCATCGCCTTTTTCGCCGCAATGGGATCCCGACAGTGAAGGCAATTGCTGCGGATGTCAGCGCTAGCGGCGATGTTACTCCTCTCAAGCCATGGACTGTGCGCCGCCTGCTGAATGACATCGGGTTCAGGTATGAGAAGAGGGGCCGGAACTCGCTCCTGATCGAGCGGCACGACATTGTCGCGTGGCAGCAGAAGTACCTCTACGACATCGCCAGGTACAGCATTGAAGATCTAAAAATGTTCTACTTTGATGAAACCTGGGTGAATGCGGGACACACGATATCGACTGTTTGACGGACACGACGGTTGCTTCCCACCACGACGCCTTCATGCGTGGTCTGACGACAGGTTTGAAGCAGCCGTCATGGAAAGGATAGCGCCGGATTGTAACGCACATCGACAGTGAGGGTGGCTTCGTCGGTGGGTGCCTGGACATCTTTCAGGGCACGAAGACCAGCGACTACCACGAGGAGACGGACGACACCCGCTTTGAAAGGTGGTTTGGGGCCGTTTTGCCACAACTGCCTCACGGTAGTGTAATTGTCATGGACAATGCCTCGTACCACTCGTGGCTGCAAGAAGCAGTGCCTACGTTGACTTCGCGCAAAAATGTTGTTCAGGAGTGGGTGACGTCCGAAGGACCTGCTTGGGATGAAAACAAAACGCTTAAAAAGGAGCTCCTCAGCCTTGTGGCCTCTGTTAAGACACGGTACATCAGGTATCGTACTGACGGTGCAACTGAAAGGACCGGATGTATTCAGGAGCTCTACCAATCTGAGATCAGTCCAATTGAGCGCATATGGGCACAGATGAAGCGAGGCGTCGCAGCAAGAAATGCCACATTTAAGCTGGCAGATGTAAAGGTGCTCCTGAGGGAAGAAGTTGCCAAGGTAACAGCTCAGCACTGGGCGAACAGCACTGGGCATGTGATCAACACTGAAACAAAGTTCAGAGGAGATGGTGAAGCAAGTGCGCATGTTCAACCTATTATAACACATCTGGGTGAAGACGACATGGACTCTGACAGTGACCTATCGGCTATCAAGTCCTTTCAAGATGTGTAAGGCTGCGACCTATTCGCCAGTGCCGCCTTTGCCTCGTTCAATTAGTGCGGAGTGCGGCATTTAGCTTAAATACCTGTGTTTCCATAGCTGCAGGAGCAAGAAACTCCTTCAGACAGCAGAGAAGACCAGATGTGCTGTTTGTGTGCTTTATTCAGACTTATTTCTGGAGTTAACTGAGCAGCCTGTGTGTGGTGCGTAACTTGCTCAGGGTTGATTGCTTTGATATGTAGCTACGAGAATCAGAAGAGGCCATTGCAATGTTTGGCTTGCAATCTCATTTGTCATTACTCAGTGTTGTCTGCTGTGTCGTAGACTCAACAGTTATCTTCCAGTATAACAATGAGGGCGGCAGAAGCTATTTCAACAATTGGGTTATGATCTCAATTTGTGTAGTGAATGGAGCGGTGTGATGTGTGGTGCTGGTTCATGGTTTATTGCCTTGATATGTAACTATGAGAACAAGAAAAGGCTGTTGAAGTGCTTGGTTTCCGATCTCATTTGTTGCTAGTGTGGGGCAGGAATTCAGCCGAATAAGTTCAGTCGTGACAGGATACTGCATGGCAGCTGTATCCATAAAAGAAAATCGTACATCTCGAGCTAAAGAGAACCCCCACCGTTCCAAACTATTTTCTGGAAGCAAGGCCACGCTTGTACTGTGCGATAGTTTAGTTTTTGCTGCACGGGGAGGATGACTATCGCATGTATAGCATGAGGTGTGTGCAAGCTGAGTCAAGCGAGTTCACAAATTCAGTTCGAGCAGAATCACTTCTGCGGTGTGTGGCGTTAGGGCTCCTTGTGCGACACTATGTTAGTGTCGATAAAGGCAAGTTTCACCTACAGGACAATACACTAGTCCGAGTTTTCACTGCAAGTTTTTTACATTGTTTGGATACTTATGCATGTATGGGATGCAGAAGCAGTTGCAAATAAAATGCCTACATGAAAGCATGTAACTGAACATTGTGTGCCCGTCTGGCTGGCTGAGCCAAGTTGTCTTCTGATAGAGCGTTAAGAACAAATAAATCTGCTTCAGTCTCTTAGTGCTCATTTCATTTGCTCGACACAGGGACCGAGACCGCACGGTTTACACCGACGCCGCCGACTACGCCAGAAGGGGAGTGTTGTGCCAGAGCGCCTGGCCCACAGGCGTTGCACGAGGCGACGCGCCGACAGCGAGGCTGAGTCACGCCTCTCCCTTTCGTCGCTGCGGCGCGGCCGAATCCTGCATCTCGAAACGCTGCGGCGCGGCCGAATCCCTCAGCGGAGAACGACCCAAACAAGGGCATGTCGCTACGCCCGGAGGCGAGGTCACGGAGACGGCGGCGGCATCGCTCTCCCTTTCCCCATTGGCGGCGCAGCTGACTCACCGCTTCGCTACCAGTCGTCGGAATTCAAACTTCAGGCAGCGAGAGCCCTGATTGGAGCATTTCGAACTTCTTGGGGCCACAACGAACTCCCGGGCTATAAAAGAAGCCCGGAGGCTCTCATCGTCGGCATTCCTCGGCGGCTTCTCTCCCGCACCAGTCTCTTCGGAAGCACCGAGTGAAAGGGTGCTGTCGCCTTTGTGCGAATGATGTAACGTTTGCTTACCCTGTAAATACTGTATATAAATGTTACTTCAACTCTTCGTCGGCTCGAGGACTTCGTCGCTCTGCTCTGCGCCGCGTCGATAGCGGACGGAGCAAGGCAACATCGCTACACCGGTGACTGCGCTCGGGTGGCCAGTCGCAACAGTGGATGGCAGCTGCGGGATCGACCGGCAACGGCTACTACCTGGTGTGGTAAGCGCTCGACGTTTTCTCTCAGTTCACCAGACTTCTCTAGCACAGGTTATGGTAGTTTAGAGAAGGGCTGGGTGAAGCACTGTATATAGCTTTGAGTGTTTCAAGCCTAGAGCAAGTGCTTTGAAACCAAAGCTAGTGCCGAGAGGTAAACAAAAGAGCGTAGAGAATTACTTGCGCGTGCCTTACTAGTAGCTCGATAGTATAGGAGCGGCAAGGGAATTCTAACGCGGGTAAGCAGCAAGAGGCCAGTGCAAACGATGGAGGACCTTAAAGTGAAGGAACTCATCGAAATTTGCGAGGAGCTGAGCCTTGACTTAGGCCGTGCGAAACGGAAGCATGCGATCCTTGAGATCATGCGGAAGGAGAACGTAACGGCTGAGGAAGTCAATGAGGCCAAGGCTGAAATCAAAGAGCGCCGTGAGCGCGAGGAAGCCGAAAAGAAAGAGCTCCGCGAACGCGAGGAAGCCGAAAAGAAAGAGCGCCGTGAGCGCGAGGAGGCGGAAAGGCGGGAACGCCGGGAGGAAGCCGAAAGACAGGAACGCAGGGAGGAAGCCGAAAGACAGGAACGGGAAGCCGTAAGGCAGCTCGAGTTGAAGCGGTTAGAGTTCCGGCAGGGCTCGCCGGCGCCTAGCGTAGCTTCTCCAACGGCTCCTGCGAACGGTCCGAGAATTCGGGACCAACTGCCTCCGTTCGTTATTGGCGAGGACATGGCGAAGTACCTCGTTAAGTTTGAGCACGTTTGTGAGCGAAACGATATCGAACGGTCTCTGTGGGCGCAAAACCTGTTAGCCCTGCTTCCTGGAGAGGCATCGGACGTGATAACGTGCCTGTCGAGGGAGGCCTTTGAGAGCTACGACGAGGTCAAAGAGGCTCTTTTGAGGAAATACAGGTTGTCGCCTGAGGCTTTCCGGCAGAGGTTTCGGTTTGCGAAAAAGGGCAATGAGTCGCATATAGACTTCGCATTTCGTCTGAAGGCTGACCTAATTGAGTGGCTCAAAGGCGAGGAAGCCTATGACGACCGCGACAAAGTGGTTGAGTGCATAGCGCTTGAGCAATTCTACCGCTGCGTCGAAGACGACGTCAGGTTGTGGCTGCAGGATAAGCTCCAAGAAGTAAAGCTTAACAAGGCAGCAGAGTTAGCTGAGGTGTACTACGCCCGCCGAAAGTTGCATTATAAGGCGGTGCGCATTGAAAAAGCGGACGGTAAGGACGCTTTTAGGAAGAAGCCTGAAGAAGGGAAACAGCTAGCGCGTCGCAGTTTTCGAAAAGACTCACCTCCTACGAAAGAAACTGTTGGGGAAGGCATAGATGAGTCTCGAAAATCGAACAGCGATGCTAAGCAGCGCGCGGATGCCGCCCGGGCATTTGAGTCGCGGAAGCAGATAATCTGCTACAACTGCAAAAAGGAAGGGCACATCGCGGCAAACTGTAAACAGAAGGTTGCATTCGCTACGATCCGAGAAACCGAAAAGAACATGCGGTTGCTCGAGCCCTACATGCAGGAGATAAACGTGAACGGCAAGAAGTGCAGAGCACTCCGAGACTCCGCAGCAACTATGGACGTAGTCCACCCGTCACTAGTTTCTCCAAACGACTGCACAGGAGAATGCGCGTGGATAAGGCAAGTTGCCGAGGAGCAGAGCGTTTGCTTGCCGATTGCGAGGGTCGTCATTGAAGGCGGTTTTGGTAAGCTTAACACCGAGGCGGCCGTGTCCGCAGCGCTCCCCGAGCATTTTCCTTATCTCTTCTCTAATAGCTCGGAGCAACTGCTCAAAGAACAGGGAAAATCGTTCTTTACCAGTTTGGCGTGCATGGCACTCACGAGATCGCAGGCGCGGAAGCTCTCCCAGGAACTTGACACTACCCCAGCGAGCGAAACGGTAAAGGCGGGGGAGAAATGTAGCCCGAGCTGCGAGCCGACCGCACACTCTCACGATAGGTTGGTTGAACCGCCAGCGGCCGAAGCGGATTGCGTCACCCCTTTCGGCGGAGAAACCGAAGCGGCGGCGCCGTGTGAGGCGAACGATACGTTGTCCCCAGTCTCCGACAGCTGGCAGGAGTTAATCAAGGTGGATCGAGCAACGTTCATTCGAGAACAGCAAAATGATAGCTCGATAAAAGCCTTGCTGGAGAACGTGAAACGGGGCGCAAAGAAAAAGAACGTTTCATTTCATGAGAAGTCCGGCTTGTGGTACCGCAGTTACACGGATGCAAAGGGTCAGAAGTACGAGCAGCTTTTGATCCCGGAAAAGTATCGCCGTCAGCTACTGGAACTCGCGCACGAAAACGCGTGGGCAGGGCACCTCGGTCTGAAAAAGACAAAAGCTCGACTTGCGCTAGAGTACTACTGGCCTAAATGCTGGAAAGACATCGAAGGCTTTGTGCGCTCTTGCGACACATGCCAAAGGGTCGGCAAGAGTACGGATAAGTGGAAGGCGCCTATGAAGTTGGTACCAGTCATAACTGAACCATTCCGTCGGCTGGTGATCGACATTGTTGGGCCTCTGCCTGAGTCCGAGAACGGTTGTAGGTACATTCTAACGGCCCTTTGTGTCGCGACAAAGTTCCCGGAAGCAGTGCCACTCAGAGAGCTCAATTCTCCTCAAGTGGTTGACGCGCTCCTTTCAATATTCGCTCGTGTCGGATTTCCTGCTGAAATTCAGTGCGACAACGGTAGCGTCTTCACTAGCTGCCTAACCTCGACTTTTTTTGAAAGGTGCGGGATCAAAGTGGTGCACAGCTCTATCTATCACCCGCAATCCAACCCAGTGGAGCGAATGCACTCAGTGTTAAAGCGAATACTGCGAGCCCTCTGCTTTGAGCGAAAACGCGATTGGGAAGCATGCGTACCTGCCGCTATGTTCGCTTTGAGGTCTGCTCCACACGAAAGTACGGGGTTTAGCCCTGCGGAGCTGGTGTACGGCCGGAGTCTCAGAACCCCGCTGCGAATGCTGCGCGAGTCTTGGGAAGGTTACAGTGAGGATCCAAACGTGGTGGAGTACGTTCTTAATCTACTGCAGAGGCTCGGGAAAAGTAAAGACCTTGTTGAGAGCCACATGAAGGCGGCACAAGCATTGTCGAAGGCGTACTACGACAAGTCGGCTAGGAAGCGTACGTTCGAAGTGGGTAACCTAGTGATGCTGCTGGGCCCTTCGAAGAAAAATAAGCTAGAAGTTCATTGGGAGGGGCCAGCAAAAGTAGTGTCGAAGCTATCTGACACAAACTACGAAGTGAAGCTAGGCAAACGGCAGAACAAAATCTACCACAGCAATTTGATGAAACCCTACATTCAGCGTCATGCTGTGGTGAACATAGCTTTGAATGCCGAGGATGAGGAAGGCGCAGATATTCTGACCTCTGCGGACCTGAAGGAAGGCACTTCGGATCTCCTGCGGGAGCAAGTGAGGTTAGAACCCTCTCTAAGCGAAGCGCAAAAGAAGGACTTGGAGAAGATAATTTTCGAGTTTGAGGATGTTTTCTCTGATCGGCCCGGAAAGACTACGATAATCGAGCATGACATTGAGTTAACGCGGGACGAGCCGGTTCGTAGCAAGCCGTACCGATGTTCTCCCGTACAGAAACAGATTATGGCGGACGAGATCAAGCGCATGTGTGACCTTGGGGTCATTGTGCCGAGTGAGAGCGATTGCACCTCCCCTCTAATACTGGTTCAAGTACCTGGAAAGGACCCCAGGCCGTGCGTCGATTACCGGCGCCTCAACGCGATAACCCGAGACCAGACGTATCCGATTCCGAACCTCGAGGAGCGGGTGGAGACCGTATCCAAGGCGAATTACATTTCCACACTAGACCTCGTACGAGGCTATTGGCAAGTGCCCCTCTCTGAGCGTGCCAGCAGATACGCTGCGTTCGTTTCCCCGTTCGGAACCTTCCGTCCCGTCATGTTGAGCTTCGGTCTCAAGAACGCGCCGTATTGCTTTTCGAAACTAATGGATCATGTACTTCGCGGCCTCTCAGAGTACGCGCTCCCTTACCTCGATGATGTCGCCATCTTTTCGAACACATGGGAGGAGCATGTAGAGCACTTACGAGTCGTGCTGAGCAGGATCAAAGAAGCCGGCCTCACAGTCAAACCGTCGAACTGTCACCTAGGTTGCGCCGAAGTGACGTACCTAGGACATGTAGTGGGGCGCGGCCGACGCAGACCGTCGGAAATCAAAGTAGCCGCGGTTCTAAACTATCGCCGACCAACGACTAAGTCCGAGATAAGGGCTTTTTTGGGTTTGGCTGGATATTACCAGCATTATGTGAGAGATTACTCCACACTCGCTAGTCCTTTAACTGACGCTCTCAGAAATACTGAGCCAGTAAAGGTGGCATGGGACACCAAGAAGGAGGACGCGTTTCAAACGCTCAAACGAGCACTGAGCGAGGAGCCAGTCCTAATGGCCCCCGACTTTTCGAAGGGTTTCGTGATTCAGTGCGATGCGAGCGATCGTGGCATGGGAGCTGTACTATGCTAAGAGGATGCGAATGGCCGGGAACGACCAGTTTTGTACTTAAGCCGCAAGCTAACTTGCAAGGAAGAGGCGTACAGCACATCCGAAAAGGAATGTGGCTGCGTCGTGTGGGCAGTAAAGAAGCTGGCGTGCTATGTAGCCGGTTCCCAGTTTGTTGTGGAAACTGATCATTGCCCGCTAACCTGGCTAAATAACATGTCCTCTAAAAGCGGTCGTTTGCTAAGGTGGAGTATGATACTCCAGCAGCACAATCTTGTTGTTCGCTACAAGAAAGGAAAGTTGAACGCTAACGCAGACGCACTAAGCCGTGAGTTCTAAGTAAGGCTGCGTTCATCCTCCCAGTGTCTTTCATTTCGCCTCTTCGTGAGCAGCTTTTATCTTAGCAGGTAGATGGGAGCAAAATTATTGCCCTCATTTGCTGCCTCAGTTGATTATTTCCGCACCGCGTGATTTCAAGTAATCAACCTTAGTTATCATTTAATGTCGTGTGTTAATTTTGACACTTAAGTGTGAGTTCTTCCTTTAAGAGTTTTACGTCCCGCATGGGTCTCTTGGAGTAGAGGGTCCAAATTGGGGATAGACACTTAGCTAGGAGAGTTTGTCACGTTTTAGAGTCTGGTGTTCTGACAGAGGACAGAGGGTGCTTGCCTGCGCTTGGTGTTGTCTGTTGTCGGTCGGTTCTTTGCAAGCTCCAGAACGATGAGCACCGGGGCCGAGGACAGAACCGAAAGAGCCGGACGAAGCTGGTCGAGACACCTGGGCAGCACGGCGAGGTACCTGCGATCCGGACCTGGCAGGCGGTACCCGTTCGTGGAGAGGGACCTGGTGGAGTCGCCCTTTTCCTGGGGCACTGGAGGTGTACCTGGATGAGCCTGGCGAACGAGCGCGCCCAGCATCCGAGCCACGTGGAGGCAGCTCGTCTTCACGGCGCATTGTCTGGCGGCGGGGGTGCTGTTGTGCCAGAGCGCCTGGCCCACAGGCGTTGCACGAGGCGACGCGCCGACAGCGAGGCTGAGTCACGCCTCTCCCTTTCGTCGCTGCGGCGCGGCCGAATCCTGCATCTCGAAACGCTGCGGCGCGGCCGAATCCCTCAGCGGAGAACGACCCAAACAAGGGCATGTCGCTACGCCCGGAGGCGAGGTCACGGAGACGGCGGTGGCATCGCTCTCCCTTTCCCCATTGGCGGCGCAGCTGACTCACCGCTTCGCTACCAGTCGTCGGAATTCAAACTTCAGGCAGCGAGAGCCCTGATTGGAGCATTTCGAACTTCTTGGGGCCACAACGAACTCCCGGGCTATAAAAGAAGCCCGGAGGCTCTCATCATCGGCATTCCTCGGCGGCTTCTCTCCCGCACCAGTCTCTTCGGAAGCACCGAGTGAAAGGGTGCTGTCGCCTTTGTGCGAATGATGTAACGTTTGCTTACCCTGTAAATACTGTATATAAATGTTACTTCAACTCTTCGTCGGCTCGAGGACTTCGTCGCTCTGCTCTGCGCCGCGTCGATAGCGGACGGAGCAAGGCAACATCGCTACACCGGTGACTGCGCTCGGGTGGCCAGTCGCAACAGGAGCCATGACCGCCGTGGTTACTTCAACAGAGAACCACCTCACCAGCATCACCTTGCCCTTCACAACCACTACCCAGGCAGAGGAAGCGGCCATTGCTCTGGCCATCTCCCAGACAAATGCGGATACCGTTATTACGGACTCGCACAGGCTTGCCGAAACTTCCTTCGTGGTAGAATTTCCAAAACGGCTCTGAACATCTTGCTGCAAAAGCCACCCGAAAGAAAAGTAAAGATTATTTGGACGCCAGCCCACTCAACCCTCAAGGGCAACACGACCGCCCATGACATCGCCCGAGATCTATCCCGCCAGGCGACACGAGGGTGTAGGTTAGAGACTGCGTGTCCTTTGGTTACGTATCAGGACATAACGGGGTACTATAAGTGCCAAAGAATGATATATCCCCCCGGTCATGCATCCCTAACCAAAGAGCAGGAGCACTGCCTCCGGCTCCTTCAAACAAATACGTTTCCTCATCCGTCAAAAGTTCACTTGCTCCATCCCACTCAGTACTTCCAGCTGTGCAAATTTTGCGCTTCCCCGGGCACCCTGTACCATATGGTATGGGAGTGTTCGGCAAACCCCAAAATTCCAAGAATCGCGCACCCTTCCCATGAGCAGTGGGAGAAGGAGCTGTCCAGCTCCGGTCTCGATTCCCAGCTTAGGCTGGTGGAAAGGGCCGTAGCGGCAGGGGTCTCGAATGGAGTCCTGGAATGAGGGCCCCACACCACATTACGATGCTCCCAATAAAGTTTATCCTCCTCCTCTGCATAATTCAGCAGTTTGTCGGTTTAGCTGTCTGGGCCAAATCTGACTTATAACAGCAGTGAGGACAAGAAAAGTTGCTTCGGTGCTTTATTTCTACTTTGATTCTGTTTACCTTCTACCTGGCTATCTGCTGTCTTACGCAGGAATTAAGATAAATAGGGTTTATCTGTTGTCTAAGCCACTGGATAATTGCAGAGGCACAACGTTAATAAAAACAATGCCCAAAGGTTTGGGAAGAGGAAACAATGTTGGCTTCAAACAATCCTCCTATGTATGGGAATAATTTAATGTAGTGCATTTTTGGCAAGATAATAATTTTTTTCCTGAACATATGATCCAATTCTGGATCTTGCATAACAAGAAAAGAATGATATGCATTGACCAGTTTCAGCGGAGCGGTATGTACCATATGTGTGTTTCCATGCATCCACTCAACCGACAAGTCTACATCAACCAGTGTAGATAACGTTTTATGGTAGAGATCACTAAGTTACCCTTCAAACATACTTCATTGCCCGTGTTATGAATTTGGCATCAATTCATGTGCTGTCATTGTGATTTACACTACTAATATATGTGCAGACATTGCACGTGTTACGTTGTCAACAGCGCTGCAGCAAGCAGCAGCTTACTATTCGACTTGGCATCCACGATGTTGAACACTGCTGTAGCAGCGGGCTTCTCGCTCCAGCAGCCACTTGTGATGCGACCAGGAGAATGGGTGAAATGCTCACTTGTTTTCCACCCTGAATGCTCTATTTCGAATTTAGAGCACATGCATGCAGATGACCATTACAGCAGCAGCTTCTTACTTAAGTGACATAAACACAAGGCGAGCAGTGCCTACATAGCTTCAATAATGCCCATCTCTGATGCAAGAATTTGGTTTCGTGAAGAATGTGCACGTGTAGGAAAAGCTGAAAGGTGGTTTATTTGATTTCAGTGCTGCGTTTCATGTCTTCATGTGCATTGTTGCAGCTGGTCATACTGGTGAAATCTAGCTCATAAAATGTCACTATCGCGAAGCACAGCTCATTCACGAAGCCTAAGCAAGACAATGAAATTGAACTTACAGTGGTAATACTCATGTGGAATCTTTATTATCATAGACAATGCAAACTCGACCCAGATTTTTATTCATATCTAATTCCCAAAAGTTTTTGTCCAAAAGAACAACTTAAAGCGCTCTAACAACAAAAAAAACAGGCGACGAAAACATACCAGCTGCAAATAACACATGTAACAATGGAACCTCAGTGTAACCGAGAATCAAAATAGAAAAGGTGGCATATTAAATCACATCACGCAGCTAAGCTACAGCTCGTACGCATTCACGGTAAAAAAACGCGAAAATTCAGCTTCTTGTATTTGGCGACTTGATCACAATTTGGGCGAACACGCTTGCGCCCGGCATGGACTTGGGACACACGGCTCGACATTTGCTCTAACGAAATGCAGCGCGCGACGTCGCGCTGTTTGCGTTTTGCCCCGTGCATAGAAATAATATAGTGGCCCCGTGCACAACTCTCCATGGAGTCAACGTCGTGCGCTATGCACAACAGTAATATTTACGACTGGCGTAATCTACGAGAAATAAACAAGGAGTTATCGCCCCCTGTCGCAGTCACTGGTGGGTGGGTAGTACAGACACAGGCGGGACTAAACGGTATACAGAACGAGAAGTACTTCACGCTCAAGAAGAAACGCCCGCACAGGATGACGACGACCGCTTGCTATCACACAGCGTACACAGATTCCAGCACCAGCAGCGACGGCTATTTCCCGGCAACGCCGATCACTCACAAAGCAGAAGAAAATCACCATAGCGATTGTCGTTACCGAGCATGTTCCGCCACAACACAAACAGCCGTAACAACACGCAAACAAGGAATACGATTGAACGGCACTAAAAATCGCCCTCAGAGAGCCCGACGCCGCCGACGGTTTGACGCGAACAGCGGAGGCGGCCATTTTGGTAGAAGTCCGTAAGCGTGGAAGAACATACTTTGTGATTTCTTCCGTGAGCGCGGCGTGGAGGTGGTCTAGCGCGACGTCACGTTGATACGGCGACACCATTGGCTGGAGGGGGTCCTTTGATGAGGAAAAGCCGCATTTTTCTTGAGTTGTATCCGAGTATAGCCAATTACCTTAATGCAGAGGTCGGCGGCATCACTCACGAGTCCACTCACTCAGACTCATTTGGACTCAAACTCACACGTGAGTTTGAGTTTGAGTGAGCGCGAGGCTAGTGTGGCATGGTGAGTTTCAGCTTGAGTGAGTTTGAGCCCGACTGAGTTGGAGTATGCCAGAGACCGAGTGAGTTCTGAGTCCATTTTGAGTTTTGAGTACATTTTGAGTTTGAGTACATTTTGAGTACTGACAACATTCTTGAGTACATTTTGAGTTTTGAGTACATTTTGAGTTTTGAATACATTTTGAGTTTAGTACATTTTGAGTTTGAGTACATTTTGAGTTTGAGCACATTTTGAGTTCGAGTACATTTTGAGTTTTGAGGGCACTTTGAGTTTCAGTACATTTTGAGTTCTGAGTACATATGAGTAGCCTAGGAGGCAGCTATTGTTGGCTGCTAAGTTTCATGTGTCGCTTTGGGCTCACAATTCAGGTTAACTGCGGGTTCGGCAGCATTCGCGATGCGCATGATCGGTTGGTGGGGAGGGGGGTAGGAGAGGGGTCTGATTTAGCGGCTGGGCGTGTGAATAATAGTCGACTGGTGAGGCCCTAAAAAATGGTTATCGCACCTTTTCCTCTTGATGGATCATTAAAGAAGGTGGGAGAGGGTGGTGGGAAAGCACACGGCGGCGCTTTCTTGCTGGTTGTTTGCCTGCTTCTGTTAATGGTTTGAGTTGCTAGGGTCAAAAAGAAAGAGGTGAGCGCTTGGGGTAAGAGACGGTGGCTATCCCCACCGCTGTTTGAAATTAGTTGTCAACTGAACTGACTGGGTGACGCCCATTTAGACAGAATAATGATGGCATTATGAGATTGATTGTGTAAAAATTCAAACATCTACCTAATGCGTGTAAGGTACGTATTAAGTTAAAGGTCCCGATTAACGGAATCACGCGAGGTAAATAAAAAATGCTTCCTGTGTATAGTCATCAGACAGTCATAAAAAGTCATAGATTGGGTTAATATTCAAAATGGTGCACGAGAACGTGTGGGGAATCATATTCATGGTCTAGATGGGAGGAATCACGTAGGACAAAAATGCGTTACGGTTATATTATGACCTAGTCATGGCTAGTCGAAGATTGGGTTAAAATTCAAATTCGTACTGCTAGGGCGTGTGCCGTATGAAATTAAAGGTCTCGATGATGGGAATAACGTAAGACAAATGCAGAAATGGTTCCTGATTATTATCATTTGACATAGTCATAATGGGTCATAAATTGCGTTGAAATTCAAAATAATGCCATTAGGGTGTGCGGGGCATCAAATTGAAGGTTGCGATGAGGGAAATCACATGGGACAAAAATGCGGTATGGCTATATCATGAGATAGTCATGGTTAGTCATTGTTTGGGTTACCATTCAAATTGATGCCACTAGGATGTGTTGGGTATCAAATTAATGGTCTCAATGAGGGGAATCACGTAAGACAAATACAAAAATGCTTCCTGGTTATAGTCATGAGACAGTCATGGCGAGTCTTATATTGGGTTAAAATTCAAGGTTAGGCCGCTAAAGAAAATGGGGTATCAAATTCAAGGTTTCAATTGGGGGAATCACGTGGGACATATAAATAATGCGTCCTGCTTACAGTCATGAGAGTCATGGTTAGACAGATTTGATTAAAATTCCAAATGATCCTGCTAGGGTGTTTGGGGTATCAAATTAAATGTCTCGTTGAGGGGAATCCCGTGGGACTAATATAAAAATGCTTTCTGGTTATAGTTATGCGGTAGTCGTGGTTAGTCATAGATTGAGTGAAAAATTAAAGTGACGACAATAGGGCTTGTTGGGTATTAAGCTAAAGGTCTCGAGGAGGGAAATCGCGTGGAATAAATAAAGAAAGGGTTCCCCTTATCATCATGATATAGTCATGGCTAGTCACTGATTGGGTTAAAATTCAAAGTGATGCCGATAGGGCGTGCAGGGTGTCAAAATATTGTCTCGGTGAAGGAAGGTGGATCGGATGCAACCGTCGTAAATTATGGCACTGAATAAGGACCAGTTAAGTAAAAAAGTCTTATTCAGTGCCCGATAGATATAATTGTACATGTTAATTGTTGGCACACCATCTTGAAAGCGTGGTTGGTTCGACACATTGCAGCACCAAACATCTGTCAACAAGCCTGCGTTCCCATGAAACAGCTTAGGAACTATTGGGCTGATATGACTCCTACGTATGCGCTGAGAAGTACGTGGGTTGGCGCAATCAGCGAAGGCCCCCGATCACGAGCGCGTTAGTGCAAATTTCTAAGCATGGCTTGCTGCTGTCGGTGCGCGAACGTGTTGACATTTAATACGCGCTCCCATACCTCATACTGAGTTGGTTGTTTAACAAGGCCATGAAGGGTGCTACCCCGCACCTCCACCAGATGTCACGAAGCCAGGGACGACGCAGTTGTTTTGGAAAAGAAACAACTTTATTGGAGCGAACTTGTGCTCCCCTAACAACTCAAAAGAATACAGAGGCGGCGAAACAACGGTAAACAAAGTGACGTGCGTCGGCGAACTCGCAGAATCGAATGCCGAGGTGTCTGCTCTGCAGGCTTTTTATCTTTCGGCGCGAGTGTTTCTGGAACCGTCGATTCACATCCAGAACATTGTAGATCACAGACGATTATTCTGGGCTAGCGACGTTAGGGCGAAACAGTTTGCTTATCTGAATGTGATAGCCCGTGCGGCATAAAAATAAAGAATGGAAGACGCGCTTTGCTTGGAACGCAGATAACACAGTCGGGCTTGGCCCGGCAGTAAAAACAAGCAATAAGCAAGCCCATACGTGGTTCGCGGCATTACTCCTTTAACTGTGCAGGTCGTAGAGGTATATGCTCATAAAAGTGAAATATTTGCCGCCTCATGACACTATTTCCTGCTGCCAAACAGGGACAACTTATTTGATACACCAAGATTTCACGGCCGTTTGCTTGCTTAAAATTACTTTAGCGTTTCAGCAGCGGGTGGGAACCACGAACAGCTATTTGCTGACACGACCAGGCGTTCTCCGCCCCCGCGACGCTTTTATTTCGCTTTCGACTGAACTTTTTCGCATACTCGAGCTGCAGCATTGGTGTCCGGGTAGTTTTTTCGGCTTCATGTTGATGAGATGAACAGAACACTCCTCCAGAGAGCAGAAACGTGCGACAGAGATTGAGCACGAGGGTGAATAAACAGCGCTTCCAAAAGCATCGCACAACCGTACGTATTCTGGCCAATTTGCTTGGTTCGAAGACTTTCGGATTCAGCACGACGACCAGTTCGCGGAGGCACTCAAGGGGCGCAGGAAATTTTCGCAGCGAATAGATTCCGCCCATGCAGACATTTCTTTTGCCATGGTGCACTTCACACGTTTCTTGCATGAGCCCTTTGCTCTAACACTGATTGTTGGTGCAGCAAACAATGGCGTAATCACGCCCGGAGAGTAGCTCCTGCACATTGCCAAGTAAATGCAATGACAGCAACCTGCCCACAATTAAGGAAATAAACGTCAATTGGGGATGAAAATTCGGGCGTCCTGTTGGCGCGATTAAACGTAGCCTCACAGGCAACCCTTGTCAGCACAAAGCGCTTGTGGGGTGGCCCGCCACCTTACCGGGTTGGGGACGGAATTTATGGGAAAATCTGATAGCTCTAAGACGCTTTGGACGTTCTCTTTAAAGCTCCGTTGAACATGTCGCTGCTGATGTACCGAATAAAGGACACTTACCGATTTTCCATGCCGCCTGGACGTCTGATATCCACGCGCGGCACGGACCAACAGCATAGGACTGCGATGTCGTCTGCTCGCCCCGCAGTCCCCAAGAAATACCCGCCAGGTGGTGCCTCGATCGTTAGAAAATGGCCGAGCCGGCAAAATTCTGGTCTATACAAGTTATAGAAGCGCGGTACAGTGAGCATTGGGTGGCTGCGGATGTTGACCCTTCCCGACAATAAAAAAAAAGTTTCCCAGATTTCCATTTCCATCTTGCCCCTGTGGCTGTTCACCAGCGTTGTTTTGGTGGCTACGCGGGCTTTTTTCCAGACATTGCGAGCCGCAGGGTGTCGGCCAAGCCACGTTTAAAAAATGGCCTGGTCAAATGCCGCAAGCACGATTGATCTCTCTGAAGCACCAGATGAGGGTTTTTAAATATTGTAAGGGCCTTGGGTACTTGTGAAGTAGGACGTTTATTCTACTACACAGCCGTCTCCGAACACCGGTCCAGGAATCAACGATGATGATGGTCGGTCGAGAAGAACACGAAGAGTTCCTCGAAGTGTTTGATGATGGGGATAATGTGGAAGTGAAATAAATGAATTTTCACGCTTCGGAGCTTCGCACTTACAATATTGCCGTCCTTCAAAACTGAACTTTTTATTACTAAGTTGCATGTATTCCATTTAGCTACACGCTAATCCCGACACGGAAACCAATAATTGTACAGCCCCGATCAGATAAGATAGAGACGCAACTCCGAATTTTTACTTAAGAAGTGAGGGCAAATAATGATCTTACGATGCGGTCATTGCCTGGTTTATATTGTCTCCCTCAAACCCTTCCCTTTGACACCACAATTCCTTTTATGCAACCGTTCTAGTATCTGCGATGAACTTACGCAGTTTACTCCTAACTAGTACTGACAAGCGGGATGCCCTTTTTATCTGCCCCACATGATTTTATTCATCGAAACCTTTAATTTGATACCCCACACACTCCGTCTGAATTTCTTCGGATTTGAACCTAATTTATGACTTGAACTGACCATCGCATGAGGATAACGAGGAAGCATCTCTCAAGACTTTCAATTTGATACCCCGTACCTCGTGGCGGCATCACTTCGATTTTTAACCCAATCAATGACTCACCATGACTATATGACCAGGAGGAATTTTTATTTATCTCACGTGATTTCCCTCATTGGGAACTTCAATTTGACACCCTGCACGCCCTAGCGCACATCACTTTGAATGTTAACCATGTCTATGACTCACCATGACTGTGTCACGATTATAACCAGGAAGGATTTTTTGTCTCACGCGAATCCCCTCACCGAGATCTTCAATTTGATACTCCACACACACTAGCGACATCCCAATGAATTTTAAACCATTGTATGACTCACCGTGACTATGTCATTATTACTACTAGAATGTACCGTAATTACCCGGTTCTAACGCGCCCCCGATTCTAACGCGCACCCAATTTTCCTGGCAAGAAAACCGAAAAAACTTGCACCTCCGATTGTAACATGCACGGAACTTTGTGAGCAAGAAAAACGAATGCGAGAGAAACGGGTGATTTATTTCCCGAAGTAATCTCACTCATCTCACTCCTCGTCGCTCTCCGCTGACCACAACATCTCGTATACGGTGCCGTCAAGCGCGTTCGCGATGCCACACTTCTGAACGAACGTTCAAACATGGTCGATGGGATCGTGGCCCACGCCTCGCAAGCCCATCCCGCGAGCTTCTCCCGAGGCGCGCGCTTCACCCGACAACTCGTTTTGAACGCGAGAGAGCCGCTGCTGCCATTGCTGTTATCAAGCGCGCAAGTGGAACCATTTGACGATTTGTGTGAACGCCGATAGAAAAGCCCAGGCGCCTTTGCTTCATGCGTCCGAAAAATTGTTGCCAAAACTTTGGTGCCATCTTGAGATGGCGATGGCGATGGGTGGGACGAAATTTCCGCTGTTGCGGCAATTTCGGTTTCGTATCCGATTCTAACGCGCATGAGATTTTTCGACCTATTTTTCCGGAAAAAAGTGCGCGTTAGAATCGGGTAAGTACGGTATTTCTTATTTGTCCAACATTATTTCCCTAATCGAAACATTTAATTTTAAACCCCATACGCCTACGGGTCATCATTATGAAGTCCAGTCTTTATTATGACTCCCGATAACTAAGTCATAATTATGACCCCGAAGCATTTTTTTGTTTGTCCCATGTGATTTTCCTCTTCGAGACCTTCACTTGATACCCCACATGCCCTAGCGGTACATCACCTTGAATTTTAACCCAATCTGTTACCATCCATGACTCCCGTGTTGCATGGTTCGCCATTTTCGATATTTTCTCTTTATTTCTTTTTTTTGGGGTTTTTTTAAAATTTCATGGGATCAATTATCTACATTTACGCTTTTATAATTATTACAGGTTGAACTTCCGTGATATCTGCATTTTTGTGGAAATACAGGGTGTTACACGATCTTGGCCAATGAGGGGAAGGAGGGTACTCGGCAAAGAATGCTACGCATTAAAAAAGCAAAGGCATATCCATGAAGGCCTCGCGCTTCAGACATTCGTGGGGACAGCTCGCTTTGACACAAGGCGTTTTTTCAGCATGCAGAGCAAGAATGCACTTTACCGTAACCCTAAACAGCTTCGACGAAAATTAACTGAGCAGTGAGCGCACGTCCCCTCACTCAATATTGTTTGTTTCACCCCAGGGCCCCAGCACACCACCGAGTCTGGACCGCCTTTGCCATGAAGACAAACACGGAGCCTAAATCAAGAGTTTGGTATCCAATATTACGTACAATTGCTTGCAAGCAGCGCTAATACTCATGGCCAGCAGGTATAGCTGTATTAAATCTAGAACGAAAATTGTTTCCAACCTCACAGGATTTACGGTATCATGTCGTACCGAATGAAAGAGTTGGTGCTCATGAATTTGCACCCTTAATATTTTAACCACGCGTGAATTTTAAAACTCTTAATGGTAATGAAATCAGAGTCCATCTGAGCCCGAGTAAATTCCTAGCACGAGAGAGTTGGGAGTCCATTTGAGTTCTGAAATAATTATGAGTTTTCAGTCCGTTTTGAGTTCTGAGTTCATTGTGAGTTTTGAGTACATTTTGAGTTTACTACATTTTGAGTTTGAGAACATTTTGAGTTTGAATACATTAGGAGTTTGGATTCATTTCGAGTACTGAGTACATTTTGAGTTTGCGAACATTTTGGGTACTGAGTACATTTTGAGATTTGAGTACATTTTGAGTTTGAGTACATTTTGAGTTCGGAGTGCATTTTGAGTTTTGAGTTCGAGTGAGTTCTGAGGTTTGCGCTCACTGTGAGTTTGAGTTTGAGTGAGCGCAGATGGGCTTCTAAGCAATGAGTCTGAGTTTGAGTGAGTGGTGATTCGAAAAAAATTTGTGAGTTTGAGTGAGCCGCGCCAACTTTGCCAAGGTATGGCTTCACTGTTTGCCGGCACCAACGCTTATAGAAACGTAGGCGTACTTCGCCCCGCTTCCGCCGCGGCGACGATACACGGGAACTTTCAGCGCATGGGCACTCGCGCAAATTTTACAAAAACTCTCCGGCAGGCTGAAGGGAGGGAGGAAATAAGGCGCAAAGGAGTGAGAGTAAAATAAGTAAGCTACAGCGTTAGAGCGCTGCCCACTAGTCGCATGAGCTAGGTCACATAGATCGAAACTGGCAAAACAGAGGCCGACCTCCGATCAATATCCAATGCTATGTACCGGTAGCGCCTTCTACATTTGCGTGCCACGAACATGATATGCCCGCTTTTTTTTTTTAAACAACGCGGGCGCTGTGTGGCAGACGCCGGGGTTCGTATCCAAGGTCGAAGATAAGGTCCTGGGAATCCTACTCGAAGAAACCCTTACCACAACAGGATGCAGGTTTTCGATGTAATGGGTGCTTTGTTTCGGACGGACATGTCGTAAATGCAGGGGGAGATCAGCGGCAGTAAGGAAGAATAAAACAATCTGAAACAGAAAGGTAACAAAGCGAACTGGCAGTGCTGCCAGAAATGGCAGCGAGGAAGAAATGAGCGCTCTTATGAGCGACCAAACTGTAACGAAGGTGCGTAATGTAACTTCAGCGGTACGTACAAAAGGACTTTGCTTTTTCTCAACGTAAATACCGAGTCAATGCTGTTGTGTGCGCTTGGCGCAATTTGCAGCCCGTACGAGTTCTGTGAAACAGTTTCAATTTCTAGCAATGATTTTCACGAGATGGGTTTCTCAATACTTCTGTCGCGGATAGCAACGCAAGAAGGGAGCCAGACAGCCGGTCGCCCTTTCGCTGCGCTGATCAGGAACCCAACTGCACCAAGCACGAGGCGCGAGCTATGCCCCTACCCGCATGCCCATGCAGCCCTGCCTTATTTATTCATTATCCACAGCACACTCCCCCGCCACGCCCTGATTCCAGAGTGCGTATGAAATATTCTGATCCCACCCACCCCCGGAAGTTTGCGGCAGACTTCGTTCGCCTGGAGCATCCGGTTCTCGATCTCGAAGATGAGGACCTTGTAATCACATCAGTCACACACCGAGGTAGTCCCGCCAGCGCAATTTTGGACATTTGGTTTAGCTTGCTGCTGCAAGCTTCCTTTGCAGTTGCGGGCTCCTCTTCGCCATACTCATTGAACATCGTGGCGTGGCTGATGGCGAGGATGCGCTGGTAAGCAAGCAGGTCATTGCTGGCATTAAGTTGATATCCGGTGCGTCGGTAGCCGTACAGTTCTCCCGGTCCTCCGTAGCCGCCAGGATCGTAGGGGAACTCGCCCTGCTCGTGCTGTCGCCTGAGACTGACGAGCTCAGTCTTGTGCCCGTGGCAGGCACGCGCGTAGCCAGTACCGGGCGGCGTGGCTGGTAGCTGCTCACAGGTAACCACTCGTCGTGTGTACACGTCGTGATGGCGAGCTGCACCCCCATGCCCCAGGAACGACGATCGTGGCAACGGATGGTGTGGCTTCCAGGAGCTTCCCAGGGGGCCGCCAAGCGCGGCAATTTAAGCTGCCCGGTTGCCGTTCACAAGCTCGCAGCAACCAGGGACACCTGACGGTTCGTAAGATCCAACTCGGAAGACCGGTGCGCCGATCAGAGTCGGGGATACCAGGAAGCGCTGACGCCAACGGAGATGCCAACGGAGGAGCCGGCGCTGGTAGCAACACGGCCATCGTCGTACAAGCGAGAACGGCGCCCGCTCGCGACACTTGACGACCACGTGCTCTCTCAGCAAGGAACCCCCACGAGCGGCAGCGATTTTCGAAGCGTCGGAGAACATCACGCTGGACGTGTCCGCATCACCGTACATACTGGTCATGGGGTCCTTGAAGAGGTCAGTTCGGAGTCCGTCCTGGACGACGATGCAGTAACCGCTGGGCGTGCGGCTGGGTACACCCAGTTGTACCTCAATGCAATCGGTCATGCTCTCTGCTGGTTTCTCTGGCAGGTCAGACTCACCTGTAGCTGTGAGGACGTTCCGACGGTCAGAAACGCACGGCTCACACGCAGCGGGAACGTTCGCCACCTTGTCAGCCTCCGCGACTGTTGCCGGTGTTGCCGTGCCGGATGACGGCGGAGTAATGGTTTGGTGATCTGGGGTTCCGAGCAGCCACTAGCGAAGGCACGGCAGATGGTCTGGCGAAGTACACCTGTGTAAGGATCGTGACGACCTTTTCGTCGTACATGTAGCTGTCGAACAAATCGGCTTCCAGCTCGTCCACATCGATTATCTCAAGGATGCGCGTATCGAGGGACTTCAATTCCTCGTACCTGCTGTTTACGGCTCGCAGGTGCGATCGGATCTGGCCGGTCGATGTGAGTGGATCCTGCAGCAGCAATTGAATGGCAGCTACGCCCCTTGTGACGGCTTCCCTCGCAATGTCACGGTGGCGGCGTAGTTCCTCCATGGCAGATGTCGCGAACCAGGCGGCCGGGTGTCCTAGGCACGAGCACGAGCGGCAGACAGCGTTCGATGACGAGGCTTGCGAATTGGTTAGCTTCCAGGGGACTCCAAACCTAGCGTCCTCGAAGGCTGCGCCGCATCAGGTCAGGTCTCCTGGTGGGTTGTCTACCGGGTTTAACGGTACCCGAATGTCGCGGATAGCGACGCAAGAAGGGAGCCGGACAGCCGGTCGCCCTTTCGCTGCGCTGATCAGGAACCAACTGCGCCGAGCACACGGCGCGAACTATGCCCGTGCCCGCATGCCCGTGCAACCCTGCCTCTTTTATTCATTATCCACAACAACTTCATCAATACACGGGCAGTGAAGAACTAAGTAGAAATATTTATTGTGCATGTGTTGTAAGTTTTGTAGAAGCAGTTATCGGTTCGTTGCGAAATACTTTCCGTTTAGACAGCATCAAAATGGTTGCTTGTTAGGGGTAGACGTCCGGGTAGCTGAGACACCGTATTGTAGGTTGATCGCGAAAGGCTTTTACAGTGAATTAAAAGTTGGCGAAGCAACAGTACTCGCGCAATATTGGTGTTGTTAAGGTCAGGTCCAGTTGCCTTTGTACGGCGCTCATGCACTGCCAGAGGCAAAAAAGGTGTGTATGTGGATTTAACCGCCTACTGCAGATTAAATGCAAATGCAAGGGTGCTTCCTTGTGGGAAAACGAATGACGACTCAGTGGTAATGCAAACTACATGAAATAAACAATTAAGGTGAAAGATAATAAAGGAGGCGGAAGTTTTTATTGCAGTGCAGGTTTGCACTCATGCGTCAGTGCGACTAGCCACTTCCGAGGGTGGAATTTTTGTAGTACAGCCACTGCAACATTATAACGTCGTGGTTTACAGCATAGCATATTTTGTAAGCTGGTTATTACACGCCAAAACTCCTAACCCAGAGAAATGAGGAACTCACGCACTGGGGTTGTAACTTTAGTCCAGAGTCAAGCGCAGCAGTTTCAGATGGATGCTACTCCAACATTCGCAGAGATGCAGCATTCCTTCTGTGCTTTCCGGCAACCTGGTAATTATTCATTTTGAAAGAAATGCAGTTTTACGATCCTACCCCTTTACCCTAAACCACAACCCTGCCTCTTTTGCTGCAACATTTCATGACCCCGTATTTAGGAGACAGTAGTTGTTCACACTTTTTATTGCTCTCACAATATATATTTTCTCTCTCTTCGCCGTTAATAAAGCGAACATGATGGGCATGGCGATGCACATCGGCTGTACACTGGCTCAGTAGGTATGGGACACTTTTGTGGGTATTATCGTCATCACCATGGCAGTCATCATCGAGTCAACTCAACGCAAGCCTGCCTTTACGTGTGTGTGAAATAACTATTATATTTTGTTTTGTTTTTTACCAAGTGTAATTTTTAATGTCCAGACCCCCCCTCCCTACCTGGCGCAAAATATCCTGCTTATGCCTGATAAACACCTGTTTTTTTTTTTCTTGGCTGGCGCCACTGGTCTCGCACGAGAAGATCACCGTCGTCCGTGCAGCGCGTGTTTTGAACACCCGATCTCGCACTACCGCATCATTAGCCGCGGTTAACATGTTCGAAGGTTCTGAAGACCCTCTTGCGGATGTGGAAAGCGGCTTGCCGCGGATTCGCATCAGGCCGTCGTGTGGCCGCAAGGGCGCCTTCATTGGTGCAGGGCTTTCTCTTCTGATAGCTCTGTGCGTGGCCATGGTCATCGGTTTTAAACTGGGCCAGCAAAAGCACGCCTAGGCACCGGCCGCCGCCGCACGCCCGAGTCCAGGCAATCACGTCGTTTCCGGGGCCACCACGGGGACAGAGACCTGGCCTGCTGATGGCGGAATCTGAGCCTGGTCTTCAGCTCCTGGAACCTGGCCTCATCTCCTGAGAACTGGCGGCAGCTCCGGACTCGCGTAAGGTAGCCTACCCTTACTTGGGACTGTCCACGCTTGCAGTGGGGCTTTCCTTTTCGTTACCAAGACGAGAATGATGCTGGAAGTGACCACACCGCAGTTTCTACACTGGATACAAATTCTGTGACAGAGCTGGCTGTTGGAACTGGGACTCCTCCTTCACTCGCCAGAAGGGTTGCACCTGACGTCATTTTGGTGCTTCGCCAGCGCCGTTCTTGGAACTGCAGGGTTCGGTTGACTTGTTCTTGGAGTATTTCTTTGCCCACCCGGTCTCGTACGCCCCCGGGGATGACAATTGCTCCTGGACTCGCTTCACCCTTTTTTTTCTTCGTCTTTGACAAGTTAACAAGGGTGTGTGTGCAATAAAATGTTTGTCCCAAGCACAGTAATGCCGGGATGATTCATCTTTCGAAACAGTTACTAAAGGTACCAAATACGGACGCAGATGCTGTAATGTCCGCCTCGGTCCGCAGTGATAATGCAAAAAAGTTCACCCACGTACACCGTGCTTGCATTAATGCGAGAGTGACGCGTCGCAGTTTCGGCCGAGTCAGGCTAATGCTATACGAAAGTGTTTCTTTCTTTTTTTACGGTGGTATTGCGCTATAGTAACTGTCTTTCGCGTGTTTTTCGCTCTTCGCGCCAACGGTGTCCTATAGCTAATACGATGCACCAGTCACCTTAATAATTTCACCCGCCTGGTGCATTAGTACGGAGCGCCTTCGGAGTGCATTGGATGCTTTTACGTTGGCGGATGCGTTAAAATGCTTTTTCGACGCTCTTCTGCCGTATGCATGTAAATGTGGCTCCTGTGCGGAACAAATACCGGCGAGGCGTATGAGGCCATGCCTACTGTGTACCCCTCGCGTGACGCCGGCTCAGAGACACACGCATACCTAACCCCTGTACACGCACACACTAACACGAACCCGTCGCACAGTCATGACTGGAAAGGTGCCCCCCCCCCTCCCCCCCTCTTCCCACAACCCATCTCTGTGCGCACCCGCTGTCGAGGGCCCGGTAGATTAGTGTACAGTAATTTCCCGAAATTGCACCAAGCTGCGTCATCACCTTTCTTGTTCATTGTGTCCAGTTAGCGCTCACGCTTCGATCACGGATCACAGTAGATTGTATACGTGTTGCCGCGCAAAGTACAAAGACTGTTCAGCGTTCCTCGCACGGAAGTTCTACCTTCACCTCCTTCGGTTGTTTTGCGGAAGAGGCAGAGGCGGGGGGGGGGGCGGGGGGGGAGATAAACACAGACAACAGGTCGGTCAGTTTACTATGTACCGGACAGCTACTGCAGTCTAAATGAAACGTGCCTGCATGGCATACATTGTGAAGGTGTAAAACCGACGCACTGGCGCAACGACGTAAATCGGCGAAGCGCGTAAGGAACCGGCGTACTCCGGCGTACGTCGAATGCATTGTTACGCGCTTTTTACGCCCAAGTCAAAGCCCGTCAGACATCAACGCAAAATTTCGGGCGCACGGTATTGACGTAGTCCTCTGGCTGTGATGTTATCGGCGGTCAGGTCGCATAACAAGACAGCGAATTGATAAATAAGCTAACTTCACTATTAATTATGCGATAAAACGAAGTAATTTGTAAAATACGGAGACAACCGGACAAAACAAGCGAAGCAACAAAAAACTATCGGAGCAAGGCAGTTTACGCCCATTAATGTAGCGGAGGGTTTTGTGCCTTCCAAGTGTGCATACTAATCCTTTACATTTTTCATTGTCCGAATAACTGTTTCATTTCTTTTTGTATTAAATATACGTATTTTTGTGAGAAGAGGCATTATTTGTTTTATTTTAGTTAAAATGTAGTTGAACTGGTCGCCACAAAGCTGAGTTCGGAGTAGTCGAGCCACACTGCGCGGCGCATTGGTTTACGCGCGCGTTGCGGCGATATGTGGTTACTCGCCCGCTCCGACGTCGTCGGTCGGCGTAAAGGCAGCGGCGTATGTCGCCGCAGGCACACATCGTGTCGCAAGTACGTCAATATTGCGCGTGCATGTGGTTGGGCTTTTATGCAGGACGCTTACTTCGTGTCGCCGAAACCATCGTCGCGCTTGTGTCGGTACAATTCATGCATTACGGCCTCCGGCCCAAACGTAGAGGAATGTGCGTGAGACATGAGCAAATCTTGATCAGCAGTTTGTATTACTCGCACTGAGAAGCACCTACAATTACGCGTCTAAATCTTGACGCAAAAAAAAAAAAAAAACTCAGGAGTTCCTGCTTTTTCACCGCGAGATACGCTGTGCTACGAGGGAACTTAGGGACGCACTGTTCTTCACCGCCGGCACGAAATCCGAGTTGTCCGACCTTGGCCTTGTATTAATTAAACAACCTGTGCACTCCCTTGCGGAAACCGTCTTCGTCAACCTAATATTTCGTCATCGCAACATGTTACAGCGAAGGTGTTAGTGGTTCGTTGGTCTAAAGTTTTCGTGTTGTCCGCCAGCATCCCACGGTCAAAACTCCAATCGCCATACTGTGTTTCGTCTTCCTAGAATGGGGGTGAACATGGTGCTGTGTCCCACTGTTCACCACCAAGAGACAAAATCTCGGACGAGGGGTCCACCCCCGTCGAGGCTGCGGTGAAGCGATGCGTGCGGCAGGCAGGAGAACAATAAGAGATGACGCGCTGACTTAATGAGCGGCCATGAAAGCTGGAACACGCAGCTAGGCGGCATTCTGTCCTTCGCCTCTTTCAGTTCCGGTTGTTCATGGCGCAATTCGGTTGCAGAACCTCGCTGTCGAGGCCGTAGCTCATGGACGCGGAAGCTGTGAAAATGACCATTAGATAAAAACGATGAATGACGCACTCCGTGCTTGCGTCGAATGAGGAGTATGTTATGGTTTTTTTTTGTTGGATTCTCAAAATTGTCGACATCACTTCCCTCACATTCTCCACAGCTCTATTTTACCCTTAGTTTGAATTCTTAACCAGTTTACCCAATCTGACTTGGCCAATCCCCCAGAGTGGGTACGCGCCAGTGATTTTTGGTACCAACCAACCAACCAATGATGAGCTGGGTGAACACCACGAAAAACGTTGGAGCGCATGTGGGCAGGGGTTCACGACAAAGAGTTCTTGTCGGGTCGCCGCTGGTCGTGTCTAAATCCCCTCCATACTCTTCTCGTGCGCTGCCTGAAAAAGCTGCCGTGGACGTGAGGGATGCTTGTGGCTTCATCGCTTGTTCTCGGGCTGTCTACATGGGGTGAGGGACAACGGCGTTTCCACAACATCGCTCAGGCAATCACATCAGAAGGGCTGAGTACCGATCACGCTTTAGAGTGAAGCTGCAATAAGTTTGTCCCCGCAATTTTTTTATGTCGTCGTACACCGACAGAATACTCTTTAAGGCGACGCAAACTTTCTCGCGAGTATACTCGGTACTGTAGCTCTCAGTGACATATATGTCAGAAATAATGATAGTGCAGTTTGCCGGTTAGACGGCCGTGTAATTACGCTGGGTGTAATTTACTTGTCATAACTGGTTAGTTCCCCGTGGAGCTGTGAGATATCCCGAATTCCTGTCTGTTACCAATACATGGTGGTGGTGGCCCATAAAATGGTGCGTAGCCTCGGAGACGCATTGGCCAAGAAGAGTTTTTCCTCCTTTTTTATGGAAATCAATCAGTTAAGACAAACGAGTGGAGTAGAAGGAAGTATTTAGTGTTTATGGTAAAGAGAAAGAGAAAAAGAAAGAAAGAAAGAAAGAGGAGTGGACAAGCAGCATAAAATCCAGCCTGATCGGGATATTTTTAGCACGTCATACGAGCCGTCTCCGAAATGAAAGGGTGGATGACATCACAGAGGTTGCAACACATCTCTATGGCATTGACCCAGCTTTGAACCGCAAACGGCAAATGCACTGGAAGAGTGAATTGCAGTTCAAGGCTTCCCAGGGAGCCTCCAGAACCCTTCATCATGGAACGTGCGTCAGCAGGTGGTTCCTCTTCCTCCGTGGTCACTCGGCTTCTCGGCAACGAGTTTCTTTCGCTTGCTAGAAGCATGCTGCCACGTGTCGAACTGCGTTTCTGTTCCCTTGGACGCTCTTTGTATGCATGCTGTTTTTCGGGAGTCCTAACCATGCGTGGCATACCCTGGATGCACAGGTCTTTTTTTATTTTTACGGAGCTCTCCCGGCTAAATAGAGTGGACAAAGACGACCTCAAGTGAAGGACAAGGATCGTCGTTTGATTCCCGGATTCGACACGTGCCATTCACCAAAGATCATCATCGTCATCGGCTTAGTAATCATCATCATAACCATCATCATCACCAACAACAACGGTTTCGTGTTCGCGCTGCAGTTTGCTGTCAAGCCTCTGCTGCCGTGCATAGATTTTACTTTGGGTAAGAACATCGCTAAAGTAACAACGCAACACCTCAGTGCGTACCACAGTGATCACAAGGCCAAAGACAATGTGCGACATGCCCCTGGTGAAAGAAGAGAACAAGGATTCTGAAGGTTTTCTGTCACACAACGTTAACAGTGTGGATTCCAAACATATTTATCTAGAACGTATTTTTCCGAACAGACACTTTTATTGCCGTTGCCTTCATCGACGCACTCGATTGGCTAGAATCTTAATATTTACCTCAAGGAGAGTCTCGACATCGTGTTTGTCGACGTAGTTCATATGGACGCAAAACGTCGGCCAAGGAACCATGCTTAAACAATCAGTTTCATTGTCGTTGTTTCAGCTGGTGCAAGGAACTCCCTAATTAAGAAACAAGAATTGAGGGCTAAGTCCTCTTTCCAAGGAATCTTCAAGAATGCAATAAACATACCGGAATTGCTCCCTTGCAAGACGGCAGGCCATCGTCCCTCTTGCGACATCCATCAGGATTTCGAGGGTTGCTGCGTTGGATGACACATCCCCGACAAGGAGAGCGATCAAGGTCCCGCTGCTCCAGTGCGAACCAATTGCGCGACCTTCGAATCTACTGCCCTCTGGTTCCCACCCATCTCTTATGGGCAAGAGGGTCGTGACACCACTCATCACATGACGGGCCAGTGATGACCCGACCCTAGGAGGAAATAAAGCTAGCTAATTCATGATGAGGATGACGACGTGTCGTGGGTCCGCACATACGTACGCACGAAAATTTTCTTCTTGGAGTCAAGCGCACATTGTACTGCATCAAAAAAGTTCGCCACAGCACTATTATTTCGCTAAAGTTCCACTCCTCGTGCGATCGCAGCGCCACCAACAACTGTCGGCTGACGCTGGTCAGAAACTGACGAGCTCTGTACGCACAATCTTCCGACCTCAAAAAACCCACCTCATTCCCCACGGAATATTCGGGCACAATGACATATTACCGTGCTATCAGGAAGAGACACCCTCCTCCACACGAATACGTGGCAAGGACAGAAGCCACCGACTAGCAACAGCTCCAGACCGGCACGTTCCCAGAGACTGAATTTACTATGCAAAATTGACCGACTCAAAATGCATACACATACTCATGGTGCAATCAAAAACCCATACTCTTCCACACCTCATGGGGATGCCTAAACGCAACAGCTGCCCTATGATCAAAAACCCTAAAGTGAAGCGATGGGGTTTTGCAAACTGAGGCACTGCTGGCTAGCGACAGTTGCGAAGATCCGATCGGTCTGTTCCAGCGCACACGTCTGTTCCTGTACCCCTGATCCGAGGGTACAGGTACTCCTGCTGAGCCCCGTCGAGAGCTGTAGCATCACTTCACAAGCCTGCGGTGGAGTACACCCCCCCCCCCTTACACACACACACACACACTTTTTTTTTGTTTCTTTCTTTCTGTGAAACTCTGCGCCAACGCGAAGATGTGGCTTTACCGCATGGCACGTACGTTTACCTTCTCCGTATATATCAGAGTTTTAAAGGAGGCTTTGTTGCGCAAAGGCTCTGCCCGGTCAGCCGTGAGATTAAGCCGAACACGCAAACGCTTGACGTTGAAGGGCATGTGCGCGTTTTGTTGAAGTACACGTGCGGACATACTTCCTCCCGGGGACCCCATTAGTTCTGCAAACCTAGGAAGGATCATGGGCCTACGCGTGGTTGAGCTAAAACTTCCCATGGCAACTATTTGTGCTCCCACGTTAGCGGCAAAATGCACAAGAAAAGCTACAGGGCATACGTAAGAAGCGGTTCCAGAACGACAAACCCAGGCGCTTAGCAGGCAGCTCGAACACCTGGAATTATTTTTATCTCTGTTAACTGGACCTCAATAGAAATGTAAGTGATTACGCTTTTAGTGTGGCCTGCAGCTCCTCTCCAACTGGCATCCAGCTTCTCTTTTAGGCTCCCAAGAGCTTTTCCTTGCCATCTGCTGGTTAGCCGCAACTTCCTGACCATTTCGTTCCCCGTGTCAGCCATTCGAACGGCCTTGTGCTCACGCCCCTCCCCACAGTTTTGAGCTCTTCCCCTCACGGGGCCGAGGCGGGAGGGGGATTGAAGAAGGTTCATCGTAGAGGGCACTAACTCGGCCTGTCATCACATAACTATCGATCGTTACTTTATCTTCCAAGCTATACACTCCAGCAATATGACGCTTCGATGATTGATTTCACCCTTTGACCACTGGAATAAAAAATTTCGGGTAGCCGTCGTAATACCCAGAAAATTACGCGAGGCTGTCGCAATACCCTCTACACACGGAAAGACATGTGATTGCGGGTGCCGCAGCACCCGAGAGTAGCGTTTCGCCGTAATCGTCGCAACACCTGCTCGGACGAGATACACACTCTTGGATGAAACCAGCGCGATCTTAAACAGAGACGAGTGAAACACAAAGACAGATAGACATGTCATAGTACACCTATCGGTTCATTTGTAGAGAGCCGCTCTTCATGTCGTCTATCGCATGCACTCAGGATCGTAGAAGAGCCTTCTTTCGCAGCATCTGCGCAATTCTCGACATGGCCCGGGCGTGGATAGTGCATGAACGGAAAGTATGTGTCGGTCAATGCTCACGTATACAACAGCTTCGCCGTTCAAGTCTTGCGCGTGGGTGCTATCTTCCTTGGATTTTTATTTATTTTTAATTAATTTATTATTTGGGGGCTTCTTAAAAATTTCCTTACTGTGGTTGACCTTTTTTTTCTGATTTCATAGGTTTCCTTGCCCATTTTTTTTCTCTGGGGTTTTGCCTACTGCGAAGTGAAATCACGCCACTGCGCAGTAGCGGCGCCGCACGTCGCTGGCCGTCTTTCGAAGATGATGTTACTTCCGGTCGGTGTCTCTCGGTTTCTCGCTCTTCCGGTGGTACAAGAGTGAGCAGTGGGCGGGTCGTGGGGTTAACTTTATCGACGAAAGCCGTTGTGTCCAAGATAAAATTTCGAAAAGAAAGTTTGCAAGCATAAACTAACCGATGTATTAATTAAAAAAAAATTCACCCGCATTTCCCCGAAGGGGAGCATGGGGAAGTGCGAATGCACGGGTGATGCTATGAGGGGGAGTTATGTTGAACTGTGTTGGCATTCGCCCGTTAGTTGCATTTAACACCCCCGCGTGATCAAGTGGGGATTCACACACCCCGTTAGTCGTTCTCTGGAAATCTTGGTGAATTAAAGTGTATACAACCACGACCGGGTCCGAGGGCTTTACGCGCCTGGCCACACTCTCCATCGCCGCGTCCACGTATTCGACGACGTCGTCGCGCGAGATGTTTGGCGCGAGGTAGAGGGTGACGACCACGATTCCGTCGCCCGAGTACGCGTCGGTGTAGACGGCACTGTACGGCGACTCGTCCCTGACCGGCGAGGTGGACATGGCGTGCGACACGAGGTTCGCGTAGACGTGACCGACGAGGTAGACGCCGCAGTACTCGCCCCGACTTCCGCTCCTGGCGAAGCAGCAGTCGTCGATGGGGAAGTGGGAATGCACGGGTGATGCGAAAGATTTCTTCTTGGCCAATCGCCCTAAGTGGGTATGTGCTAAAGAAATTAGGAACCCTTCTTGGCCAATCGCCCTAAGTGGGTATGTGGTGCGGATGGACGGACGGCGGTGGACGCGTGATTCAGGGTCGCTTAAGAAGTGCATTCGCACTTAAAAAGAAGATTTTTACCCAATTTTAAGAGCGTTTAAGTAGCCTTCTAACGGGTTAAAAATGGCGCAGATAGGCTCCAGCTCGCGCGAGATAAAAGCAAGAAGAAAGAGAACAGAGCTCACGCGCTCGTGCTGTTGCAGGCAAAAAAGAAACAAAAAGGTAAGAAAAGAGTGAGCGCTGTCCCAACAAATGTCGGTCGAGCGATAAGAAGGCGGGAACATCAATCGCAGTGAATAAGCCCTCATTTAATTCATCACGAGAGGAGCGAATGGAGATGGAAATAGCGTGAGGGTTGCGAGCGGAGAGGGGAGAAGGAGTTGCGGGGCAGGAGCGCCAGACGACTATCGCGTTTCGACCACATTTGCAATGAAGCAAGCAGATACGCGTCCACTTTTTAGTCTGTCTCTCGGTCACCTTAAACAAGGCATTTAACAGCATGCAGAAACACAAAATTTAGCGGAGCAACTCGCAGGAACAGAACCGACGGTGACGCCATCCAGGATTGCGAATAAAACCGGGATTGCCCGGTGAGCAATACGAACACACGTGTCCTACTTTCCAGAAACGCTATAGAGTGTTGTCGTCGGTCACTCGTACAGTTTGCAGCGTAGCAGGTGTGATAATTCTTTGGATTGGGCACCGACGTTTTGAGGTCGTGACTGGTATATGTGGGCTTAGGTATCAACCAATGCTGTGGCCGGCATGCCATGAACTTCTAGGTCCAGGGAATTGTGTCTAACCAGGCTGATCAGAGGACTTTCCGGCCTCGAACTAATGCAGCATTGCCTTCTGGGCTCGAATAGGCTACTTTTCTTGGGAGGGTCGGGGATATTACGAATTGAAGTAGAAAAGCGGACTCGCCGCGTAAAAACAATAGGGAGCGGCTAATGAGAGCTAGGCGGAAATGGAGGGGATGGGGTCATCAGGGTATCTGTAAGGTGAACAGCCTGGATCCCACATCAGAAAACTGATGAATGCGACAGTAGCGAGCCACATAGCCAACGCTACAACAGTTTAAGCTCGTCGTATTATCATCATGTAGCCGCACGGCTCGGTTTATGTGGCAGACGACTTTGGTTTCAGCCATTCGGGGCAGATAGCCTCTGTAGGAGCCCCGATAGGGCAAAGAGGCGGCGGTGCCGGGTTATTAATAGTGCACAGCAGGGCGAAACAGTGCGATCATGGTGATGCTGACTACAGGAAAGCGCAACTATAAAATTCATCATCATCATCATTGCAGGACCAAGGCCTCCCCCATTGACCTCCACCCGTTTCTGTCCTGCTCTGCCCGAGTCCATTCTTTGCCTTCGAATTTTCTTATTTATTCTCTTTATTGAGTTAATGGCATTCCCTTTCTTCTTGTCCCGTCTCCCGGTATCCATTCTATTGCCCTCGTGGTCCTCCTGTTGTCGGTTCATCGCACTACGCGGCCATCCCGCGTCCATTTCTTTTTCTTAACCTGGACTATGATATCTACTCGAGTTTGCTTCCTAATTCAGGTTGCTCGTTTCCTGTCCCTAAGTGTTAGTACTCCTATCATTATTCGCTCCTTAGCACGTAAGGCGGATCTAGGTTTGCTATCTAGTTGTTTCGTAAGGCGCAAAGTTTCCGCTCCTTATACGTCATCACCGGCAGGATGCATTGGTTGGATAGATTTTTTTAGAAATTAGAAATTAAGGTAGCTTACTTTTCATTAGTTGCGAATGTTTGTCGAGTGCACCCTGACCCACTCCTATTCTGCGCCGGATTTCTTTCTCGTGGTTTGGGTCAGCACCGACCACCGGCCTTATATTCTTCAACCTGTTCCAGTGTTTCGTTATGCTGTAAAGGACGCGTTAAGCGTGTTTATTTATCATTTTAAATTTACTCATATTTATATTTAGCACCATGGCGAAGCTCACTGATTGTAGTTTTTCAATAATTCTTTGGAGTTGTTCTGCAGATTCACTGCGCAAGACTATGCCGTCTGCAAACCGCAAATGGCTCAACTAATCCCCGTTTATCCGTAAACCTTAGTTTTTCCAGCCAAGCTTCCTGAATACCCTCTCCAGACACGCTATGAACAATTTAGGCGAGATGGTATCTCCTTGTCGCACTCCCTTTAGTATCGGGAACTTTTCGCTTTGCTTGTGAAGGATTATTCGGCCCGTGCATCCCTATGTCGTCTAGGAGTCTTAGGTAAGTCTCTTCTATTACTTGTTCCTTTAAGGCGTCCATTACTGTGGCAGTGTTTATTGAATCAAACGTTTTTTCCAGAATCTATAAACGTCATGTAAACCGGTTTATTAAAGGCTGCGCATTTTTCTATTGCTGGATTGATAACATGGGGGTGATCCATTGGAGAGTATCCTTTTCTAAATCCAGCCTGTTCTGTGGGGTTGTTGGAAACCTAGGCTGTCGTTTATGCGTTTAACTATTACCTTGGTAAGCATCTTGTATCCAACTGACAGTACGTTGATGGGTCTGTAATTTTTAAGCTCTTTGGTACTCTCTTCTTCTGAATTAAGATTATGTTAGCGGTTTTATAGGCTGTTCTTATACCTTTAAGCGTCCTGAAAATACTTTAGCAAGCTTTTCTCACATTATATCCTCACCCGCCTTTAAGATGTCCATGGTTATACCGGCACCGCTTGCAGCTTTTTCTATTTCCATGCCATTAAGCGCTCTTTCTACTTCCTCTCTACTTACTGGCGGAACATCGCAGGCTAGGTTCGTAGGCGCAGTAGTTTCCTTTAGTCCAACGTCGCTGGAGTATAGCCTAGTGTAGAATCGTTCCGCTATTTTTGTTATCTCGTCCATATTGAGCGTAATGTTACCCTGTTCGCCTCTGAGTGCTTACATTGTCTCTGCCAATAGCCAACTTCCAATTTGTTGCCGTTAGGCTTCCTCCTATTTCCTGCGTTCGTCGATGACTGCCATGCTGTACGCACGAATGTCATTTGTTTTACTTCTGTTAATTTTGACAGTTCCGCTAATTTAATTTGGTCCACCGTACTCAGAAACTCCATGTTCTTACGTTTCGCAACAAGTTCCTTCGTTTTCTGAGGTAGTTATAAAAGTATGAGTATAAAGTTATAACATAAGTTGCGCTTAATGCATGCTGCAGTAGATAGCCGAATTAGAATCACTCGCGGCGTAAAGATAGTTCATTTATTTATTTACTGTATAAAACAATACTATATATATATATATATATATATATATATATATATATATATATATATATATACGGAAAAATAGGTCAGCAGTCTACAACGCCAAAGGAGGCATAGGGGTGTGGTTAGGCTCTTTTCTTTTTCACTACAGTTAATTAAGTAAACATTTTTTTAAAATACAGAAGAAAGAAAGAAAGAAAAACACGCGCCCAGAGTGGGGACTGAACCCACGCCTTTCGATTACATGTCGAATGCCTTACCAATTCGGCTATCTGGGCGACTGTGTTCTCCTTCACTTTCTGGGCTATTTATATTTACTAGAAGTGTATCTGACGCTTGAGGGTGGTGGCCAGCGCCACTCTGACTACACGGGGAGAAGGGGACCTTCTTTTCAACCCCCGGGGCGTGACTCGAACGTCAACAGCCTGTCATGAGCGGGTTACTGGCGGGAAGCCCTCTTATGCTACCTAGGCATCAAGGCTGCCAGAACCGAGACCCTCGCTAGGCTTTCGCAGAATAATATAGTTAGGAAATGAGGGGCTCTTTGAGGAAATACGGAAAGATAGGTCAGCAGTCTACAACGCCAAAGGAGGCATAGGGGTGTGGTTAGGCTCTTTTCTTTTTCACTACGGTTAATTAAGTAAACATTTTTTTAATATACAGAAGAAAGAAAGAAAGAAAAACACGCGCCCAGAGTGGGGACCGAACCCACGCCTTTCGATTACATGTCGAATGCCTTACCAATTCGGCTATCTGGGCGAATGTGTTCTCCTTCACTTTCTGGGCTATTTATATTTACTAGAAGTGTATCTGACGCTTGAGGGTGGTGGTAAGACATATTTACTACAACTGTATCTGACTGTATCTGAAAGCGAAGGAGAACACAGTCGCCCAGATAGCCGAATTGGTAAGGCATTCGAGATCTAATCGAAAGGCGTGGGTTCGGTCCCCACTCTGGGCGCGTGTTTTTCTTTCTTTCTCACGTAATAATAATAAAATAAAAAATAATGTAACGTCACTAACGGTAATAAATCGTCTAACTGTTCCCCTATGCCTTCTTTGGTGTTGTAGACTGCCGGCATTTCTTTCTGTATTTCATAACGAGCCCCTCATTTCCAAACCATATTATCTTGCGAAAGCTTAACGAGGGCCTCGGTTCTGGCAGCCTTGATGCCAAGGTAGCATAAGAGGGCTTCCCGCCAGTTACCCGCTTATGACAGGCTGTAGACCTTCGCGTCACGCCCCGGGGGTTAAAAAGAAGGTCCCCTTCTCCCCGTGTAGTCTGAGTGGTGCTGGCTACCACCCTCAAGCGTCAGATACAGTTGTAGTAAATATAAATACCCCAGAAAGCGAAGGAGAACACAGTCGCCCAGATAGCCGAATTGGTAAGGCATTCGAGATCTAATGGAAAGGCGTGGGTTCGGTCCCCACTCTGGGCGCGTGTTTTTCTTTCTTTCTCACGTAATTAATAATAAAATAAAAAATAATGTAATGTCACTAACGTTAATAAATCGTCTATGTGTTCCCCTATGCCTTCTTTGGTGTTGTAGACTGCCGGCATTTCTTTGTGTATATATATATATATATATATATATATATATATATATATATATATATATAGCTAATCAGAAAATGGGAAATGAGGGGCTCCGTGAAATAAGACAGAAAATAAGGGTTGGCAGTCAAGAAAACCTCGGAAAGCAAAGGGGAGGTTGTGGTGGGTCATAGAAAGAGATGAAGAATTTTTTGAGTGGAAAAGAAAGTGGTAAAAATATGCCCGCCGGGTGGGATCTGAACCCACGACCTCCAGAATACCGGTCTGGTGCGATAACCACTACGCTATCGGCGGGGCTGTTTCCCCAGCACCTTCTCGGGTATTTATGTTATTTTTGTTTCCTGCACTTGGGGGTGATAGCCAGCCCCACTCGGACTACTCGGGGTGAAGGGGACCTTCTTTTTGACCCCCGTGGGTTCGGATCCCACCCGGCGGGCATTTTTTCATCACTTTCTTTTTGACTAAAAAAATTCTTCATCTCTTTCTATGACCCACCACAACCTCCGCTTTGCTTTCCGGGGTTTTCTTGACTGCCAACCCTTATTTCCTGTCTTATTTCACAGAGCCCCTCATTTCCCATTTTCTGATTCGCTACATGCTTAGCGGGGGCCGCAGTTCTGGCAGTCTTGGTGCCAAATGGAGCTTAAGAGGGTTCAACGCTGATCGACCCCTCTCAACATGTCGTAGACACTCGAGTCACGGCCCGGGGGTTAAAAAGAAGGTCCCCTTCACCCCGAGTAGTCCGAGTGGCGCTGGCTACCACCACCAAGTGCAGGAAACAAAAATAACTTAACATAAATACCCGAGAAAGTGGTGGGGAAACAGCCCCGCCGGTAGCGTAGTGGTTATCGCACCAGACCGGTATTCTGGAGGTCGTGGGTTCGGATCCCACCCGGCGGGCATTTTTTCACCACTTTCTTTTCGACTCAGAAAATTGTTCATCTCTTTCTATGACCCACCACAATCTCCCCTTTGCTTTCCGAGGTTTTCTTGACTGCCAACCCTTATTTTCTTTCTATATATATGTATATATATACAGAAAGAAATGCCGGCAGTCTACAATGCCAAAGAAGGCATAGGGGAATGGTTAGACTATTTTTTACCGTTAGTGACATTACATTATTTTTTTAATTATTACGCGAGAAAGAAAGAAAAACACGCGCCGGCATTTCTTTCTGTATTTCCTAACGAGCCCCTCTTTTTCCCAAACCACTCTGACTACACGGGGAGAAGGGGACCTTCTTTTAAACCCCCGGGGCGTGACTCGAACGTCTACAGCCTGTCATGAGCGGGTAACTGGCGAGAAGCCCTCTTATGCTACCTAGGCATCAAGGCTGCCAGAACCGAGACCCTCGCTAGGCTTTCGCAGAATAATATAGTTAGGAAATGAGGGGCTCTTTGAGGAAATACAGGAAGATAGGTCGGCAGTCTACAACGCCAAAGGAGGCATAGGGGTGTTGTTAGGCTCTTTTTTTTACTACGGTTAGTGAAGTTAACATTTTAAATATACGTGAGAAAGAAAGAAAAAAAAACACGCGCCCAGAGTGGGGACTGAACTTACGCCTTTCGATTAGATCTCGAATGCCTTACCAATTCGGCTATCTGGGCGACGGTGTTCTCCTTCACTTTCTGGGGTATTTATATTTACTAGAACTGTACCTGACGCTTGAGGGTGGTAGCCAGCGCCACTCTGACTACACGGGGAGAAGGGGACCTTCTTTAAAACCCCCAGGGCGTGACTCGAACGAACGTTTGAGTCATACATACCGTATTCATGGTGATGCGCATACATACCGTATTCATGGTGATGCGCATTAGCATAGTTTAATAGTTTTTTTTAGCGTTTAGCCACATGCCCCATTTCTGACAGCAGTGGTGGCTAGCGATAAGTGCGCGTTGCAATACCATATGATCACAGGATGATAAAATTTGCTTATAAATTATGCAATCATCTGCAAACAAACGTTACATCACACACACAAACACAAACACAAGAGGCGTTAGGCGCTCGAACTCATTCCTTTATTTCATTAAAGCAGTTCAGGTGACATTTTATGTACAGATGACTAAAGATGGCGAGGCTAGCCTCCTTTGTAGACACGACAATCATACGTAGTTCATGACCTACTCCAGGTCCAGAGAACAGGGACTGCATTTATAGGGGCTGACAATAAAAATCCCATATGGCAAACAAGCGAACGCGACACCTGACTACAGCTTGGCAATGCCTGTCGGCGGAGGAAGGAGTGAATCGCCAGCCGAGAATTCGAACTGTTGTGCACACATATTTATACCATGCAATTCCCCATTACACAGATCTAAATCACACAGTACAGCGCTCGGGGATTAGGCCGCATCTATTCTCCGCCTCACTTCCTACTTTAGCACTGTGACTGGGTGCGATCAGTTCGGAGTTGACAAAATTTGTCTAACACAAAGTTCTAGCGTAACGCTACGATAATATCTAGGCGAGCAATAAAAATTCAACGTCTCTTGCACACTTCTAGAGTATGCAGCAACGTGTTTCCATTTATGCGAACAGCGGCAACGCCTGCACATGTTCACCCCCGTATGGGAAACATACGCAGGCATTCACATTAGAGGAACATCATGAAATCGCTGAACACGTGCTATACATCTGATATACCATTGACTTGTGTCTTGAGGATCAACTCATAGGCCCCATATGCGCCCCCGCACTCAAAGGCATTCGCGTGAACAGATGCGGCAGACCTCTGTCCGCAGATTTCTGCAAGGCGCAACACCCGCGTCAACGTTAAAATGATGGCGCGCAAAACTTTTGTGCCTTCCAACTTAATCTACATTTGCTTGGAAAAAATTTACGACAAAAAATGCCCCGCTGTCTTTGAACGTCACGTGTTAACAATATAGTTTTCCACAGTGTAATAAAATCACTAATTTTTTAAACTGTAACAGCTAAAATAAGTAATAAAGAATTCTTGATACAATTTCCCCCGTACTATTTTTGTTCCGCCAGATAGCTAGAAATACGAAGAGTTTCGAATGTGATTGGTGTCAACCCAACCGCGCGACCACCCGGCAATTTTCACGTTCTACGCTCTAGCGTAAAGCAGGAAGCAGAATCAGCCGCAAACTTTGTTGCTTTGCTACGAAGTCAGGCTGTCTTTATATTCCTAACCGAAATTTTGAAAATCGACGCATCCAACGTGAGGCATCGAGCATTGATCTGCGGTCAGTATAACGAGCAAAGCGTCGCAGATCAAGAGGGCGGGATTTTAGGAAACTGACGAAATTTCCCCTGATCTCGCAAAGGGAAACTTATTGATACTGTAGGGGGAAGGGACCCTCCGGAGCCTCTTTCAAAGATGACAGCTCATTGCTTCGACGTCGAGCTTAACGCCGACGTTCGAGAGCTCTGTCCGCCGCTCGTCCGATGGCCAGCGGTGGTTGTTTTCGGCGAACCCATTTAAAATCTGTTGCGGTCTAATTGACTGGCAACCATTCGTTGTTGATGGGGCGTTGCAGTTGCTGTTGCTTCCCGTGAATCCGGTTAAAACCTGTTGTGGTTTAATCGGCACGCCTTTTATCGTTGTCGATGGAGTGTCGGCCTTCTTCGGCCGCAGGTTTCGCCGTCCTTCAAAGAGGAGCCTGTCGAGCTTGGACGTCGGTGCTTCGCAGAAAATGAACAGGAAGAAGCTGAGACTGTAGCTCCATGCCAGCATGGCGAAGCAGAAGGACACCTGGGGAGAACGCCAGATGTCGGCAAACGTTCGAATTCAAATCCAAATTGGTTCATATTGGCCGTAATGCAATTTGCAAAGCATATCTTTCCGGCGAGGAAAACGTACCGTTCAATACAACTGAAAGCGTGATTATGACTTAGCCCCTCGTTTTATTCCTCATTACTACGGGAAGCAAGGTCTACGTGATCCTGGAAATCACATGTCGTATGCCGATAACACACCAGTTCCTCTGCCCATTAGCCCGATAATGAGATGATGTTCGAATAAAGGTGCGCGGAAGTACCTTCCGCAGCCCGGCTGCGTAAGATACGGCAATCGGATTTTGTACTGAAAAGACAGCTTGTGATGTATCTCAGTTCGTCCTCGCTAGGTTTAATGAGGCCGGTGAACAAAATACTCATAATTAAATTTAAATAAAGTTAAGTACTACGCATAACAAAATACCCGCTAATAAAATTTTATTAAAGAAACTCAATTGAGAACGATGCCCTCCATGTACTTCTACAGATAACGGAAGGTGCTGGAAATCGCAGGCAAATATTGCAAAAAAAAAAAAAAAAAATAAGAGGTGCTTATCCGGAGTAGTTGCCCGGTCTACCAGCTTTATTTCTTACGTTGCGACGAAGTAACATTTGCATATTTAAAAAAATCTGGTGTAAAATGCCATACCACCTTGAAAGATGTGTCAGCGTTGTGAACAATAGAGGTTATGTTTTTGTTCCTTGTGCAGTCCTAGTGAGGCTAAACAACGTACCACAGCAAAGTGCTCCAAGAGCATCCTCTCCCGGGAGACGTGCTGCGTCAGCTGGATGAAAGGCAGGTGGACGAGGTAGACGCCGAAGGCCAGCCTCGCTAATGGCGGAAACAGGCCCCACGACAGCAACGTGTGCACGAAACCTAAAAAAAGACCAGGGAATGTTCAAATTGGTGCTGTGCATTAGTGCCATCCACAGCAGTATCAGTGGAAGACGAGGGGCCAGTTTAGACCACTTGGGGGGTTTTTTAATGCCCCTAAATCTCCCGCTTACTCAGTACATAGGGATGTTTTGCCAAAAGTAAATGAAGCCCGCAGTGAGAATGAAGTGAAACAAGTAGGCTGTTTGTTTGTGTGGCTGCGTGGCTCAAAAGAGACAAAACAGTAGAACTGTTCAGTGGTTCTATAATAAACGTCTTTCACCAGTTTTGTTCCTCTCCTATTTTCTTCAAGGCTTTACTGGTTTTAAGTATTCGTCGCTTGGCTATACCAGCGTATTTACATTTACGCGGTCATTTTGAGTGCAGGAAGCAAAGGCGCGGCTCATATTAACGTGAAACGTTCTTAGGCAAGTAGTGAAAAATTTCGTGGTTGTGGCGCAGGCCGTGGAACCTCACTTGTTCAGCGCTTGCTTAACTACGCGCGTATCTCAGCTGAACAATGCACGCCTTAGCTCATAGGAGGAATGGTGAACTCGTGGGAGACCCCCAAGTGACGTCATAGGCCCGATTCGTTACGCTCATTGGCCCGTAAAAACGACAAAGCAAGAAAGAAAAATAAATGGGATGCTGTAGCGGAGCAGACGACGCGGCGAGCGCTTGCGGCAGACGTCCCGGTATCTTCATCTGCTACTTGCGTGGGTTAAAAACAGTGTTAAAAAAGTTCAGGTTCAGCATAACGGTTTGTCTTTATGATTCACGCTTAAATACAGAAGTACATGCCTTACTAACCTTCACTCTAAGGCAACCAAATCCGCGGCTTCACCCCAATGCTCTCGAATGACTAACCCTGGCAACCAACGAAGTACCTTCCGCAAATGGCAGCAAAGTGCATATAATTTGAGTCAGAAATGTAATCTGCGCTGCGGTACCATTGTGCAAGGCCGAAGGTCATGTTCGGATTGCGTCATGCCGCAGCGCAGACCACGTTTATGAGTCAAATCGTATGCTCGGCATCGTCATTCACCGAAATTAAAATTTTATCGTTGGCTGCATACATTGGCCGATCAAGGTCATTGTGGCAAAGCAGAATCATAGGGCCATCTTCGTGTAGGGGCAACACCATCTATGAGAGCAGCACACCTTTTCCTGGGGGCCACGTAAAAAGCGAACTACCGAGTGGGGTGAGTTTTCGGCCTAGACAGTACAGTGATACATACCACCAATATTATAAGGAATGTCTTGGACGTGTTCTCACCCAGAATGGCCAGATTCGGAGCGACACGCTGGGTAGTTATGAAGCCTAGTAAAGGTTGACTTGGAGAAGCAGAATGGAGAAGCATGGGAAGAGGGAAGTGAAAGTGTTGCACTAGCCGGAGCGCTTCACGTTGACAACTCACAACTGCCAAGCAGCCTGCCATATTTTAAAGCAAAGCTTTTTACCTCTACCCTCCAACGGTTCTTTCGCGACCATTGGTGTCAACAGAAAATTGCCAGGAGAAAATAAAAGAATCTACTGGAACCGCCACGAATCGAACCACGGACTAATATACTCTTAGTCGTGTCCCGGATGGCGTCCTATTTATATGCGGTGGGCAGCCTCAATACCGTGATATAAGAGGCCCTGACAGACTTCCTTCCCGTGACAAAACCTCAGGTGGTTACAGCAGGCTTATATGCTGCACCAACGACCCGTGTCACGGCTATAAACTAGCGGACAGCCTGACGCCAGGAAATAAATAAAAAGAGGGGGGCAATCGTGAAGCTCCCAGCGATATGTGTGGCTTGCGGCGCATGCGCGCATTCCCCTTCACACAATGGCCCGCTACCTTCCTTTGCAGCGGCCGACGACGCGCGCCCGATGACGCGGCGAAAGCCGAAAAACATTTTAAAAAATCTTGCGTGCACATGCGCAGTAGGAGTGGAAAAAAGTTCGCGCGCGGCGAGTTGTAGTCCGGTGGTTTGTCTTTAGCGCGCGTTCACATTATGGAGTCATTTCAGCGCGGAGAAAGTTGGGGTCCCGCGCTTTGACTCTTGCTCTGTGTAGTTCATACTCAGTTCCGAGCGTTCACACTTTCTTGTCCACGTTCGCTTCCGCTGACATCAAATATGTGCTTCGAGGTCGGTGTAACAGTGGAAGCAACAGCGAATGCGATGGGTTTATTAGGGCCACCGGGAAGGCAAGCCAAGCAGCGGCGCCATGTCAAGCCGGCTGTTCTGTGTATTACGGGCATAGCCCGGTTGAACACGAACGGATAGGTAAGTCCCTGGATTTCTTTTTTTTTTGTGGGGGGGGGGGGGGGGGGGGGGGGGGGGGAGGGGGGTTGGGGAGCGCAGACTGTAAGAATTTGTGTTTGCAGACAATATAGCAAGGGCCACGAAATTGTGCCTTTTGCGTCGTCGTAAGAAGCCAACCCCAAAACCGTTCTCCGATATCCGGAATCGTACGGTAAATTTGACGTGCTTTATAGAGAGGATTCGGTTTCCAAGTGGGGCGGCCGTTTTGGGATACAGGAGAAAAACGACAACGCTTGCACATGTGAGCTACTTCCGTTGCCGTAATGAGTATGCCGTGGTGCCATAAAAAAATTTCATTTTTACACGCGTCCCATTGTCAAGGTCAAGCCACATAAAACCCAGTTTGAATTTGATATTTTTCAATATTCTATGGCCACTGCTTGTCATTTTCGGTAGGCGTAGCAAAAAGTTAGGTAACGTTTTTTCGTAACGAGGTTTTTGCGTCATCGTTTCGGCTAGTGAATTTTCTGGCACGTTGAGTAGTCTGGATCCTGTGGTGATTTGGAAACTTCCTTAAGGTGCGTTTAACTGGTAAAGTCTTCCCATGAAGCAACAATCATGAGTAACACCAGCCCCCACCTTGTTGTGTTCGGCACGGCTGTCGTCTGTCTGGAGTGTCAACTCGCGGTTTGCAGAAACATGATAGCATTGGCAGCGCAAACGCGGCGCGGCGCCGGCGTGGAGGTTGCTCAAAGCGGTGGCTTCTAATGTTGTTACACAGCCTCCTGTAAAGGCGTTATACAGGAGGCTATGGTTGTTACAGATGCGCTGGCTGTTGCTCGGTGCGCGCAGTTTACCTATGCTTTAGCAAAAGATATTTCTAGCTTTTTTATTCGATCTTTCATAAAATGTTTTGCGCCGTGCTACTGGTGGAAATGGTTTCATAAAAAGAAACTAGGGCACATTACCCTCTGCGTGTAACAGAGAACAGAGTTTTTTTTTTCAACGTCCAATTGACGTGGCGGCGTCAAATAAAATTATGGCAAAGTTTTCTTGCCCGCCTTTGCAGTGGAAAAGCTCTCGGCCTTCCTATGTATATGAAGAAAACGTCCTTTTGGAGAGCGTTTGAATCTAAAGCAGTAAGAAAGAAATAATTGTCTAAACTACAGCGATGCACTTGCCTGATTTATGATATTTTCACATATCTGCTATGGCGTTGGTGATACTTCTGCTGCACCCCTTCAGGCTGTACTGTTTTACCGCCGATAAATAACGGCACAATTTTGTACCTGGTTACTTTTTCAACTGCTGTTTCTTTTCTTCACGCAGTGCCAACACAACAGAATGCTACCCGTAACTGAAGGTTTATAATGTTTACAACGCTGTTTCCATTCCAGTGTGACGAAATTCCAGAAGCAGCAGCTCCTGGGCCAAAGATTGCTGGGGGGGATTCTACAAAGGCCTTCTACATCATCGCAAGTGGTGTACCTGGACCATAATTGAAGCCCGGAGAAAATACTTTTACTTCGTTTGGTAATATATTACATTAGGACATGATATACCCGTGAGCTTTATGCCAAATGTTGGGCGTTATACAGTCAGCAGCCTGCAAAAAAGATGATACCCCAGTCAAACGTGCCTCCTTAAGTGCACTTCCGCCGAGTGCACTCGGGCTTCCCAAGTGACACTTAAACTGCGCGCTGCTAAACGACGAAATAAAGTGCCCTTCGACGTTATTTCAGTGACGATAGCCGGCCTAAATATTACGCAAAATTACTTGGCATTGCTCCTCTTTATCGCGTGAGGAATAATGTAAACATTTTTTCTGTTTGCATTGGTTAAAAGTGCAAGCGGCGCCTCGCCCGAGACCACAAAAAACAGTCAGGACGGCGACTGAACACCGGCGCTGATATCTTCCCTGTTATTCACTGCGCAGTGAATGACAGCATCATTATTGTTTGGAGGAAATGATCTGAAAGCGTTGAATACAACAGAAATACGCTGAAACAGGAACACAATCGCAGGGCCACAAGAAACCACCTACGAGAACGCCGCAGAGAACGGCTGCCATGGAGCAAAATACCCACCAGGCAGCGCTGGCACATTGCTGAGAGAGAGGTTATTTTCTTATTTTTTGTCGCTGCTTCAATTTTTGTAAAACTAAGTAAGCAATATATCTATAATTAACTTTTAACGTTACTTATTATAATCTAAACACTCGCGGTTTTAGGTTAATTTTTCCGATTTTCGGACTTCTGTTCACGACATTACTCAGTCGGCGAGCTGGCCCCGGTAAAGCGTGTTTGGGGACCACACTCAGCTTAAAGTGCGTTCCTTGTAAAGTGTCATTCGTGTTTGCCGTTTAGCTGCTTCCGAATGACATTTTAGCCGAGTGCACTCTGTGGAAGTGCACTTAAATAGGCACGTTTGACAGGGGTATTAGTTTTCTCCCTGTTCAGCAAGCTGCTGAACATTCCATAAATGAAAGCAATAATTTTAACTTGACAGGTCCTTATTTGCCTTTCCACAAAAGAATATTTTCATTTGTGTGTTCCATAAGGTCACTGCTAATATTTGTATTTGTTATTTCAGTACACGTTTTTCGTGAACATATTTGTATTTTGGATATCAAATAAAAAGGAAACATCGTTACTTCGACATGGTGTCATTTATATAATTTTCATTTCACACTTGTGCATACTCATGAATTCGAGAATGACAAAATACTTAACATCTAGATACCCAACTCAGTTCTCTGTGTCCCAAGCTTGTATGAGTAGACTATCACTTCAAGTTCCGGATAGGTTTAAGGTATACAGATACTTGCTTTACAGCTTTGCTTGCAACATTGCATTATAAATATAGGGAGTTTTTTTTAATTCGTGGAATGTGCATTGAGGCCTGATAGATGAGGTGGCAAAACACTGAGATTATAATGGTAAAACCTTATTGCTTGACAACTGAGGTCATGAAGATGTTCCAGAAGTGCACAAATCACAAATGTATTAGTGCAATTACAGCTATTGTAACCCATTTATTGGTGGCATTGTTTTATACGGTCTAAACTTCAGATGCACAAATGCGCGTTCATGACCAAGTGCTATAGTTTTGGTGAACGGCCTTGAAAATATTGAAAATGCTGAACCGCGACCTTGCGCTTCCACGTACAATAATATAACTCCTTTATATAACGGAAGCGCGAATGAAATGAGACCACTTAAAAAAATTGCAGAAATTAGGAGAATTGTCTACAAATGCCCAGAATTCTTATGCCGCTTCTCTTGAGTGTGAGTCTTTTAGAGCCAAATTTTTTTATTTTTCTGTCCGTTCAATTATCTCCATTTACCTTATTATAACGATCACAGGTGTTACTTGCGCCAAATCTGCATTTTTTGTAAATGAAGGGCGTTACACGGCTTACCATTTTCCGTATTTTTATATTTTTCTTTGTTTTTAGTTTTTCAAAATTAAGCTCGGCCAATTATCTCGATCTGCGCTATGATAACGATTACAAGTGAAATTTCCGCAAAATCTGCATTATTGTGGAAATGCAGGGCGTTATACTGTTTGCCAGTTTCCGTCATTTATTTATATTTTTCTTATTTTTGGTTTCTCAAAATTTGGTTCGTCCAATGATCTTTATTTACGATATTACAACGATTAAAGGTGGAACATCCGCGAAAACTTCATTTTTCTGGAAATTCAGGCCGTTACAAGTTACACGGCCGAGCGCCTATCCGGTCTGCACGAGAAAACGCTAGATATTCTTTGTTTGCTCGCGATCACCAATTCCGCAGGCGACGCAGCAATTCTGCAGGCGTCGCGACACAATGTTCTATAGAGTGAGTAATTTATTATTGGTTCATTACATTACCAGAAACATAATTTACTACCGCCCCCTATAACCAAAATAAAGTTGAAGGCATGTAACCGCACCATCAGAAGAGCTACGACGAGCAGAAAATATTCAGTACACCATTTCATGCTTGGTATACTTGCCACTCGTGACCAGACAGCTCTTATGTTCAGCACGACAGTGTGCCTTACGTGCTAGTTATTTGCATGCATTGTCATAGGGGGCACTTTCCACCATTGACCAAGTATACTTTTGGTAACAAGGCAGAAGAACTGTTATCAATTCCGTTTGCATCGATGGAATAAATCACCGCACGGCGCATCATACTGTTGAAAAGGGCACACAGCATGACAAAAGGTTTCCGCTCGTACCAATGTACTTAAAGCCTCCCAAACCGTAGTATTATGCCTCTTTGGTAGAGTGATTCGAAAACGGTGGTCTAAAGAAAGTCACTCGCAGCGGGATGTTTTATTTAATACTCGTGCTTGACGCGCAACAGCATGCAGAATACTTATAAGCCCATGTTTGCACCCCCCAGCTACCCGTGGATCGTGGAGCAGTGGTTATGATACCCGCCTCTTCATGTGTTGTAGTAGACCCAGGTTCGAATCTCCGTAGGGTTGTGTGTATGTGCCTATGTGCACTTTGTGTGTCTCGTATGATGTAACATGTGTTAGAGCATTCGTCACGGGATGCTGATGTTGACCTGGCAATGCGAGCAAAAAAAAAAACCGGATAAACTCAATTCTGGCAGATTGGCTGGTTTTTTCTTCTTTTTTTGGTGGAAAGCAACAAGGCCGCTTATTTGAGGGGCCGTATGATTTGGGGGCCGCGTCGTAAGCGGGAATAGATTAGCATAACGGGCCGCGTAAAAAAATTACGGCCAGTGGCCTGCCGAACACACGGCCCGGTGTTTAGGTGGCCCGCTGGTCAGCGGCCCTCAATACGGCCGCTTAAACGCCGGGCCGCTTGTTCGATAGGCCGCGTGTTTGGCGGGCCGCTTGCGCGCAAGGCCGCCTGAACCGCCGCTTTATAAGCGGCTTTAAAATGACGCGGCGGCCCGCCTGCATGCGGGTCGTATAACCGGGAATTGACTAAGAGTGTACAGTAACGAAACCAGAGCCCGTTGTCTTACCGATTTAGCTACGAGCCCACGAGTAAACCTGGTAGACAAGCGGTGCACTCACCAAGTACATCTACGGGTTTAACCCCTGAATTCTGGCTGAATGCCACGCAATAGCGATTAAAAGAAGCCCACACCAACCCATGGCATCTCACTTAGAGTACGCCAGTGTGCTAAAGCCTTTGGCTTCCAATGTTCACATAAAAAATCTCAGCTCCTTCTCGTCCGCCCTCACGCCAAACGACACCTCAAGGAACACATTCAAATACTCCTTGATGGCCAGGTCATCACTCCAAGCCCCAGCATCAAGATCCGGGGCCTGCATCTTCAGGCCAACACCAAGAGTGACGTATCCTTGCAGCGCCTCAAACACAGCATGAATAAAATCATACACATGTTCAGGTGTTGCAAGCAAGAAGCGAGGCCTCAAGGAAACCGATACCTTTCGATTAGTTCAAGCTTTTGATCTCTCGAGAATCACTTATGTCCACCCCCTGTCTTCTTCTCGGCAAGAAGGTCTGAAATATGCTTTATATGATGATTAGAAAGGAGGTTAAGCAAGCTATTGGTCTTCCCATGAGTGCGTACACAGAGAGACTGCTTAGCACGGGGCTGTACAACACGGTGGAAGAGCTGATACAGGGCCATCTTTCTATCCAGAAGCTCATAATGAGCAAAACTGCGGCGGGTCGCCACATCCCTCATCAGATTGGCTGGGCAGCACAGAATGTCACTCCGCTTGATGTACTCCTGGACTTTTGGCGACCAGAACTAAAGATGCTCCCTTTACTTAGAAATATGAACCCCTCACACGACGAGGGACGCCGACAAGCACGGGCTCAAGCGTTGAACACCACCATTGGTGGGGATCATCCGGTTATCTACACAGACGTCTCCCAACATCGAGGGCAGCAGTACGCCATCATCTTGGCTACCTCCAGAACCAACCTCCTTGCTTGTGCCTCACTCACGAAGGAAGACATGACGGCCGCACAAGAGGCAGCCATCAGCTTGGCCCAAACTCAACCAGGGGTAGGGTAGTCACTGATTCCCGACAAGCCTACCGAAATTACCAGTCGGGTTTGGTGTCCCCGACCTACGCTGCGTGTGGTAAAAAACCACTCCCCAAATGGTTCCATTCAGCTCATCGGCATGGACACCCGCTCACGCTTCCATGGAGGGCAACGAACACGCCCACCAAACCGAGACTGCACTTTAACCCCCCGTGCTATGGAGCTGCACTTGGACAGCCACCCGCTTGTCTCGTTCAGGGACATTACCCAGCAAACAGACCTTACCTTCGCCTTACCCTGACCTTTCCATAAAACAACAAACTACCCTACGGCTCATAAAATCCGGCTCCTTCCGACACCCGACGCATCTTCACTTAATACACCCGAATGGCTACGACGCTGAATGTACATTTTGCTCGGAAGTAGAAATAATCTGCCACATAAACGGGGTGCGCAACTTTATCCCTGAGCACCCTCGTCTCTTTCCGTCAGCTAACGAACAAGAGCAGTGGGAAATGCTGCTGTCTATCCCCTCTCTGCCAACCCAGCTTCAGCTGGTGGACACAGCCTAGGAGGCGCGGGTTGAATATGGGCTACAGTGAAGAAGGAACCACTCCCTGGGGCGCACTCTGGGCCGTTCAGGAATCTGAATAGAAGTATTTCCTCCTTCTCCTCGTCCTCCTCCCACTCCTACTCCTCATTCGTCTCTGCCGCTGATCTCGTCGCCTCTGTCCGCGACGGCAGAGACGGAGAAGAGAGATCTTCTAACACCGGGATTGAGCTTTATTTTTATTAAAAAAAAAGAGTTACCACTCACGTGCTACACCAATACAACTCAACCAACCACCGTTCATGCATCATGGCTTAATTTAATATTACCAAGAATTTCTCTTTGAAATAGTAGAGGGTGTGGTGAAGTGCATATCACTGCTCTCTGGTTTCACTATTTGTTGAGCGGCATAAGTGAATTTAAGTGAAGTCGCATGAGGAATCGTTGTGGGTGCCATTTACAGCTTTGCGTTCCAATCACATTCACAGGGTGGATGTGCACTAATTTTTTCGCCGACCTCGTAAATAACATCTGTCGTTGCGTCGAAGTACTAAGCCTTTCAATCAAGAACACAGAGCGAAAGGATACCGCGAAATTAGGAGAGAGGGAGTCTTGCTAGGCAACGCCCAGGGACGTCGGACGTGCTAAGCGCCGCGGCTGCTGCATGTTCCAATGGAAAGCCCGGTAGCTGCACAGGACGCACAGAGGTATACAGTTTGGCGAGGAGCGTCGCGTACACCCGGGCTTATGTGACCTCAACATCTCCCCGTGTTTGTCCAGCGTATCGCCTCTATCACTTTTATCGTCTCACAATAGTTCCAGAGAATGGTTGGATCAAGTGTTTAGACATATATTGATGCTGAATGCCTCAGGTTCGGTGAGCTGAACGACAACGAAAACGGTGCCAAGCTCAACCTGCTTCCTTTGAACTCGAAGTGGAGGCTAAGCTTAGTTCAGAAAAAAAAATTCAGAAACACCCAAGTGGGTATTATCGAATAAATTCTTAAACTGCACGGCTACAGACTGAGCCCCTATAATGTCTGTTAGACTAATTGACACACGTGCATCAATGTCATATATTTTTGTAGTCAAGAGTTCGACAAAAGTCCGTCTGCTCAGGTATCATGACAAGGAAGAAGATGCGGTCGCTTACCAAGTCAAGGTAAAAAATTCAGTCCAATCCACCATGTGAATGTGGTTGGAAAGCAAAGCTGTAAACGGCACCCACAACGATTACCCATGAGGCGTCACTTAAATTCCCTCACGTCGCTCAACAAATAGTGAAACCAGAGAGAAGTGAAATACACTGAACCACACCCGTTCTTACTTCAAAGAGATATTCTTGGTAAGTATTAAATCAATGCATGATGTATTAACGGTGGTTGGTTGAGTTGTATTGGTGTAGCACATGAGTGGGAACTTTTTTTACAAAATTAAAGGAAGCTCAAACCCGGTGTTAGACGATCTCATTTCTCCGTTTCTGCCGCCGCGGACGGAGGCGACGAGATCGACAGCATAGAAGAAAAGAGGAGCAAGATGACGAGGAAGAAATACTTCTATGCAGATTTCTGAACGGCCCAGAGTGCGGCCCAGGGTACACTCTTAGTCGATTCCTGGTTATACGACCCGCATGCAGGCGGGTCGCCGCGTCAATTTAAAGCCGCTTATAAAGCGGTGGTTCAGGCGGCCTCGACCGCAAGCGGCCCGCCAAACACGCGGCCCACCGAACACTCGGCCCGGCGTTTAAGCGGCCCTCTTGAGGGCCGCCTAACCAGAGGGCCACCTAAAACATGGGCCATATGTTCGGCGGGCCGCTGGCCGTACTTTTTCTACGCGGCCCGTTATGCTAGTCTATTTCCGCTTACGAAGCGGCCGCCAAATCATACGGCCCCTGAAATAAGCGGCCTTCTTGGTTTTCACAAAAAAAAAAAAGAAAAAGAAAACCACTCGGCCACAATCGACCTGATCCGTTTTTTTTTTTCACTCGCGTTGATAAGGCCAACACCAGCACCCCGTGACCAATGCTCTAACCCACGTTACATCATGCGAGACATATAAGCACATAGACGTAACCCTACGGGGAATCGAACCTGGGTCTACTACAATACATCAAGAAGCGGATACCATAACCACTGCGCCACGACCCACGCGCCGCTGGGGAGTGCAAACATGAGCTTATCAGTATTCTGCATGCTGTTGCGCGTCAAGCAGGAGTCTTTCATAACACATTCGGCGGCGAGTGGCTTTCTTTAGACCACCGTTTTTTAATCGCGCTACCAAAGAGGCATAATACTAGGTTTGCGGGAATTTAGGTACACTGGTACGAGCGGAAACCTTTTGTCATGCTGTGTGCCCGTTCCAACAGTATGATGCGCCGTGCGGGGATTTATTCCATCTATGCAAACGGAATTGATAACAGTTATTCTGCCTGGTTACCAAAAGTATTCTTGACCATTGGCGGAACGTGCCCGAATGACAATGCTTGCAAATAACTAACACGTAAGGCACACTGTTGTACTGAAAATAAGAGCTGTCTCGTCACAAATCACAAGTATACCAAGCATGAAATGGTGTACTGAATTTTTTCTGCTCGTCGTAGCTTTTCTGATAATGCGGTTACATGCCTTGACCTTTCTTTTTGTAGTAGGGGGCGGTAGTAAAATACGCATCTGGTAATGTAATAAACCAATATTAAATCACTCACTCTACCTAACATTGTGTCGCGGCGCCTGCAGAATTGCTGCGTTGATGCCCAGGTAAAGAGCTGTCGGAAGGCAGATACCGCGCTTTATTTTATAGATCGCGAGCACACAAAAAATATCAGCGTTTTCTCGTGCACACCGGATAAGCGCTCGGCCGTATAACTTGTAACACCCTGCATTTCCAGAAAAATGCAGATTTCGCGAAAGTCCCACCTTTAATCGTTATAACATCGTAAATGAATATCATTGGTAAAACGAAATTTCGAGAAACTAAAAATTAAGAAACATAAAAAAAATGACGGAAAATGGCGAACCGCATAACGCCCTGCATTTCCACAATAATGCAGATTAAGCGGAAATTCAACTTGTGATCGTTATAGCGTAGATGGAGATAATTGGTCGAACAAAGTTTTGAAAAACTAAACAAGGAAAGTATAAAAAATACAGAAAATGCTGAGCCTTAACTGTAACGCCCTTCATTTACAAAAAAATGCAGATATGGCGCAAGTAACACCTGTGATCGTTATAATAGGGTAAATGGAGATAATTGGACGGACAGGACTTGGAAAAAACAAGAAAACTGGCTCTGAAAGACTCACACTCAAGAGAAGCGCCATAAGAATGCTGCGCAATAGTAGACAATTTTCTGAATTTCTGCAATTTTTTAAGTGGCCTCATTTCATTCACGCTTCCGTTATTAAACTGTTATATTATTGTACGCGGAAGCGCAAGGTCGCGGGTCAGCATTTTCAACTTTTTCAAGGCCGTTCACTAGAACCATAGTACTTGGGCATGAACGCACTCTTGTGCATCTGAAGTTTAGACCGTATAAAACAATGCCACCATAAACGCGTTGCAATGGCTGCAATTGCCCTAAAACAGTTTTAATTTGTGCCCTTCTGGGACATCTTCATGACCTCAGTTTTCATGCAATGAAGTTTTAGCTTCATAATCTGAGTGTTTTGCCACCTGATGTATATGGCCTCAATGCACATACCACGAAATAAAGAAAACTCCCTATATTCATAATGCCATGTTACAAGCATAGCTGCAAATCAAGTATGTGTATACTTTAAACCTATCCGGATGTTGAAGTGATAGTCTACTCATACAAGCTTGGGACACGAACAGAGAAGTGAGTAGGGTATGTAAATGTTAAGTATTTTGTCATTCTCGAATTCATAAGCATGCACAAGTGTGAGATGAAAATTACATAAATGACACCATGTCGAAGGAACGCTGTTTTCTTTTTATTTGATATCCAAAACACAAATGTGAACACCAAAGACATACTGAAATAACAAATAGAAGTATTAGCAGATTGCCCTTATGGAACACACAAATGAAAATCTTGTTTGTGGAAGAGCAAATAACGGCCTGTCAAGATAAAAGTATTGTTTTCATTTATGGAATTTTCAGCACCTTGCTGCTTACAAAACAGAGAGGAAACTCGTCTTTTTTGCAGGCTACTGTCTGTATAACGCCCAATGTTTGGCCTAAAGCGGACGGGTATCTCATGTGCTTAATGTAATATATTACCAAACAAAGAAAAAGTACAATCTCCGGGCTTCAATTAGGGTCCAGGTACACCACTTCCGATGATGTAGATGGCCTTTGTAGAATCGCCCCAAGCAATCTTTGGACCGGGAGCTGCTGCTTCTGGAGTTTTCGTCGCACTGTAATGGAACAGCGTTGTAAACATTTCAAAAACGTTGAGTCACGGGTAGCAATCTGTTGTGTTGGCACTGCGTGAAGAAAAACGGCCGGTGAAAAAGTGACCAGTTAATAGTGGTGGCGTTATTTATCGGTGGTATAGCCGTATAGCCTGAAGGGGCGCAGCAGAAGTATCACCAACGTTTTAGAAGATATGTGAACATATCATAAATCAGGCAAGTGAATCGCTGTAGTTTAGGCAATTATTTCTTTCTTACTGCTTGTAGATGCAAACGCTCTCCAAAAGGACGTTTTCTTCATATACATAGCAAGGCCGAGCGCTTTTTCAGTGCAAAGGCGTGCGAGAAGACGTTGCCATAATTTTATTTGACGGCGTAAATAAACTCGGTTCGCTGTAACATGCGGAGGGTAATGTGCCATAGTTTCTTTTTATGAAACAATTTCCACCAATTGTATGGCGCAACTCGGTTCGCTGTAACATGCGGAGGGTAATGTGCCATAGTTTCTTTTTATGAAACAATTTCCACCAATTGTATGGCGCAAAACATTTTATAAAGATGGAACAAAATTGCTAGCAATATCTTTAGCTAAAGCATAGGTAAACTGCGCGCACCGAGCAACAGCCAGCGCATCTGTAACAACATTAGAAGCCACCGCTTCGAGCGACCTCCACGCCGGCGCCGCGCCGCGTTTGCGCTGCCAATGCTATCGTGTTTCTGCAAACCGCGAGTTGACACTCCAGACAGACGACAGCCGTTGCGAACACAACCAGATGGGGGCTGGTGTTCCTCATGAATGCTGCTTTATGTGAAAACTTTACTACTTAAACCCACCGTAATGACGTTTACTAATCGCCACATAATCCAGGCTACTCGACGCGCCAGAAAATTCACTAGCCGAAACGACGATGCGAAAACCTAGTTACGAAAAAACGTTACATAACTTTTTGCTACGCCTACCGAAAATGACAAGCAGTGACCATGGAATATTAAAAAATACAAAATTCAAAATTGGGTTTTATGTGCCTTGACCTGGAGAATGAAACGCGTGGAAAAATGCAATTTCTTTATGACACCACGGTACTCATTGCGGCAACGGAAGTACAGTGGGGTCCACTGTTAAAGGGAAACGGCGAGCGCGTGGCCACTGCGCTCCGCGAAGCGCCGGCGCCGAGAAGTGGCGAGAATCGGAGGCAGCCGGCACATGCGCACTGACCGCACGATGCGGGAGAAGCCGCTGTGTCGTCTGCTACGGCGCTTCGCCCGGCCGCTGACATCCTTCGAATGCGAAATTCCCCTGCTATCGCAAGCTGAGCGGCTCAGTGGAGCGCCGTAGCAGACGACAGAGCGGCTTCTCCCGCCTCATGCGGTCAGTGCGCATGTGCCGGCTGTCTCCGATTCTCGCCACTTCTCGGCGCCGGCGCTTCGCGGAGCGCAGTGGCCACGCGCTCGCCGTTTCCCTTTAACAGTGGACCCCACTGTACCACACATGTGCAAGCGTTTTCATTTTTCGCCTGGATCCCAAAACGGCCTCGGCACAGGGAAACCGAATCCCCTCTGTAAAACACGTCAAATTTACCGTACGGCCCCGGGTATCGGAGAACGGTTTTGGCGCGGGCTTCTTACGACGTCGAAAAAGGCATAATTTCATGGCCCTTACTAGTTGTCAGCAAACACTAATTCTTACAGTCTGCGCCCACCCTCCTCGAAAAAAAAAAAACAAGAAATCCAGGGACTTACCTATCCTTTCGTGTTCAACCGGGCTATGCCGCCGGCTTGACATGGCGCCGCTGCTTGGCTTGCGTGACCGGTGGCCCTAATAAACCCATCGCATTTGCAGTTGTTTCCACTGTTACACCGACCTCGAAGCACACATTTGACGTCAGTTGAACCGAACGTGCTCAAAAAAGTGTGAATGCTCGGAACTAAGTATGAACTACACAGAGAAAGAGTCAAAGCGCGGGACCCCAACTTGCTCCGTGGTGAAATTCCTCGCACGTGCGTGACAGAGACAAGTCACCGTACCACAAGTCGCCGCGCGCGAAATTTTTTTCCACTCATACTGCGCATGTGCGCGCGCGATATTTTTTAACTTTTTTCGGCTTTCGCCGCGTCGTCGGGCGCGCGTCGTCGGCCACCGCAAAAGAAGCTCGCGGGCGATTGTGTGAGGAGAAATGCGCGCATGCGCCGCAAGCCACACATATCGCTCCGAGCTTCACGATTGCCCCCCTTTTTTTATTTTATTCCTGTCGTCAGGCTGTCTGCTAGTTTATAGCCGTGACACGGGCCGTTGGCGCAGAATATAAGCGTGATGTAACAAACTGAGGTTTTGTCACGGAAAAGAAGTCTGTCAGGGCCTCTTATACCACGGTATTTAGACTGCCCACCGCATATAAATAGGACGCCATCCGGGACGCGACTAAGAGTGTAGTGGTTCCTTCTCCACAGTGCGCGCCGCCTGTCCACCAGCTGAAGCTGGGTAGGCGGAGAGGGGCTGGGGAGCAGCATCTCCCATTGCTTTTTGTTGGGTAGTTGACGGAAAAAGAGGAGGGTGCTCAGGCCTAAAGTCGCACACCACGCGTATGTGGCGGAGTGTTCCTACTTCTGGGCAAAATTTACATTCAGCGTCGTAACGATTCGGGTGCAATAAAGGAAGACACGTCAGCTGTGGGAAGGAGCCGGATTGTATGAGCCGTAGGGTAGTTTGTTGTTCTCTGGAAAGGGCAGGGTAAGGCGAAGGTAGTGTCTGTCTCTGAAGGCGATAATGCTGTGCTGGGTTATGTCCCTGAACGTGACTAGTGGGTGACTGTCCTCGTGCAGCTCTATAGCGGGAGGGGGGGGGGGGGGGGGAGGGTAAAAGCGCAGGCTTGTTGGTGGGCGTGTTCCGTGCCCTCCATTGAAGCGTGAGCGGGTGTCCAGATGAGCTGAATGGAACCGTTTGGAGATTGTTTTTCTAGCAGACGCAGTGCAGGTCGGGACATGCAACCCGACTGGTAATTTTGGTAAGCTTCGGGAAGCGGCGACTACCTTCCGAACCGCTGGCTGAGTGAGAGCCAAGGCGATGGCTGCCTCTTCTGCTGCCGTCATGTCTTGGGTCTTGAGTAAGCCACACGCAAGGAGGTTAGTTCGGGAGGTAGCCATCATGATGGCGTACTGCTGCTCTCGATGTTGGGAGGCATCTGTGTAGACGGCTTCATGATCGTCAGCGAGGATGGGGTCGAGCGCTTGAGCCCGTCCTTGTTGGCAACTCCCGTCGTGTGAGGGGTTCATATTTTTAAGCCAAGAGGTAATATATTGTTCTTGTCGCCAAGATTACCGGAGTACATCAAGCGGAGTTAAATTCTGTGGTGGCCATCAAGGAGTATTTGAATGTGTTCCTTGATGTGCCGTTTGGCCTGAGGGCGGGCGACAAGGAGCTGTGATTTCTTGCGTGAACACTGGAGGCCACAAGCTTTAGGACATTGGCGTACTAGAAGTGAGATGACATGCGTTGGTGTGAGCGTCCTTAATTTTTGTAATTTCTCGCAGAACCGCAAGGCGCACGCAGGGCCGGTAGACGTGCCCTGGGCGGAGCGCACAGTGGCGCGAGAGGTCGCGTGATGCTATCACGTGGCATTCAGCGAGAATTCAGGGGGTAAACCCGTATATGCGCTGGGTGAGTACACTCCCTTCCTTCACCGTGTCCGCTGGGCTCGTCGCTAAATCGGTAAAACAACGGGCTCTCGCTTCGGTAGTCTATTAGTTCCAGGTTCGATTCCTGGCGGCACCAGCAAATTCTTTTATTTGTTCGTGGGAGTTTTCTGTTGACACCAATGGTCGCGAAAGAACCCTTGGGGGGTAGAAGTAAAAAGCTTTGCTTTAAACCAGAGACGTTTAGGAACCCGTACGGGTTTCTTGATCACACTAAGCATGCAATGACCGTCAGTGATTGATTGATTGTTTGGTTTAACGAGCCGACGCAACGCAGGCGATGAGGTGTGTTTTAGTGGAGGGCTCCGGATTGATTTGACCACCTCCAAGGGATCTTTAACGTGCGCCGAAATCTCGTACACACGGGTGTTTTTGCTTTTCGCCTCCATCAGAAAAGCGGCCGCCGCGACCGGGAATCGAACCCGCGTCCTCGTGCTCAGCAGCGCAACGCCTTAGCCACTGAGCCACCGCGGCGGGAGTAAGAGCCATAAGTCGCTTCTTATTGTGAAATGTGACGCAATGAATGGGCGCAGCTTGCCGACAAATTTTCAGCTGTCCTGTTGATAGTGTCCTCGGTCGTCTGAATAAACACGGATTCCAAAAAGTAATCTTGTGGTTGATTTTTTTTTCAATTGGCTATTTCAGCGGCGTTATCCCAATCGATCGAGTGACCGTGATTATCGGCGTGCTCGGCCAGGGCGTTCGACGCTTTCTTGTTGCTGCCCACGTCCCTTTGGCGTTCTTTAACCTCCTGACGAAGTTGCCAGTTGCGCCGATGTAACTGCAGCTACCGTCTGCGCATGGTAACTTGAAGAAGACACTGGGGTATCTCTTGCTGTCCAAGCGATCTTTCCCGTTCACAAGCTCATTCCTCAGGTTGTTGGATGGCATGTGCGCAACGCGAAGGTCATACCTTGCAAAGATACGGCTTAGAGCTTCGCTGACCCCAGGAACGTATGGGTTGCCGGCGCGCATTCGGAATGACTTGCCCTTGCATGGCCTGGGATTGAGGACAAGATCTTCAACATTCTTAATTGGCATGAAGCTTCACGCGCCAATTTCTCGGACGTGCAGCTCTTTCGTACATGCAGCTTCACGCCAATTTCAGGGCGACGCTAAGGGAACGCAACTGCAGAAAATCATAAGGCAGGCATTCCGATATGGCCTATCGTCGACTTGACAAGGTCGCCGATGCACTGACACTCGGATTACCTACACCAAGTGTTGGGCCCGCTCGCCGGAAAAACAGCAACACAGATTGCCAATTCCTCAGCTTTCGTGGAGCAAGTGGGGGGCATTTCCCTGGAGGAAGACGACGTAATGGTGTCCTTCGACGTCATCGCTCTTCATTTCGGTTCCTGTCCACTTGGCCGTAGCAACATCAAGGAGGTCCTGCTGGTGGTCGAAACGCTCGCGGAAAGTACTCCTCTGGAGGTAGAACACGTGTGTGAGTTGCTGGAATTTTGCTTAAGCAACGCGTACTTCGCCTACAGCGAGCAGTTTCACAAGCAGTTCCACGTAACTGCCATGGGAGCTTTCATGTCAGTTACTACTGCGAATTTGGTCATGGAGGTCATTGAGGAGAAAGCCCTTGCCGATTTTTCTCCCAAGCCCAAGATATTCGTCCACTACGTAGACGGCTGTTTCTACATTGCTGCATTGTCAATAGGAATGATGCCCCACGGCTCCTGCATCTTCTCAACTCGATTGAAGGCGCCATCCAGTTCACAGTATAATAAGTGTATGACAGCAGCCTTCCTTTCCTCGATGTCCAGGTGATCCGTACCGAAACTAGCCTTTCGTTTGCTGTGCACAAGAAAGCGACGCATACCGGACATTACCTGGACATTACCTGAATTTTAATTCATGCCACCCAGCCTGTCACAAGCAATCTGTCGTTTCTTCTCTTGTGACGCGGGCAACACGTATTTGCTCAAGTGACGACGAAATGAGGACAAAACTTCAGACAATACATCAAGAAATATTCACGAGCTGGTACCCGGAGAAGTTCATTAAGAATGTTGAAGATCGTGTCCTCAATCCCAGGCCATGCAAGGGCAAGTCATTCCGAATGCGCGCAGGCAACCCATACGTTCCTGGGGTCAGCGAAGCTCTAAGCCGTATCTTTGCAAGGTATGACCTTCGCGTTGCGCACATGCCATCCAACAACCTGAGGACTGAGCTTGTGAACGGGAAAGATCGCTTGAACAGCAAGAGATACCAAAGTGTCTTCTACAAGTTACCATGCGCAGACGGTAGCTGCAGTTGCATCGGCGCAACTGGCAACTTCGTCAGGAGGTTAAAGAACGCCAAAGGGACGTGGGCAGCAACAAGAAAGCGTCGAACGCCCTGGCCGAGCACGCCGATAATCACGGTCACTCGATCGATTGGGATAACGCCGCTAAAATAGCCAATTGGAAAAAAATTCAGCCATAGGATTACTTTTGGAATCCGTGTTTATTCAGACGACCGAGGACACTATCAACAGGACAGCTGGCAATCTGCCGGCAAGCTACAGCCATTCGTTGCGTCACATTTTAGAATAAGAAGCGACTTACGGTTCTTGCCTGCTTAGTGTGATCAAAAACCTGTACGGGTTCCGAAACGTCTCTGTTTTTACCTTGACTTGGTTATTGACCGCATCTTCATCCTCTTCATATATTTTTGCAGGCGTCCTATAGGCCATGTGATACCGAGGTATGAAAGTCGTAGGGACTTTTTATTAAATATCTCCGGAGACCCCGTGTGTAGCTATAAAACACTAGTTACTGAGACCATTTAAAATTGTCTTTTTTACAGTGCCCATTTGCAATGCTGGAACTAATTTGTCAATGGACAATATATGAGTTGGTTTATAAAAATATGAATGCCCTAAAGCCTTATATTAGTTCCTGCACAAAACACCATATGAAGCTTTTTTTTTCGAGATGAGCGAGATCCAGAAACCGAAGCTAAGTCGGATGAAACTACACTGGGAAGAAAAACTCGGCAATTTGCACCTAAAAAATGGTGGAAAGAAAATAGTTGATGTAACGCCGTGGAAACGCGTACGAAGATCGTAGTTCGTGTCGGAAATGAGCCAGATCCTGCTGTTTCACGGATCAAAGTGAGCCAAATCCATTTGGGCGTTTGCTTTTTTTTGCTTGACTGTGCAGACTGTTTCGTGGGTGTTTTCAGAAGTTTTTTTTTTTTTTTTTTTTTTTGCTTTTCGTGGCTGGCTTATTATGAATTCAGACGGCAATTGGGATATCAGCGAAAGATCTGTCCCCAGATGTCAAGGACGAAATGTACGGAGAATTGAACTAAATGAAATTTTGAGATGCGAAAGAATGAGTTCATTTCGTCTCACCCTACCCTACGAAATAACTCTGGCGATATTTATTTACTCTCATATTTGCTATTTTAGTACTTAACTAAAGAGCCGCGGCTTAGAAGCCCTGACAAATCTCCCCCTTCCTCCTTTGAGAGTCAGAACCAATTCATTAAGGTGAAGAAGATGTGAACAGCATTCTGGTGAAGCATTCTGTAAATTCATGGCAAAGCAATGAAGAGCTTGCTTACTTCGCGAGTGCGTTCAGGCGTGCCGAAGAAAATTATCCTAGGGAAGAATTCGAAAAGGGCTGCTAATGGAGCCAAGAGGATTCACCTACTCTCCATGTATAATTCTACTGTTCTTGAAGCCCTGTTGCATACTTTTAATGCCTTTTCCACCAAAACTCCATTGTGCAATGCTTGAAAGTCAATTTAAATAAAGTTTCTATAAGAATGACGCATCAACGTGAGTGTTTCAATTCAATATGAGCCAAATCAAAACTTATCACCCCAAATATTGCTCATAATCACCTAATAATTTTTAATTACTTGTGGCCATAAACTTCCCCGAGCTTTAAAGTATATCATATAATAGCTTTGACGGTGTTGCATTAGGTCCTGTTCAGCTTGTTTCTCAAATTTGCGTTAGGTGGAGCTGGCTGATTTCAGAAAAAAAAGGAAACGCCTCGTATGTCGATATAAAAAACGCTGCACCAAGCCCCTTTATAGTTTGCTTTACAACTATGCACAAGTGTATTGCTAAGAAAACATGTATAGGAAGTTTTTTATCGAGATATGGGCTAAGGACCATTTTATGAATCCTCCACAAGGCCCATGCGTCCCTTCAATTAAAATACTGTACACTTATCTCTCTTAACGTCGGCTGTGTTTTTGTGCGCAGGTGCGTTGCTAGAAAGACATGAAGGCCCTGGCGTCTTTTAATAATAGCATTTTCTTAGGCGGCGGCTTAAGTGGGCCACATCAAGCGTTACAGTCGGAAAGAGAGGTTTCCTCCGTGAGTGCACAAAAAAAAGGGCCCATCTCCCCGCGAGGGGGACTCGAGTAAATGCGTCGCATAGGGAGTGGGTGTATTGCGTTAACGTTTAGTGTTTGGGGAGTTGGTGGTAGGGAATGCGTTGTATCAGCAGCTTCTTGATGTAGTTTGAATGAGTCAAGGATATAAGGCGCGTTCGTAGCCTTTCATTCTGTGTCGGTTTTGTGGCGCAGTGGGACGAGCAGAGCACCATGTACCTCGCGTTCCGCCCACAGGTAGTGAATGCGTTGTATCAGCAGCTTGTTGACGTAGTTTGAATGAGTCAAGGATATAAGGCGCGTTCGTAGCCTTCAATTCTGTGACGGCTTTGTGGCGCAGTGGGTACAGCACCATGTACCTTGCGTTTCGCCCGCAGGGTCGTGGAATCGAAACCAGGTGCCGGTAAGTATTATTTTTTATATAATTTAGGGGGAGGGGTGCGGACCTGTTGTTGAGAGCGAGGAGGGTAGCGTGATGCGGGAGAGGAGGAGTGGGGGAGAGGGCGCGCCTGCGCGCTGAGCTGTTGCGGACGCACGGCGGACGCTACATGTGAGTTAAAGAAATGCTCTGCATTTAAAAAAAATGCCCAAGCATTTAAAACAGAGTACCCAAGAATAACCAAACGGCGTTTCCCCCGCTTGAGCGCCAAAACGCGCACTCACCTTAGTGAAATGACTCTCAATTTGTTGTGCTACTAGAGTCTGTTCCTTGAAAGTTGCAAAAAAAAAACTGCATCGATAGCCCTGTTAAATTTTTTTACCTTGCGTGACATTGTATGCAGCTATCTCTTTCGTTCATCCCTCGGTGTCAAACAGCTATCCTCACCTCCTCGTCCAGAAGCGCAGGCCAGCGTAACCCATGCGATGAACACGGACCACAGGATTCGGTCGAAGAAGGCGGCGGACAGCTTCCAGAACTGTGTCGTTGGCTCTCTGGTGCGGTACCAGCTCAGCTTCATAAAAATGCAGCACAAGCCGCACGTGACGGCTACGCACCAACCAGCTGCTTGGGTCTTCTGCAATGGCAAGAAGCGAAATGCTCGAAGGAGAAAGTTCGCGGACACAACGCTTTGCTCGCAGGTCGACACTTTTTCTGAGCTTCACCATCCACGGCTCATTGCCCAGTGAAGTCAGAGGCATACGTTCTCAGAGAAAAAACGGAAACATTTTTAATGCGTGCATTTTCAACAAAACGCAGCCATTCTCATATACCTGTTTTGTGGGTACAACGGTATATAGCTCAATTTGCACACAGCAACAACTGTGTTGACCCCAGCACGTCTGTTTTCTTTCTCATCCTCTGACACATGAAGCCGTGGACTCACGAGTGTTTGCGGATGTCAACAAAAAGGCGGCAGTGACGCGGTAAGTATCAGTCACCTTCCCTTTGGGTCTAAGTTGCTGAAATTTTAGTGTGTTTTTTATGCTTATATGGATACCAAAGGGTATCTCACAGAGCGTAGACGGGGCATGCAGAGTAAATTATAGGTTCATCGTAAGTACAGCACGAACAGATTGAAAGGAGACGAACAACCGTACGAAAAACGCTAAAAACGCTTTTACTTTCATCTTATTACTTGTCTTCTGCTCTGTCTGGTTGCGATGTGTTTATGATGATTCCATATAATGTGGTCAAACTGTTAGTTTTACTTTAGGCGATTGGACGTGCCGATCTGAAATAGCTCTAAAGAACTAATTAATATTATATAACGGTATGTCCATTATTTGTTACTGTTGATGAAGTCCAGAAATAGCAGTTTTGTCTCTAGTCGTGAAGGTTTGGATCAGAAGGGGTGTTGCTTAAACGTTGCCTACAGTCCGTTCGCTCTCTCTCTTTTCCAGGTAGGACTTGTTCTATATACGAAACTCATAAAGTTTGTAACGACATGTTTAGAACCTTCTTTCATCAAGCAGTCCAGAAATATTAGGCCAGTCTATCTTGCCTGCGAGAGTAGGTATGCACATGAAGATCTTTGCAGGCTACGCCACATCTGAGTACCGTTCATGGACAATATGCTCCGCGAACTTTGCGACCGATCGACGAAGAAGCTGAATCAAATCTTGCCTAACATCCGCTTGGTTTCAATGACTTTCTGAATAAATGATTTAGAAGTGCGTTTTTAGACTGCCTTCTCAGCGGGTTACTGTGGTTTGGAATCAGTCTGGTGAGAAGGAGTACTAAAAAGCACCGCTGGCAAAACGCTTGGTACTTTTCCACAAATGCCAAAATGCACTTCCAGTGCAGTCAAAACCATCTCTGTTCAAAGGCCGTTACTAATCCAGCAGTTAACGTGAATTTAATCAATAAGGTTTCGACAGGAACAATGTGATGGTCAATCTAAATTTAATCGCCCTTGTGGTAAAGGAACAGCCGCACTGTATAAATTCTATAGGGTAAACAGTGAGACACAGCTCATTACACATCGCCAACACATCCATTCTGAGCACTGTGCACCCTGATACCATTGTCTTGTTCTAGTTCTTTGAAGAGTTACAACGAGCCGAACGAAGATATGGACAAATGCAAGATTAAGGGTGAGAGAAGGTAAGTGTAGAGAGGGGCAAGGCATGTCATGACTAACCATGAAACTCTAAGTACGGCAATGAGAGGGCTTTATTGCAAGGCTCTGTTCAATTTCTCTACTTACATCGTCATATGCGATGTCTTATGCGGTGTCCACTTTACAGGCAGCTTATGAAGAATAAACGGGGAGTGTTATATTAAGCTATCACTTCTGTGTTTAAAGCCAGCGGTCGGAAACCTTTTGGGGCGAAGAACCGAGTTGCAGGAAGCCGACATGGCGGGGGCCGGACAGCAAATCCTGAGGGAGTCTTTGCAGGCGAAGAGAAAAAATTCAGTGAATTGACAATAATCTACGAAACTCGAATGTAAAATAGAAATTACGTTCATTTTGAGCACAAATACCCCAAGGTTGCGATTTACAAACAGGTTACAAGTAAAAAAAAATGCTTAGAGGCTTTCAAGTTTACAAGGTTACAAGGTCACAAGTGACGATGGGGAACAATTCCAACTGGAAGTGGTCTTTCTTTGTTCCTGTGTAACTCCCTTTGAGGCCAAAACTATCATGTCGGCCTTTAGATGGGAAGTGACAAGGGGAGGAGGGGTTGTCGACCCTTGCTACACGTGATGAGGTTTTGTTCTTATACTGCGCTGTAAGCACGCATGACGATCGGCTGCAAGGTTACGGTCTATCAATTATTTTTTCATAGCCAAAGTTGCATTAAACACGAATTCTACGCAATTTACAAGCGGTTCTAGGCGACTCCCCTTGAAGGAAATTTTGCATGCGGGCCAAGTCGATGCACCCTCTCTCCACGACAGTAATTTCCCTCTTCTGCGAACGTCTACCCCAGCCTTCCCTGCACTCACAACTGATATCCTGGCCCTCTTGAACCGCTCCAGCAGCAGAAACACGATAGGTCCGGAGAAGTAGCACACGGCATGGTAGGGCGGGTAGAAGTAGTAGTGGTACATGGTGTGGAAGAAGTTCCTGCGGTGGGAACAGAACAGTGGAAGTTACGAAAGCATACGTAAACATAAAAGTACCATTGCGTTCTGCTGTTGGTACTGCGCGCACTATGCTTGGTTTAGATGCACAGCACTGCGGGGCTTTGGGGTTGTCTCAGATGACCCTGGCCGATAGACGCAAGCGACGGTGTCTTACGTGACCATATTTGTCGAGCGAGCACCATGTTTCACGAAACGATTATTTTCTCCACGAAAAAAAAAAACAAGCCACGTTTAAATACAGTCACAAACAAACCAAAGGCAGAAAATGGCTTGCCGCGGTGTGGTGGCGCCATCTAGGTTGACTAACAGTAAACAAGTCTCCGCTCCACACCAAGTTTAGCGGAAAGACCTGTTCTTATGACGTCATTGCAAACGTTGTTCAAACTCACGTTCTGGCGCGAGAATTTAAATTTTAGCTTAAATTGATTGATTTCGCAGTGAATGACAAGCGCTGGGGTACTATAGAGCACGAAATCTTTCGAATAAAACAAACTTGTATTTTTTATTCATGGCCCCTTTCACGAGTAATAGATGACCCGCCAGTGTGCCCGTTCTGGACAGGGATCGCTATTCCGCTCTCTATTCTGCTTGATGGCACATCGTCCCTCCTTCTCATCATTAGAACAGGGATGAAGATGATTACAGCTCCCCTTCAGGACGGATGATTCCGCGTCATTCTGAACAAGTGCCTCTACTCATCCGCCCCCACACTTTCGCGCGAAGCAACATGAGTACGACTAGAATTTTAATTCCCGTGGAGTACAATTCTCGCACTTGTAGTACGGCTCTCACGTGGAGTACGATTGGGATAATTATTGCGCTATCCGCATTAGTCAAGAACAGTTTATGACGATGGTTACGATTATGATGAGGTTTTTATGATGCGTGTACGCGTGTACACAAGGGCAGATTTTTTTATTGGTGCCTATGATAAGAGTATTATCCCACGCAAAGCGTATACATATTTGAAAAAGAAAAAAAGTGCAGAAAGATGAAGGAAAGAACAAACAAACCAAGAGACGGTTGTATGAATACAACTGCACCAATGTGAGCCTTCACCAAAATCGCCCAGCTGTCTTTTCTTGCTCACTAAAGCTAGTTCTGCATATTCATTGCACTAAAATTGTCATTAGCCTTTTGTGGGTACTTTATTGTGCGCGGATTCTGCAACGTTTCAGATATGTGGCCTGTAGCTCAGGTGCTCGCACGATTCACTTCGTATTTGAATATTTCAGCTCTTCGCGTTCTTAGGGAGTACTAAAATAAATCTGCGATGAAATCTACAAGCTTTACGGGAGTCTTCTGCTACCATGCTGAGGGGTATATTTCGGCTTTCAAAATGTAAGTATACAGGACCCCATGGGAATGGAGGAAGAATACAATATTGGCGCGTGACCTAATGCTCCCCAACATTTCTTCTTGCGTTTGAAAGTTGCTTGTGCGTAACTTTCACTCATGCCTTCTGTGCGTTTTATTTCACAGTGGAAAAAATCTAACTCTAGAGCACATGCTATACAAAGAAACAAGGCGAACGCCGATGCCATACGAAAAAAACATCCGCTTCTTTTTATCGCGAGAGGGTTTACAAAGAAAAGACGTTATAACAAAGGCACCACGCTCCTCATACATAATCAGTTGGAGTTCGCTGGCCTTAATTTAAGGACAACTCTTTTCATTGATACATACTGGTACCTATCCTCCCACATTGAAAAGTATTGTTATGTCGCTTGTGTATTTTGTACTGTTTCCAAGTCCGGTACCACTTGCATATGCAGAACCACACAAGCACATGAATGAGCAAAGAACGGAACAAAACCCTGCTGGGATATTTAAACCACATAAAGCATGAGTTTTTGCGTTTATTTAATGGAACTTCTCGAACAATACTTTTGATATTGTTAGTCAAAATCGGTCACTTTATCAGTGTAGGCGCCTGGTTTCAGGGACTGACAGCCTTGTGCATGTGGTTTTGCTGAGAGGCGCTTCATGTACTTTGACTACGTACGTAAAACACACACTTGATGATGGAAAACGAATTCTCTGCCTGCCCACTTACGACACCGATTCATCGACGACGACAATGAATGGAGGTGTGGCATTGCCAGCCACTTGCCACGTCGCCACAGCACATCCAACCAACGAGAAAATAGCGAAGATGATGACGGTACAACGAGGTTTGCTGAAACAGAAAAAAAGCACGTCTGTTATTAGTTATTAAGTTATTAGTTAAAATTAGTTATTGTCCAGCAGCAATGCTGCGGCTATCATTATGAATGTGCGGCTTTGGGCGTGCCAGGAAATACTTCCACAGAACTAGCAAGCTGCAAACCGAGCAAGCTACAAACCGAGTTACTGATGTTGGGGTCAGGCTATAAGGAAGTTATTGTTTGGTTTGGGGAGATCACGTTGTAAGCCACAGTTGTGAAGCTCTTTGTAAAATTATCCTTAGCTCTCAATCCGGAGCTACAAGCGCCTCTATTACTTTCGTTTTTTTTTAGATTATTGATTTTGTGCTTTTAATGTGTTTTTGGTGTTGCGGAAACTACAGTTTGAGTTGTTCTTTGTTCGCGGTGAATGAAACAGTTCGTACCTTGATAATTACAGGAAAAAACAACTACGCGAACCCTCCTCATTAGCTTATAGCTGAAAGCTCCAAACTCCTCACTTATCCAGGGTTATAGTTTTTTGGGAATGTGAAATGAATCGACCAAGAGCGTGAATCACTCATGTTTTGCCTTATTGTGGGCGAAAATTTTTTCATTCCCGAAGTAGATGTACGCCAACATTGGTGTAATTTCTATCCTGTGCACAATGTCACAAATTTATTTAGGCGATTAGTTTCTATCAAGCATTGAGACAGGTAGTTTACAGGACAGAAGTACTGAAATAATGTCTTTTGCATGAACACCCTCGGCAGGAAATCTTGGACCTGTCTTAGAATGTACCGCAAGGGTGATAAAAAATTGACTATCTGAAGAAAAAGTTATTAGTCATTCTGCTTTCCTCATAAGTTTCAATTTAGAAGTGTAAAAAGTTGACAACGATGAATTTCACCTTAAAAACAATTTCATTTCAGTTTCTACCTTCGTTGAACTGTTAAACTGCGACGAGCAATATTCTGGGAACAATAATGTTGCTTTGCTTACACTTACCGTTCAAATACGATGAGGATGAAGAGGCTCACAACGAAAAATTGGAAGTCAACTGAGAGGTACCAAAAGTGTGCCAGCAGGGGCTAAAATTGAGAGGAAAAAAATGTCAGCATCTCCACTCCGTGGATGATGGCGAGGGTACGGAGTACAAAGACTCGAAGTGAAATCCAAGTTGCGCCCCGAGTGACATCCGATTTGCGCCCCGGCCGTCATTCGATTTGAGCCGTGAGTTGCGCCTTGATTATTCCTTAAATGAAACTGCAACTCACGACTCAAACAGACTTTCGCTAGATTTTCGTTTGATGGTGGTGTACGTACGGATGGACGCGGACGGACCCGCACCCTTAGGTACTCAGCACTTAAAAGAATTGCAAGAACTCATTAGGTAAGTAGTTGAATAAATAAATAAATAAATAAATAAATAAATAAATAAATAAATAAATAAATAAATAAATAAATAAATAAATAAATAAATAAATAAATAAATAAATAAATAAATAAATAAATAAATAAATAAATAAATAAATAAATAAATAAATAGTGTATACACCAAGCCCTTTAATTTCAGCTTCACTACAACTCGCAAGCATTGCTAGGAAGATGTGTCTTCAGGCACGTAATAAGCGGTCTGCTGTTGAAGTAGAAAGGACGCACGCCGTTTTAAGTTAAGAGCACTTTAGGCATTCCACTTGTCCTAGCTCGCTCGCTCGCTCGACCCAAGTATATAGATCACCAAGGCGGCAACCCGAGGTAACGCTGTTGTACGCGGCGTACCCCAGAGGCTTCGAAAGCCAAGCGGTTTTTATAGTCATAAGCGCTCGAAACTTGTGAAACGCTGGCCCTTGTCATACATCTTCCCGTTGTTTAGCGCAAAGAAAACTATAGGTACGTTTGAGGGAAAATATACGTAATCAACCTGCAGCGCCCAAATTCCTTTAGTTAAGGACGGCCGTTGGGTTGGTTTATACTATAGTAAACGCAAAATGTCGCAGTGCAACGCCGGCACGTGCGGGGAGAAAAGCACAAAGAGAACAAAACTCCCGCTGGTGCAGTTTCAGGCAGGGGGCGCGCGAGCACTGCGAAGGTGGAAAATTTGAATTGCATGGGGTAAGCAGTAAGCGGATAACGTCGGTACAGCCCATTATGGCGAATCACTGCTCTGCACTTCCGCCAGCTTTCACATTTATTTATTTATTATACCTTACAAGCTCAATGAGAGCATTGAGTAAGGGGGGTACAAACTTCAAAGAGGAGGGCGGTCATCAACAACTAGGAATACACAGAACGTAGCACAACGTCGTGACAAAACATTAGTGGAACGGCTTTATTTTTTTATTAAACACCTCGATAAGAACTCATGTATCCCTATAAAACTCTACAATATACCGATCCCGTTTACAATGGTCTTTACTGCTACACAGCTTTGTTTTGAAGACATTTTGAGGGGCGACATAAGGACTGATATCAAAGTGTGAAGGCTCTAGCACCTGTCATTAATCGCATTTTCGTAAGTGGCGAAAGTGTGACCCATCAATCTTTGGATATAAATCCTTAAGTACTTGCATATAAATCATAAGCACTAAAAGAAAATGATGGGCGTATAAGCTATCATTGTTCTCGATGTCCTTCGCGCATGACTCGAAAGTGGAATTATTTCTGTGCGCCCTGAGAAAAGACTGGGCGAAATGTGTGTGTCCGGCCTTGCACTTAGCTTTGGACGTGAAGGGCAACCAAAAAGATTGCTTGCACAGCCTTCCACTTTGGTGAGCTTGAGACTTCGTAGTGTGATATTGCGTCATCATCATTATTGTCTGATCTACCTTTAAAGGCCACTGATACAGGGGTACAAAAGGGAGGAGTACGAGAGTAATATTAACACAAAAGGTTCACCTATTAACAGAAAGGTTGGTGGTTTAATGCTCCCATATTGCTCCACCTTGACTATAAGGCACACCTTATCAGAGGAATTTTGACCCCCTGGGGACCATTACGCGCGCCGAAATCTTTACACACGGGCATTTTCGTTTTTCTCCTTCATCCGAAAAATGTCCACCGCGGCCACGCCGAAAAGGCGACCTTTGGATCAGCAGCACAACCAAATACCTATCGAGCCACCGAAGCTGGTGTCCTAGAGCTTGCAAAGCGAGGATTATGATAGTGCAATGACATACAAGTGCAGAAAATTACCCTAATTCCCCACCCACGGAAAAGGAAAAATTAGCAAAATAGACTGAAAGAGGTATCAAGGCGCATGACTCTTTTTAGGATAATTGATGGGCGTTAAAAAGGAAGGAGGGGCGCAAGGAACTACGTCTTAGTGCCATCTAAGGAAAATATGAGTGCTAAATGAAGCGCAAATGTAACCACAGCTATAGCTCTAGGCTCACCTCGAAATGGGGGGAAAAATAATAAAAATATGCGGTCAGGTACAAGGCTTTCGTGTTTAAGGTACGTTTTTCCGAATTGTGTTCTCAAACTATAAAATCTGACTGCTTCATTCATCTTTCGATGACAAATGGTATAAGTAACAAAATGCGTTAAATACGGTTGGTATTAGCGACAGGGAGCCACAGCGGTCAGGCAGTTCGGGCGGCAGGCATAGCTGATGATTTGGCGACTCGATTCCCGTAATGGGAGAGAGGTAGTTGAATTCTGTTGGTGGCGCCAAGATGCCTATTGCATTTCATAAGTGATGAATCGGGGGTGCGATTTTAGACTGATTTGATAGTGTTAATAACATAAATATGACGTCGGTAAATCTGACGTCAACATAAGCAACATAAATCTGACGTCGGTAAACATTCCTGTTTATGCATATCACATGTGCATTTGAGCTTCTGATCGAGAGAGCGTAAAAGTAATATCCATGCCAAGAAGGCATTGGTACAGCGACATCATTTTTGACAGCGCGGGTTGAACTTATCAGCGGAAAGATCTGCCATTCTATTTATGCATAAGCCAGTTGCTTAAGAATTATTTTATTTTATTTTTTTGCGCTCGCGCAGGCCTGCCAACTTACACGACCGAAACGAAGAACGGTGTTCAATATGTGGAAAGCCAAGTTGGCGTCATATACCAGATACCGCTCACGCGCGAAAAAGTGTCGGACAAAAGCGACTGATACGTATATGGCCGCCTAAGAGAGCATGAGTTTTCTATCAAGAATGGCATCGGGTCGCACTTACCCTTCCCCTGCCTCAAACGTGGTTGCCCCCCATGGCAGAAGGCAAAAAAAAAACCATAATCGGAAAGACGTTTGACAGACATGGTGGCGCGTGAACCTCGTAAATCACATCTCTGAGTACTTTGACCAGTAGTGTGTATCTTATATCAAATCTTCATGGTTGTGCGTTATTAGAGCGAAAGCTGTACTATGCCATGTTTCGCAAAGTCGTCCATCACGTCGCAATGACCTTGAGCCGCCGGAGCGCGAGTGTGGCAGGTGCGACGTCATGCCAGATGATTCCCTGCGGCGAGGCGTCGCAGCTGCGTTCGCTCGGAGTCTCGCACTGTGGTACCACTTGACTGGGTGAATGTTTAAAGGCAGCATAGCCAGCGCTTGGTCGCTCAGTCTCGTCATGGATGGCGTGTATCCGCCGGAGTGCAAGTGGGGCGGGTGTGACCTAAGACTGAAACGGTGTGCATAGTCTTTGCAAAAAGCAAGCCGAACAGACCTTTCGCTCGTGATCACGAGCGAACGAGTCAATTTTAACGACTGTAAACCTGTAGGTGTGAGACATTAAAACTGACACATTTTTTTGTGTTTTTTACTTCGAAACCTATTGAGAGAGCCGTTTTTAAAGCAAAGCTTTATACCTGTACCCCCCAAGGGTTCTTTCGCGACCGTTGGTGTCAACAGAAAACTCCCGTGAACAAATAAAAGTATTTACTGGCACCGCCAGGAATCTAACCTGGAACTAGTAGAATAACAAAGCGAGAGCCCGTTGTCTTACTGATTTAGCTACGAGCACACGCGGAGACGGGGAAGACAGGCGGTGGACCCGCCAAGCACATCCACGGGTTAACCCCCTGCATTCTCGCTGAATGCCATGTGATAGCGTCACGCGACCTCACGCGCCACCGTGCTCTCCGTCCACGACACGTCTAGCGGTCCTGTGCGCGCCTTGAGCGTGTGCTAGGAGTTACAAAAATAAAGGGAAGCTCACACGCATGGCATTTCACTTCTAGTACGCCAATGTGCTAAAGCCTGTGGCCTCCAATGTTCACGTAAAAAATCACAGCTCCTTGTCGTCCGCCCTCACGCCAAACGACACATCAAGGAACCCATTCAATTGCTCCTTGATGGCCAGGCCATTACTCCAAGCCCTACCATCAAGATCCTGGGCCTACATCTCCAGGCCAACACCAAGAGTGACATATCGTTGCAGCGCCTCAAACACAGCATCAATCAAATCATACACATGATCAGTCGAGTTGCCAACAAGAAGCGAGGCCTCAAGGAATCCGATACCTTTCGATTAATTCAAGCTTTTGTCCTCTCGAGGATCGCTAATGTCAATCCCCTGTCTTCTTCTCGGCAAGGAGGGCATAAAGATGATTTATATAATGATTAGAAAGGCGCTTGAGCAGTCCATTGGTCTTCCCCTGAGTGCGTCCACAGAGAAGCTGCTTAGCACGGGACTCCACAACACGGTGGAAGAGCTCCACAACACGGTGGGGGCCATCTTTATAACCAGAAGCTCCAAATGAGCAGAACTGCGTTGGGTCGCCGCATCCTTCACCAGATTGGCTGGGCAGCACAGAATGTCACTCCGTTTCATGTACTCCGGCACTCCTGGCGGCAAGAACTAAAGATGCTCCCTTTGCTTAGAAATATGAACCTCTCACATGACGAGGGTCGCCGACAAGCACGGGGTCAAGCGCTCAACACCACCCTGTGTGGGGATCATGCGGTTATTTACACTGACGCCTCCCAACATCGAGGGAAGTAGTACGCCATCACGCTCCAGAACCAACCTCCATGCGTGTGCCTCACTCAAGACCCAAGACGTGATGGCAGCAGAAAGGCAGCCATCGCATTGGCTCTCACTCAACCAAGGGTTTGGAAGGTATTAACCGATTCCTAACAAGCCTAATGCAATTACCAGTCGGGTTGGGTGTCCCGACGTCCACTGCGTGTGCTAAAAACCCACTCCCCAAACGGTTCCATTCAGCTCATCTGGACACCCGCTCACGCTTCCATGGAGGGCAACAAATACGCCCACCAACAAGCCTGCGCTTTTACCCCCCGTGCTATGGAGCTGCACGAGGGCAGTCACCCGCTTGTCGCGTCCAGCGACATAACCCAGCATTATCGCCTTCAGAGTCAGACCCTACTTCTGCCTTACCCAGACCATTCCATAGAACAACAAACTACCCTATGACACATACAATGCGGCTTCTTCCCACACCCGAAGTGTCTTCAAATTGTTGAAAACCATGAAGCAGGCGCGGGTTAGAGGACGCAGCTTTATTGCTGACTTTCGAGTGGTTCGCGTTATTCGATTGATGAAGAAGATGTCTTGAGCCTCGCTTTTCGTGCGGTCGCTGCTCGTCTTCACTTCGGTGTCGTCGTCTTCCAATCAACCAGATCACATTTTGTAACAGGTCTTCACTTAATGCACCCGAGTCGCTACGACTCCAAATGTAAATTTTGCTAAGAAGTAGGAACACTCTACCACATAATCGGTGTGCGCGACTTCAGCCCTCCACTACCCAAGAAGAGAAATGGGAGATGCTGCTGTCCAGCCCCTGTCTGCCTGCCCAGCTTCCGCTGGTGGACAGAGCACAGGCAGCGCGGACTGCATATGGGCTCCAATGAAGAAAGAACCACTCCTCTGGGCCGCACTCTGGGCCGTTCAGAAATCTGAATAGTAGTAGTTCATCCTCCTCCTGCACCTCCTCCTCCTCCTCCTCCTCCTCCTCCTCCTCCTTCTTCTTCTTCTTCTTCTTCTTCTTCTTCTTCTTCTTCTTCTTCTTCTTCTTCTTCTTCTTCTTCTGCTTCTTCTTCTTCTTGTCGTCCTCCTCCACCATCTCGGCCACTGATCTCGTCGCCTCCGTACGCGGCGGGAGAGATGGAGAAGTGAGATCGCCTAACACCGGGTTTGAGCTTCCTTTAATTTTATAAAGGAAGCTCACTCATGTGCTACACAAATACAACCCAGCCAACCACCGTTCATGCATCATCATTGATTTAACCTTACCAAGAATATCTCTTTGAAGTAATAAAGGGTGTGGTTAAGCGCATTTCACTTCCCTCTGGTTTCACTATTTCCGGAGCGACGTGACTGAATTTAAGGGACGTCGCATGGGTAATCGTTGTGGGTGCCGTTTACAGCTTTACTTTCTAACAACATTCACAGGGTGGATTGGCGCAATTTTTTGTCTTCAAATAAATAGTTTCGAGTAGCGCATCTGTGTCACCGTTCTTCCTTGTTGTGTCCTGTTTTTAGCGCTCTTTCCTTCGAGCTGAAATGCTCCAACTAGCTCTATGGCATATTTTAAGGAGCGGTGTTTGTGGGCGAGCACCTTTTCTCTGTAACAGTACATTTGAACCATGAAATCCAGCACTTGTACTGTCGAGAAACTTCCCTCATTTTCCCCTTAGTGTCGTGTGGGCTCTGTCTTGGGCTGTTTTGTCCGTGGCTGTGTTTTGAATTGTGCATATGAACAGTGTTTGTATCTTGAAGTGCGCACATGAACTGGCTTTGAGCCTTCATTTGTGCATATTAACCTTTAGTTTGAATATGTTTCCTTAGCAATGCCGAACAAGCTTTTAGTTTTTGCGCTTGTTTAATTTTTTGTGTCCGTTTCTGTCTCTTTTTTGTGACTGAATCAGTTGGACCAGGTGGCTTCCATCGAGCCAAGCTTTCTGTAAAATTTCTTTTCACCTAATAAAGAACAACAGCAAGCGTTACAAATAGCTTCATAAAAACAATTACAGGCCTTATTACGTCCACAGGGGGACGAAGGCCCCTCCCATAGACTACCAACCGCTTATATCTTGCCGTCTCCGTAGCTGCTCTTATGGCTTAGGGTAAAATATGTTTTGTTGGCATGAAAGCCCTGTATAGGCCGCTCTGTTTCCTTGAAGTGTGGGTGTGTGTGTCGGGGAGGGGGGAGATGGGGAAAGATTTCTTGTAATATAGCCCAGTGCTTTTCAGGCTTCAGCAACAAGTCTTGAAATGCGCCCACAAAATGTTAAGTTGATGTTATTAATACTCCGAGGTAAGGATATAAGGAATCACCAGTACCTTATATCCCAAGGAATATAAGCGGCCGCGGTAAAAGCGGCCGCGGCGGCCGCTTTTCTGATGGAGGCGAAAAGCGAAAACGCCCGTGTGGTCGAGATTTCGGTGCCAGTTAAAGGTGCCCAGGTGGTCAAAATTAATCCGGATACTACGGCGCGCCTCATCCCCTACGGCGCGCCTCATCCCCTGTGTAACGTGGGCGCGTTAAACCCTGCAATCAATCAATCAATCAATCAATCAATCAATCAATCAATCAATCAATCAATCAATCAATCAATCAATCAATCAATCAATCAATCAATCAATAACCCGTACCCCTAGCGTACAACAATTTCGAAAAAGATGTGAATTCTTGCAATGAATGCCATTAAGAGTAAAACGTTCCATAGCTCTTTTTTACAAGAAGGCAGGGTGGGCTGAAGGTTTAGTTGTTGAATGTCTTGCCTTTTACGTCCTGAAATAGTCATATGCGGGTCCTGTACAGCAAGATAGCCAGTACAGTGTGCAGTTATTTCTATTTACACTGCCGATCGCCTCTGCATTGCCAGTATATAGAAAGACTCTAGAGGTATTGTGTTTTCTCTTGATAGAAGGGCGATCTAGTTATCTAGTGACACTAGGGCGATCCCTGCATAGCAGGGCGGGGTCAGTACAATGACTTTAAGTTCTGCTGTGAGTAGGTCGATTTCCGATTTCGTAGAAAACGTATGTGCTCTGTCAAGCTCGAGTCGTTGGCGTGGTGTTCGACCTCTCTCTTCTGAATAAATTCCTTCATCAGCATCATTTACACTGCCAGATAGCACCAATGAGCCGCAGCACGAAGTATATGCTCCTTACTTCTCCTCTCGGGGAGCTATATACAGGAAAGAGGAACTCTAGCAGCACGCAGAATTTGAGGAGCGTACAAGCAGCACAGGTGACGACCGCGGCCGTGCTTGTGGCCGTGTGGACAGCCTTATCGGCTGTCCACGCAAAGGTGGCGAAGTTCAAATGCCGGACTTGTCTTGCGTGTGCCGCACGTGCTGGCCAGTCACGACTGGTCGGCTCACGGGTTGGCTAGTGGTTTCGCCACAATACAAGAGGTTATAACTTCCCCCGCTAGCACATAATATAAGACGGCGGCGCCCGCCAGGATTTTGACGTAATAAAGTGCTCTTCTCTTGCAACATGTGTAAGATGCATACATAAAAATTTGTGCCCGACCGAGGTATCCTAGCTGTGAGTGAAATAAATGTGCAAATCATTATATCATTATTCACGCGGTAATGCCGGCCTGCATTTTAGCCTAATTTCTACACACGCACCGTAACTATGAAAAACTGGCAGCAACCGGCTGATTTGCTAATGGCTTATAGGCCCCTTTATTTCTACTTTACGCATGTTGCATCATTTCAGCCAAGTATACGTCTGCGTTATAATTATTTGTTTATTCCTAGAGTGACTGTTCCATGGAAAGGCTATGTGATCAAGCGTGTTGGACCCACCAGTTTTCCGGTGCCATCGTCTTCGTAGTTATAGTTGTCAGCTTGCAAAAGCAGAGGCAGCCAGTGCCTGTCTACCTCGTGGTGAAACTTGTCAAAGTAGGCCTTTGCGTCTGGTCCTGACGTAAATGCCGGGAGAAGACACATGCACATTACTATGAAGAACGCTGGTAGCATGGTTCTGAAAGTAAAACATGGCAAGGGGTGTAGTGACGTTGCTGAATTTCGTTGAAGCTGCAGCTTACCGAATGTAGCGTCTTACTACAGCGAAAAGTACAACAATCACTCCGGCATGCTTCTGCTTTGCCACGACCAAAGCTAGAAGAAATCCACTGAAAAAAGAAATCACGAAGTTTCAGCCAACTTTTTTTTTTTGCCCCCAAGAGGAACCATGTAAACTTCAACAATGAAGAATTTTTCCGCTCCCTGCTCATCAGAACTATTGTGGCGAAAACTTCCGCCTAAATCAGTGGACCTCGCACCATTTTATTTTGTCTTCCACTGCAGGTACCTCTTTTATCGAAACCTCGCGATGTTACAATTGCTGTGTACTCTCCTCAAGCTGTAGAGAGATATTTTTCTAGAATACAGCATGACCACAGCTGCAAATAGCCTGCAACCCAAGGAAAATTATAGCAAAATATAAATGCGAGCGTAGCTTCTCTACTAGACGATTTTTTCATCTTGGGTCTGTGTTACTAAAATTGAGAACCCACTCCCGCTGCCGAATGAAGCCGTTATCGTGCCTTTGATTTCCTTCCTTCCTCGCGTTCCCGATGACTCGCGGCTTTTAGTACTTTCCTGTCATTTTTTTTTTCTTTTTTACATAAAAGAAGCAAATATATATATAACCATGAAACCGACGTCTGGAGCAATCACTTGGAAGTCCGTATTTTATGTCCACATAGAGTACGCCTTGGCTGCCCACGGTAATTTGAACGTTGTCTGCTTTACAGCAGTTTTTATCGGTACGAAAAATAATAAAATCAAATTGATCCAATTACAAGTTTAATTACTAACGCGATTCCCTCGCCGCACCGTATTACTGCTGTGAAGTCTCAAACGCTTTAGATGCATGGCAGTGTACAGGCGCATGGCAGTGCTCACCTCAAAAAGAAGAACGTGTCGACACCTATGAATCCAGCAGCCACAATCATGGTTGTCCAACGGTCACTCATTATGACGTTATTCACAACTCGGGCTGCAATTCAAGAGAAAACCGTTATGAGAGCGCGATTATTCGGCAGCACATGCGCTTCAGCACATTCATTTTGGAGGAATTTTATATTTAACACTTCTTGAAAACTCAATAGAGCCTTCTGCTAAGTACTTGATTTCACACTAGAAATTCCGGATAATACCCACAAGCAACATCCAGGTTATGCAACACGGACATTATGAGCTATGCCGTTGTGGCAATGGCGGTCCTAAGTAGGAGTTTGAGGTTGATTGTTGAAAACGATGATCGCCCACCCTTTGCTCCGAAAAAAAAGCTCCTTAGACAATTACTTTTTATGCCATTTCATTTTAATTTCGCCTCCTAGCGAAGAAAGCGGGCACACATTTATAGAGCCAGAAATCACAAACAAAAACGAGACAGGATGTGGGATGCTGTAAAATACAGAAGAAAGGGTCTCACAGAAATCTAAAATCATTGTGTTGCTTTGCGAGTTACGCCAAATATTGTTCAATGAATGTCGTTCACTTGCCGATAGGTTGCAGCTCCCTAAAGCGGCTAATACATGTATGTTATTATTTGGTAGATAGGTGATATAGCTAAATCATTCTAGCAATACACCATTCCCACAGAAACGGATGAGAAACCAAAAAAATGCAAGTGAAGATCCATCAATGAATCTGTAAGAAGCCGTGAACATCTCGTTTCTTTGCCTCGCGAACTGGGGCTCGGCCCTATGTGCACACCTTGCTCCGGCGTCGGGAGTCCGCAATGCGTCCTTTCTCGCACGCCCCTAGGACTCCGTGCCCCCATGCTGATACTGCGGAACTGGACGTTTCAAACCATTTCTTGGTGCTGCTCCTTAAACCGTGAGGTAATTTCCATTTGGGATTTGGTGAAGGACAGCAAATAACTGGTTTAATTATTTCTGCCCTTGGACAATGGGGGGGGGGGGGGGTTGCGGATGACGGGAAGCAAGCGAACTCTTGCTTATTCATCCAAGAACTTGTTGTCCAAGGTGATAAATCACCAAAAAAAAATGGCTAACGGTTACTATTCTCCCTAATGCGAAATTTGTGCGCAGGGCGAACCGCATTCTTCTCGGTCACGGCGCATACCTTCTTCGTCTCAGGAAGTGATCACGTGATCAGCGAACGCACGGCGGTGCGCGCTACGCTGCCGTTATCTCGCAACGCGTCGCCGCCGCCGAGAATATCGTCGTAAATCGGGCTTGAACCTCCCGCGCAAATGTCACGTGGTTCGGATAAGCCACGCAACGAGGAGGATGCCGTAGGACCGATGTACGTACATACATACGTGCAGCAGGCAGCGCGAGCTTTGCTTCTGAGGCGAGGCCTCGGAATACTGCCCTCCCCTCACACTTTCGTTATACTTTCATCCTCCGCTTTCATGCGGGATTATATTCGGTGGCTTCTTCGTTCCCTCGGTAATCTCCTAGCGCGCCGCCGCCGGGGTGCGTCTCAGGCGGCCTAGGCATACTGCCCTCCCGCTCACACTTTCGTCCCACTTTCCTCCCCGTTTTCCTTTTGTCTGCGGTGCCCCCTTCGTTTGCTCGGTTATACTGTCGGCGACGATGTCAAACCACAGCAACGGTTGCTTAAGTGCCGCGCACTAAAAAACAGCTGTCGCTTAATTCGGCCCCCTGTTGTGCTTACACCACGTGTCCGAAGGGCAGCCGTAACAGTGTCCAACAACGACCGACGCTATGCTGAGAACACGGAGGCCGTGCAGGAAACGGAACCGGTAGGAGTCCGACGCTTCGTCTTTGGCGACGCTCAGGAGGGCCCGGATGTTGGAGACCAACGAGAAAGAAGTGAGCGCTTGGGCCAAAACGCCAGCACATTTCTCACTCCCTGAAAAGAAATAGAGAACGTTTGAATCTGAACAAGTTACTGTAACTGTCCATTGATTGATTGATTGATTGATTGATTGATTGATTGATTGATTGATTGATTGATTGATTGATTGAGTGAGTGAGTGAGTGAGTGAGTGAGTGAGTGAGTGAGTGAGTGAGTGAGTGAGTGAGTGGAGTGAGTGAGTGAGTGAGTGAGTGAGTGAGTGAGTGAGTGAGTGAGTGAGTGAGTGAGTGAGTGAGTGAGTGAGTGAGTGAGTGAGTGATTTATTGATTACATTGGCTATGTCAAATGTTTTCGTTTCCTTTTTTTTACATGCGCCATAACAGGGGCCAATCGTGTGTCCGAGACCACAATAAAAACACTTCAATGATTGGTTATTATTATACGCTTAGAACAGGAACTTGACCGCTATTCGTGAAGAAATAATCTATAAAAATGGCTTCATTAATTTCGTGAGCTTAAAGGAATAATGTTGCTACTGCAAATTTCTTAAGTTACTATAAAAATTCTTTAATGTTTACGTGCATTAAAAACTAAAACGGGTAGTCTGTTGAGTTCATTCGCATTAACTTTTCGGAGAGTAACAACTTAGCCACAAGCGCCATATTTTGGTTTGTGCCGCGTGGGAGAACTTCCTTTCTTCGAAACCTTATTTAGGCAATTTTCCGAAGAAATGCCAACAAAAATATTTAGAGGTGCCTGAGGAAACGTATTTAGGGCAATTTATCTCGTTTTTTAAAGCAGAGAGTATAAATACACCATAGCAAGCACGATGCAACATGTGGCACGTGTAATGTTTCTGGAATATCTAATCCGCTTACTCATTACACAATGAGCCTTCCATTCAGAATAAAGAAATCGCTTAAAATTTTGACGACGCCTAAGCTTCGCTTTTACACGATGCCCCGTAGGCATCGCGTGAAACTTTCCGAGTGGTGAAAACTGTTTTCTCCTGACCACACGTCATCTTCCGGGGCAACGCCTCCCGATCCCACGGGTTTCAGAGTGCGCCGCAAGGTTGCCCTTCGGGATTTTTCGATGGAGTCGATATTTCGCCCGCTGCTTGGCGATCCACTTCCCCCTTTCGCTTTAGGGTGGTTTCCATCTGTCTTCTACGCGTTGCCCCGCTACTGGTTTCTGCCGCCATGTATATGGAGAATTCTGAAAATGGGGGATTTCGCTTCCTCCCCCTTCGCTCGCTTGACTGCGCTCTTCCGCTCCCTTGCTTCATCTGCAGTGTACTGGCATGGACGGCCACCTTTCGTTACTGCGTGCCAAGATTAAGCGTGTGCTATGGAAACCCTCGCGCTATGGAACGCTTCAAGAACACGGGGTTTATGAGCCGAATAAGTAGCGTGAGCTACACTGGCCGAGGTTCAACAGTTTCGCGTGGCTCCGGGAGCGCCATGCTGCGCATGCGGGAGGAGCAGTGACGTCACACGGCACACAGCTGGCGCGCCCCGCCGCGCGCGCCTCACCTGACTGCGCATTCCACATTCCAGAGAAGTGACGTCATAGCCGCGGCAGACGCAATGGCGCCGCGCGTGCCCAGCTGTGCGCCTCCGTTGCGCAGTATCCAAGTCTGACGCTGCGCCGGAGCCACTGGATAGTGCCTCTCGTTTTGTGCGCATGCACAGAGCTATCAATGGGGTACACATCATCCTCATCATCACCAGCCTATCTACGCCCACTGCAAGGCAAAGGCCTCTCCCATTAACGTCCAATTACCCCGGTCCTGCGCTAACTGCGACCAATTTATCCCCGCAAACTTCTTTGTCTCATCTGCCATCTAACTTTCTGCCGCCCCCTGCCGCGATTGCCTTCTCTAGAGATCCACTCTGTTACCCTTAATGTCATACGGTTATCTTGCCTTCGAATTGCATGCCCCGCCCACGTCAATTTCTTCTTCTTAATTTCTACTAATATGTCCTTAACACGCGTTTGTTCCCTGACCCACTCCGCTCTCTTCTTGTCCCTTAATGTTACACCTATCATCTTCCGCTCCATTGCCCGCTGAATCATTTTCAATTTAAATTGAACCGTCTTAGTGAGCCTCCAAGTTTCTGCCCCGTAGTTGAGTACCGGTAAGATGCAGCTGTCATACACTTTCTTCTTCCGGGACAATGGTAGGCTGCCATTCATTATCTGAGAATGCCTGCTGAATGCACCCCACCCCATTCTGATCCTTCTAACTATCTCTGCCTCATGGTTGGGATCTGGGGTCACAACTTGGCCTAAGTATATATATTCGCTTACCACTTCCACTGCCTCGTCACCTATCTCAAACCACTGTGCTGTCCCGAGGTTATTGATCATTACTTTAGTTTTCTGCATATTAATTTTCAGGCCCAAGGTTCTACTCTGTTTGTCCAGTGCGGTAAGCATGCTTTGCAATTCCTCCCCCGAGTTACCTAACAAGGCAACGTCATCAGCAAATCTGAGGTTACTGAGGTATTCTCCATTAACCCTTACTCCCACCTGTTCCCAATCCAATGTCCTGAATAATTCTTGTAAACATGCTGCGAATAACATCGGAGAAATCGTGTCTCCTTGCCTGACACCCTTCCTTATAGGTATTTTGCTGTTCTCCTTATGGAGGATGATGGTAACTGTGGACCCACTGTAAATATCCTCTAATATTCTTACATAATGCTCGTCTACACCCTGGTCCCGTAATGCCTGAATGACTGCTGAGGTTGCGACCGAGTCAAATGCTTTCTCATAGTCTATGAAGGCTATATATAGAGGTTCAGTATACTCCGCGCACTTCTCTATCACCTGATTGATCGTGTGATGAATATGGTCCATTGTTGAATAGCCTTTACATATACATACATAGTGGGGTATACATCTAGCGAGTCGTTTCCTAGACAACCGGGAAAGCTAAGAATAACCAGCTGAACCTTACCGCACGCTACGTATATCCTGGCATAGTCGAGCTAAGCAACTGCTAATTTTTTTCTGATACGGGTGCCGACGCCGGCTTCTCCGCTCGATGGGACAATGTAATGCTTTCGTATTAATTACAACAGCATGCAACAACAGCAGGCAACAACGACAACACCAACAAAAACCCCATGCGACGTTTTTTCCTGCTTTGTCTTTGTTTGGTCCTTTTGTTAGCGGTGCAGAAATAGACAAGCACTAGTTCAGGTCAAAGCCGCGCGGTTCAAGTTCCGCCTGACGGTGGCAGCGATTGTCGTGGCGCAGGCGGCCCCGATTGGTGTTTAGCGACACGAGCGATAGCGCGGGGAGTTTTCTGTGACAACCGTTTTGGAGGGCTGTTTACCGCACAGGTAGAGTGTAAGTATTTCTATGTGGGAACGGGGAAAAAACAAAACACTGTTGGTAGTTTTTCGTCGCTGAATGTTTTTTCCCTGAACATGATTTTGTCTAAATCTCCGTGAACACAGTTTACTTTCTTCTGCGGTCGTTGTCTTCAGGGCCAGTATCAGCTGCGAGCCTCCCATCTTCACGAGCACCACTTGCAAATGATCATGTTATTTACAAGCACTAATTACTCTTGCATGGTAACAACGTTGTTACAATTCACGCTGCTACGACCACGATTTTTAAACACTTCTTATAGCGCTGACCACCAACGCAAGCAGGTGCTTGCATCACCGCTTTCCTCATTAAATAGCGGGGTAAAAGAAAAACGTTTTTTTCAGCCTGCGCAATGGTTCTGTTAAAAAAAAAAAACATTCACGCAGTACGCAGTGAGCCACTCGATGGGAACTTACCATGAGTAGTTGGGTTGAGCTGGGTTGATAAGTACAGATCCGCGGCTGTGCTGAGAACTGTGATAAAAGCTATAATGCCCAGAACTGATCTAGAAGAAAAAAAACGAGTAGAGATGCAAAGTGTCAAGTGGGGTAGTACGTGCACTCTCTCACCAACACAATCCGCATGTTCGGACTAAGTGGCAAATCCTAAACGCCGCACTCACATGATGATGATCTGCGTCCCGTTGAGAGCAGAGAGCTCACCAGTTACGCAGTTTGTCACACGAAAGTCCACTTCACGAGGGACCACTGAAAAGGGAAGACAAAGCAAGAAACGTTGGAGCGACGCGTGCACTAATCATGCGAAGGAGCGCTTCCGTAGTGGGCTTTAAATGGGCGTGCATTAACATATCCCGCCCTGTTCAGTACAATAATTTTTTCTTCTCTACGCTTGCACATGCACCTTTCTGTAAGCGACGGGGAAACAGAAAAAAAATGTCCCCATGGTACACCACGCACCATGAAGATGTTAGCGAAGTAATTGTTCGCTTTGGTAAAATTTTAGCCATATGGGTTCAGCAAACGGTCAACAAATACTCTGAAGCTGCGCATTTGAACGCTTTTTAACACGAAAGTGTTTTATTCCGGGATACACAAACATTTAAGTGGCGTCATATCCGTCACGGAAGTGACGCCAGTACAACGAAGCAAGAGGCCTGAAAAGGGTGCATCCCTGCACACAGGTTCTTCTTGCGGAGAAGCAACCTTTAGAACGAAAGAGTACGTAAATACTTGGGGTTGTTCGTTTTCGGATTTTATATTTTAACACGAAAGTGTTTCATGTCGGGATACACGAAGATTTCACTGATGTCACATATCCGTCACGGAAATGACGCCAGTACATCTTTGCCAATGCGACACGCCAGCAGGACGTCGCTCCCCAAACACACCCACAACACAGCCGCAGACCCGCAAATCGTGCTCAGCTGCAGATTTCGCTGCACATTTCACATTCGTGTTTTACCGACTCCTATGACAGACGAATCAACCATATTTTTGTTATTTATACGGCTCGTGCATACGGCACGCCAGTTCATAAAACACCCTAAAGAGTCTTAAAACTCATGTCCAGTTTGTGCCAATTTTCTCATTTAAAGTACCGAAGGGCTGTCCAATGATCCATATGCTCTATTCCCCCATTTTTTCCATTTCAAACCGTTTCCCCACCTGGGCGTCTTGCCTATTTCTCATTAAAGCCTGTCAATCAATCAATTTATACGGCGATGCTCATTCCATCCCTTGCGGAAACATCCGCCGAGGCAACTGCTCCGAAAAACACCGTCGTATTGAAGATAGGCGCCCTCAGCAGTCAATGGCTGTAGCATTTATAGGTACGTCCTCGAGTATTTTTCGTGATGTCCGTTCACCGCCCATAATCTGATAGCATGACTACATGACTTCTACATCGAAGTGCTTCTCAGATACCAGACAGCCTGTAACGAGGCCAGACTAGTGGCTTAATTTCCGCAAGCCTCAAAGTGCGTCCGACTTCCTGGAACTACGCCAAAGGAAGGGGGGGGGGGGGGGGGGGCACACGAGCAAACAGGAATAAAAATAAAAAAAACGGCTGGGGGGAGGGGTGGGAGGTGAATGGTAGCTAGGTAAGCTAAACCGCCGAACGGGGTAGTGTCGTCATTGCCGGTAGTTGCGTGCGTATACGTCACTGCCGCGAATACTGCACGGCTAAAACGGGCTACGTGCAACTGGCTCTGAATTAAAGTGAAATCTGTCTCAGTGCGGCCGATGGTGGTCTGTCAAAAAACTAATGGATTTCCCCATTGACCAGCTGCCCCACCGCAAAGCTCTGATAAGATATCTGGACACTCAGCGCATGCGTGAACACTGTCTTTCATTGTGTCAAAACGGTTACTTGTAAATCGCAAAAAGGGAATGGTTCTATAGATAATACAATACACGCGTCGATCATAAAGAAGGAGTACAATAGACTACCTTTATCTCATAAACCACGTATCGGTGCACATTTCGATCGTTCCTGGATGCGTTTACTTAATGCGGAAAAAATCGTGGCATGAGTTCGTTCTTCGTAGGCGATTTGTGTCCTTGAAGGCTTGAAGACCGATTGGACGCACTTTCAGCGGAGGTGGGACGTCCCTTTGGCCTTCGCGCTTCTCTCAACTTACTTTATGAATAGATGGTAATTTGTTGTGTACTTTTCTTTGTACAATTAAGCGCCAACTTCGCGGACTTGATCACATCTAGGTAGCAAAAACTCAGACGCCCCTCGAGAACAAAGCGCAAAGGGCTCATTTTGTAGTTATCTACAATTTGTAGTTTTGTAGTTATGTAGTTATAAATTGTTCGCGCAAACACCATGAACCATTTACGGCCAACCTTACTTATGTACAGCAAACCCTTGTAATGAGGACGTCACTAGAGCAGAAAACTGGCTCGGCATAAGCGGCGTTTTGTTGAAAGCGTGAATATTTGTCCTTCGTGCAATACAGTGGGGACCATGAGGCACTTAAAATGAGGCGATATTTCGAATAAAGTGATTTCGTTATAACGAGGATTTAAGTCTTTATTTGTAGGGTTCAACGCAAACGACGCAACGCATGGGTGTACAAGGTCCCGCTGTCCTGCGGGAAGTCCTACGTAGGGCAGACGGGGTGTTGCATCAACGATCGCCTACGCGAGCATGCTAATTCGCTCAAGACGTCCAGGAGAGCGATCTCGGTACTCATTGCGGAAAACATGGTTGCTCGCCTAAGCTCAACCACGCCTCGATTGTGACCAGGTACCCGGACCAACGCACACGTGAAGTTTCGGAAGCGTTCAGAATCTATAAAATGGGGGATTCATGTGTAAGCATGCCATCAACCGCACTGCATGCTAAAGGGATAAGTTATTTGGGCGGTGTGGCTGCGGTGAGTGACACCACTTTTTAGTAATCTTATTGTAACCTTTAAGATTCCCTTTCTTGTCTTGCTTGTGCCCTTATTTTTTCTTATATATTTCGCTGTTTTTTTTAATAAAATTTAGTTGTCAGCGCCAGTCTTTGCCAGCTGTTCTCGTCCTGTCATTTGCGCTGTTTTAATCATGGATCCTTACCGACTCGCCCAGCTTCACACTCTTGTTCAAACTATCAAGTTTTCACACAAATGTCAGGGCCGGTCGTCATCCGCGTCGCAAGCGAAAGTGATCACCGATTATCCCCCGCCATGCAAATGGAAGTACGGAGACTGATCCGAAACGGATGTTTTATTCATCCCGATAGTCATTGGAACAGTGGTCTTTAGGAACTACCGCCACAGGGGCAGCACTGCTTATTGCCACAGGTAATAAAAAGGTCTGAGTAGTGCGCATGGTGATTGGGCACATGTCCTAACTAAACACAAAACTACCACCTGCGCGTAATGTGCACGTTGTCGTCGAAACGGCAGCCATGGAGTTCCGACGGCTGGCCCACATGCACAAACGCACCATGTCGTTTATCTAATGAAGCGACTTAAAAAGGGCTTACGATAATCTTTCTTTCCGTCCCGCCCGCGACCACTGCAAAAGCTACGCGCCCTCGGCAGCACAGCGTGGTAGTTCGTACTGTGTACTAGATAGATACTTCGCTACTTCCCTAAGATACTCCGTCCGGATTTCCTTAAAGGTTTTCTTTAGCTGCTTTAATATTTCAAATCATCATTAAATACGTTTAATGCTTTAACTGAAACGAAACCGGCCACTAGGTGTGACGACACATTATGCAAGAAAATATGATGCCAAGAATTGGAAAAGTGCGATAAACGGTGAACAACTTTCGGACGAGTGTCTGTAGACGGATGTACGTTGAGCCATTTTGCTTGGCCCAGGTGTTTCACGACCGCATATGCCTAAAGGCTCGGAGTGTCTATTTGCACTGATAACACGGCGCTTGGGTGCTAAAAATTGTTTTAAGGAATCATCCTTACCCATTCCGCAATGACGCGGAGCAATACAGGGTTGACGCGAGTAATAATTTTTCATTGGCATTGTTTTTTTATGGCTGTGCAGCCACTGCAGTCTAGGGAAAGGCACAAGCTCCCATCAATTGAGTGCTCTTTTCAACCTCAACTCACCTGCACTGATGAGTGCTTGAAGGTCTTGCTCCGTGCAGTCGTTAAGTGTGCACACACCCAACCGGAACATGGGAATTTGAGAGCCAAACACGTGGTTCTTGAACTTGGCAATCTGAAATGTATTAAGAGATTTCGTTAGCAAACAGTAATTTCCCATCGTTTTGTTCATTTGTGGCTGAAGCGCAAAAATAATTTTACAGCTGTCCTTGTACAAGACGGTCAGTACAAAATTAAGAAACAAATTCACGGATAATCACCGCAGAATGATACAGGCTGCGGCACAGCTACTGATGCACCGAAATTCGATTATAATTACACTCAAAGGACGATATTTGATACGTTATGCTAAAGTTGCCTCTTGATGCTGTAACGTAATGATATATAAAAACAAACGACGGCAAATACAAAACAAGAAAAAGTCAGGCCGCTTGTAACGGCTGCAACTCTACAGGAATAGGTGCACTGCCGGAAAGCATCGGTACGAATTGCGCGGGCTCTCCCACCACGGGAAAGCAGCGGTTGAATTTGTAGGGGCCGGAACTGTCCTCCGGCGCCATATGAGCCGTAATACCGGCTACAAAACGAAAAAAAATGCCACGAAAAGTAGAGTATGGGGCGGGAAGGGGGGGGGGGGGGGGGGGGGGAGTGCAGGTGGGCATTAATGTGTTATGGGTTAAGGCAGACGGCCCTGCACATATTCCTTTCATTTTATGCTCCCCTCCCCCGGAAGGCGCAGTCACGACGGACACAAAGTGCGCTCCGAATCTCCTAAACTACTGACAGCTGTAGCTCTAAAAAGTAACTGACGAAACGGTTCTAGAAAATAACACAGTAATTAAATGTTGCGAATTGGAAGGGAAAGCAAAAAGGTAAGCGTATTAATCTCTAATCAATGATGGTTCAGTAGACGTGTCCGTCAATTGATCGCATAACCCACGCAGTTTAATCGGAAAATCATAAAACGCAGTGAAGATCATTCGGCTCCAAAGTCGTGTTTTTCCTCCTGTTGAGTATAGTGGTATCGCAGCATTACTTCCTCAACATGAACAATGCGGTGCTAGCTGTTCCTCGTGATACGGTGGAACAGAGGAGGAGGAGTGCACTTTTTGTTATACAGTTTCTATTTGAATCTACTATGACAATAACGGACACGACATATTTCGGCCGAGGTACCATTAGAGAGTTGTAGCAGAGTGAACATCCGGTCCTGGTGCGGCACAGTATTCGACCAGCGCCCCTGAGCGTGCTCAGAGGCGGCGTGGTTGTGCGCATGCGAGAGATGCGCCGACCACGTTTTAAGCACCGTCCCCGGACCTGTACCCTGCTCTGCTTTGACTATATACACACACCTTCGCTGTGAAAAGAAAAACGGTTAAAATTGGCAGCTCTCTCTCTCGAGCACCGAGGGAGCTCTAAGCATGTAATGTTGTGCTGTTACTGCGTTTCACATACACGTCCCTACCGGTTCGCAAATGCGCTATTATACTATAGGCTTCGGATTTTAACAAACTGTGATAATATAATATATGGAGCCATGCACCATGCAAGCAAAATATTTGCAGCTTACTCAGCCCCCGTGGGAGGCCCAAGGATCTCCCCTTCATAACTGAAGTTCAAACCAGCTTTAGAACACTATGAACACTTTCCCCCGTTAGTGTTCGTTCTTCTGGTTTCGCTTTTTGAGCTTGTCGACACTGCTCCGCTTTGGTCAGTATAGTAAGTAGCCCGTCATCCCTGCTTCACTCCCAGGTTGGCCTGCCGCGCTTCTTCCCTCAGCATCCTAGCAGCCACTCGCGAAGAACGAAAGAATCGTGGCCGACGTGCATATCGCCATTTTTCTTATCGCTTCAAAGGCCTCATGTGTCTTTTTGTGGCGCGCTCCGTGTCGAAGGTCTCCTCCGACCGCCATCCCTGCAGGTTTCGCCCCATGCAAGACGAGATGCGCCAGCGCCGAGGCGCTGCGAGAGAACACAAAACCGCATTTGATGCTTTAAAAGAACACTGCAATAGTCACTACGATGAGATTATTCAAAAAGAACAACGACTAGCACCAACAAGCGTTGGATTCCGCACAAGAACGTCCACGTGTACACCCACGCATGCACTGCCCGAAGAAGTGCGCAAAGGAATACCTTCGATTCCCACTGGCGGCACGCAAGAAGTTTACGATGAGTTCCATCCCGTGCGTACTGATGTACATGGTGTGACCCTGGCAGCAGCGCATTTCATCTGTTTTTTCTTCACAGCGGCCGTCGTTGAAACTAATGTGAATCAACCTAAAATCCGGCACTCCATGCCGGTATTGTTGCTGTTGCTCTTTACTTAGCGGTACATACCCACGCGGAAGATTGGTCAGGAATCGAGAGGTTTGAGGGGATAGGGCGTCCACTGCACACCGGTGAAATTTGGGAACGTAAAAATTTAAATAAGAAGCTCACAATCACACATGAAAGAAAAGACCGATACAGGGTCAGACGAGAAATAACAATCAAATTTTTGGACAGGTAAAATATACTCAAGGAGAGCAGCTAACAAGTCATAGGCGCCTGGTCCCGCAAACGTATCAATAAAGATTGATGACGATGATGACGATGATCAGGATGATGATGTTTCTTGGTGAATGACACATACCCAATCCGGGGTCGGCCAATCATCAGTGGTCTAAAAAGTTTGATCTAAATACGGGACCCTACGCAAAGGTAATTTAAAGTGTTTGGAAAGCAGTTTTAATCTAAAATTAAGGATAAAGAGAAAGAAGAATTGGGGAGAATTGCATAAACAATGAATGTCATTAGTTACTAGACTAAACAAAACCAGTTATAGCTGAAATTAACTGCAATTTGCTATCAAACCCAGAAGGACAGAGCTGACACCCCGCCGGCAGGACCCCGTCTCTGAAGCCCCGAATAAAAGAAGCGCCGATACAGATACAGCAGCCCCCAGGCGGCGAAGTTGCATCTCAAGGAGCTGATATCTGACCTTAAAAAACGTCGACAGGTCAATCGGTAATGGCCGACCCTCAGAGCAGTAGCTGCACAGAGATTATTGCGCCAGACGAGACCTGCCAAGGTGTCTATTTAATTGAGGTAGCGAGTGTCGGTTAAAATAATGAAGGCCACCATTCTGATTTCCAGAAAATTTCCAGGTGGTGAAGATCTCTCCTGCTGGTTTTCAAGCCTTACATTCCAAAGCTGGGCCCCACAATCTCGTCTCTTTAGGCGGCCCTGCGAGCGTCTTGGAGCGCGCTTCCACCAGAATCAGATGATAGGGATGGTGGTACGTGGGACCAAACGTTCCAGGCGTTCCAAGAGGCTCAGTGATACTTGGAAGGACTAGAGTGTTATTCTACCGGACAAACATGGGGCAGTTTCCATCAAGTAAAAGCCGATGTATTGATAGCGGGCGGAAATTCCGCAATATTTACAAGTTCACTGTGAACTACGTAAACACGAAAAGTAAATGAAAGTCGGCGTAATGTTAGGGTCATCATAGAGGGTAATTATATAATTTGTTTCGAGATAGTTCTGATTAAACAAGAGTTATAGTGGTTTTCTGCCAACATACTCTTTCCTTCCGTAGACGGCCTTGTATTCAGAGCAGACGATAATTCTCTAACATTTACAACTGCACTTAGAAATAATTAGGACAAGTAAATGAAACTCGGTGTAGCGACAGAGTCGTCCTAGTGTCCAATTTCAGCGGGATGTTTTCAAGATGCCTACATTAGATTGAGGACTACAGAACATTCATTACAAAGTTGGCTTTGCCACAAGATTCAAAATTCTTTGACGACGCAACTTTACCCGCGGACGCCAAAATTTTTCAAAAACTAGCCATAGGTGGCCTCGCTGTGAAAACGTCCAGCGAAGGTAGCGAACTCACGCAAGAATTCTTAAAGTAGAGAAGATCACCTTGGAGTTAATAAGGCTAAATTTATCCCCGTCAATCCCTTTTGAGGACATGGGTCATTATCATTGAAGGCACTATCATCGCCATCGACCACGGATCTCTGCAAAGGCCAAGAAGACGTGTACCGATGCGGCGGAAAAGTAAGCTCCCTATACCCAGCGGAACGGGCATGTCAACGGCCAGCAGCGCGTTCCCCGCGTCAGGGGCGGCTCCGGACATTGCTGGTTCCCTCGTTCCTGACATTAAGAACAACTTGCCAGCCACCAACAGCAGTGGAAACAGTGAAAACCATGGCACCAAGAGTCACGAAGCAGCAGTGGCAGCACCTAAGCCAGCAAAAAGAGCCCGGATGGCAGAGCCCTCTCTCCACCCACTGATTGAACATGGCTACGCGCAAAGAATTCAGAAGCTCGGGTACGGTGACCAGAAAAAACTTTACCAGAATCTCCGCCGGGAAAACAACAAGCCGCTGGCTATCGCCTTAACCAAGAAAAATGAGTGCCAGTCCCGCAATTCCAGTGCCCTTTCCCTCCCCGGCCCCCCTCGAGGCAGGATGAAAAGGGGTCCATGCCCAACACTTGGCTGCAATGGTAAAGGGCACGTGTCGAACTTGCATTTGTACCACAGAAGCCTGTCAGGCTGCCCAAAAGCCGCAGAGGCCCTGAACAAAACGCCGGCATTCTACAAGCCCAACTTCAAATGTCCAACCCCAGGATGTGACGGGAAAGGGCATGTATGCTCCGACAGACACCGCCACTGGAGCCTTGCCGGATGCCCCATTGCCGCCAGCAGAGCCGCTCATGCGGCAGACGCGAACAGCGATCAGTGCCCTCCGGTCCCCCCAGCTGAACTTGGAGGGGAACTCTGCGAAGGAGCCCGATCGATAACCATTCAGGCGCCCGACAAAGTCGCCCAAGATTACTACGTCGTGTGCAAGCTTGTCGAGCCTGCGTTTGCTCCATACAAGTCCACCATTCCCACCCTGCTCGCGCTACCCCTTTTTGTAGCTGTAGTCGAACCATTACCAACAGCGGAAACCGCTCCAACCAGGCCACCAGCGGCGGACCAGCAGCAGCTAAGCGAGCGGGAAGGCATCAACTCGCAGTTCCCAACCATGCCTAAGTTCAAGAAGTAAGAAACAGTCGCGTTGCTCCCTCTAAATGTGTGTTCCCTGTTGGCGATTTTGTTCACAAATTGGCTGCTGAAGTTCCCCATCACTGACAAGACCAGCCGTTTGGGACAAGGAAGGACAGAAAATGAAAAGAGTGAAATAAAACGTCTTTTTCTTCGTCTTGTGGTTTAGGGGATACAGCCTGGCCCGACATGAGCTGTAGGGACGCAGAAAGTCGCTGCACAAATTTTGGCTCGTGCAGCCTCATTTTCATAATCATCGAAGTAAATACGTCGCTTTTTCGCACTATTTTGAATTGTTCGGAGAAATTAATTACGCGCATCTTTCCAGTGGTCGCCGCTGAAGCGATCATTCAAGCAATGAAACAACCGGTGCACTTGGAATTGTGGGTTCATCTGTCCGCAAGTTTACCTCACAAAAACCTGTTTGAAGCTTTGCTCGGTTTCGCCAGAGGTGCAAGCATTCCAGGATTGCTTGTAATTGCGTTCTTTACAACCCTAATCACACCCTCGTACTCGTTCTCATCGCACTTCTCAACTCTTAACCGAAGCCTTGAGCCATGGCAAGAAAGCTTGCCCCGTTTTTTTTTTATATAAACCTATGAATATTTCATCATAAACCACCAGCAGATTCTTTCGAAATTGGAAGGACTACATCTCAGGGTGCCTTACAAGTATCGTCTGTGTGCTATCAGATGAATTCAAGTGAATTTTCTATCGCAACTGCAGAGCTTCATTATTACAGGCGTGAGGAAGCAAACTACCAAAACCACCTGAAGAAGCAATAAGCAAGAGTTGTTTTTTTTTTGTGCGATAGAATGCCCGTTGGCATAAAAATAACTTATTTACAAATATACATAGGCCCCGGTCTCTCGAAGGAAGTCAAGAAGGGAGCGGTGGTGGGGTCCCCAGAGCCACCGCTGAAGGTCGGGGGGTCTTCCAGGATGGAGGCCTGTGCCTCTCAGGTGTCGCTTTCTGGCTGAGGCCAGTGAAGGACACGCCCATATGAGATGGTCCGCGTCAGCTTGTGCGGCCGGAGCTGTGCAGAAGGGGCAGGTGTCGTCGAACGGGGCATGGTAGCGTGGTGGCCACGCCCGGGTCACAGCAGGTGAAAGCGCCACTCCAACGCGAAGTCTGCGCAGCAAAACCTCTTCCCAGCGAGCAAGTCTACTGGGGAGGTCCGTTCCACACGGGGGGATGAGGGCACGTGTGGCGCGACGCAGATCGTCCTTCCGTTGGAGAAAGTTTTCTATCGGACCGGTTCTTAACATTGGCAGCGGCCGAGGAATATACGTCGGGTGACAAGCCATATCCACTGCAATGTGAGCGGGGAGCGAATTCCGCCTAACCCACACCAGCCTTAGAGGGCAGGGGTACGTGTCTAGTAGTGTGTGGATGTCCCTTGAAATGGTACAATTGTTCGATACTTGGCGTAAATCCCGTATCGCCGCGGTGGAGTCCGTATAAAGATGTAGGATAGAACCCACGGGGGCGCGCTGTAGGGCCGGCGTTAGTGCCTGAAGGCCATCCCGGATGGCTGTGAGCTCCGCCAGTAGAGAGGGCAGGGTGCGGATGGTTTGGTAGAGGCAAGTTTGTGAGGCGTCAGGATAAACGGGACACTGTATCGCCGTAGATAAAACGCCATCCTGGGCACCAGCGTCCACGAAGGCCTCTATCGCCTCGTACTGGGTCGCAGCCGTCAGTAGTGGTCCTCTCGCACATGCTTTTCCGGTAGTTCGAGTGTGCAGTCTAGTCAGTGGTCGGTTGTCGGTCACCTGGTGATACCGCCACGGAGGCCTGGTTACAGGGCGATCGGGTGAAGCAGGTAGGGAACAGCCCATATAGCTAGCCAAGGCCGCTGCTTCCGCAACAAAAGTACGTTTGTGTATGCGGGCTGAGCGACGTTGTTCGACGAGTTCGTCAAGCGTGTTCACCTGAGCCTCAGCTTGGAGCGATGGTATCGGGGTCATTGCAGGAAGGCAGGTGATGGTGCGCATAGCGGCTCTGTTGATAGCCTCAAGTCGGGCCCACTCCGTCTGAGTCATGTACTGGAATTGGGCCTGATAAACCAGTCGAGGCTGCAGTACTGACCTCACCAGGAGACGAGCCATCTTAGAGCAGGAACCACCAGACTTCTGTGAGATGCGCCGAATCAGGTGAAGCATCTGTCCTGCTTTTTGTCGGGCAGATCGAAGCCACATGGCAGCCGACCCAGACGCAGAGATTTCCAAACCTAGCACGCGAAGAGATGCGGCGGTGCGTACGGTTTGGCCGGAAAGTTGCAGTATGAGGGGTGAAATCGCTAGTTTGCGACGGCCCCACGCACTGGCCACAGGCAGAACGGCTGTTTTGTCCGCTGAAAGTGTCAGCCCAGCGTATTGACACCATGTCTGCGTGTCTCTCAAGGCCTGTTGAAGGCACACGTTGTACGCAACAGTGCATCTAACAGTTTTATTATCAATATGAAACGATCGATGTTTGGGAGTCTTGCATCCAGAAAGCCGATAATGATAGTCTCAGGCATTCATCGACACTTCCGTAGCTTCGTTTTCAAGCGCCGCCTCAACAGAACAGCGAGTTGCCGGCCTTATGATGCAAAAGCATTAAATGCCCCATTAAGCGGAAATGTGGTGTCCGGCGTCGGAGTGACCGAAAGATGGTTCAAAAAATGGTCCACACAAACAGACGAAAATGACAGGGAAGAAAATAACTGGGAATGAGATTGACACAAGAAACGCGCGAGTCGAACAGGTATCCCCTGCACCGTGGACGAGCCTTCGTTTCAGCTCACAGAAGTTGTACCTATAGTGATTGCGTTGTGGCCTTCAACTTAGAAACGTGTTTTAGAGACGTATCCTTATGCCTAGGGGTAATTTGAGCGCAATAATTACAGAAGCAGAAAAGTACGTTTACGCTAATAGAGAACGTCTTACAAGGGCGAAGAAGGGAATAAGTGATAATAAGAAAACAATTTCCCGCCGTAGGTACGCGCCGTTATTGTAGATGAGAAGAAAACCAAATGGAAGATGAAAAAAGAGAAAGGCATCAGGATGATGGTAATTGAAGGACACAACCGTTTTACTGGTGGCCTTCAAGTGTATGCTACAAGCACGCTAATTACAAACGTGCCAAAGCATGTTTACACCGAGCGAGCATGTATATGTTAACCAGGGCGATTGGCAAAACCTGTCAGTCATAGTAACAAGAAGAACACGACGGAAAGGCAAAACACATATATCCATCAGTTAACGAAGACTGCCGCAACAGATGAGGTCATAGTCCCCACCTACCACTATTAGACGTACAGATGGCATAGCTTGAAATAAAATGTAATGCTTGTTAAGTTCGGGCTCCGCATGTAATTAATGAAGGCCGCCGGTGGCCCATGTATTGGCGTCGCCTCCGCTGGTGGCTACTTTCCCGTGTCCCTTTCATGTAGCCGCGCGGACGCCAAGTTCGGAGCCGCGGAGAGCTGTTGTGCCCGTCCTTTTGTGTGTCAAAGGATGGGGGCGATTAGCCTGAGTGCCTCTGTCGCGTCGAGGGTGGCAGGGTCATTCGGCATAGCAGGCTGACGGGCGGCCAGATGATCGTATCTCTTAGTGTTGAAAGCGCGCGCGGTGTAAGTTTGAAAAATCTTCGACTCCGGCGGCGGGCGCTCTTCGTCGACGGGTCGTTCGCCTCGACGATGGTCGCCTCGGCTGGCAGCGTCTCTCCCCGTGGTCTGTTCAGGTGGCCGGCGGCGCCCCTTTAGTCTGGGAGGGAATTAGCAACCCTCATTGTCACGCCGCGAGCGCGGACGCCCGACGTCGTGGGAGGCGTCGCGCGGGGGGAGGTCAGCCGCGCGAGGACCGCTCCGGGTCCTCGGCTTGGCTGTTGTTTGTGCAGATGCCGCTCGCTGAACGTAATGGATGGTTCATTAAGGCCGCAGATGTCCTTTATTTTCTGGCCGGGTGCAACAGCGTGCGTAGGAAACGCACTTTGAGTGCATAAGAGAGAGGGTTGGGTCACGTGACCGCAGGTGGGGACATGTGTGTGATTGGCTGATTCCTGTGGCCAATCAATGGTTTGTATTAATTGTTTTGGAGGGTTTTTCTCTCTTTCTTGTACGCCCCTTTTTTGGAGGCGGGGTTTTTGTTATCAAAACCAGAGTGTTGGGTTTTCTCGGGGGTCGGTCGAGAGGGGATCTAGGAGTATAGATCTCGGCCGAACAGGCTGCTGCTGTCAGAGTGACAATGTAACTGTCACTCTGACCTGATGTAAAGTTGGAGTTTTGTAAATAATGTAAATAAACCTAATATCTAGCAAGGAAGGCAGTCCTCGTCCCTCACCCGCTCCAAGCATCGGTCGTCGGTCATCGGAGCGAGTCGAGATGGTCCTCTCGGCTCGCGCATCAAAAGAACATCCCTATTTCGCCTCCATCAGTTCGCCAAGAAGATGGAGAGGCGAAATTTAACTATGCTTTCGTAATGCCACCCGTAGAAATGTATCTCGGAATTTCTTTATTATTATTATTATTATTATTATTATTATTAATTTTTCCAATATTTACGTCTGGTGATAAGTCAGCCGTTTCTAACTATCGCCCGATCTCACTCCTTTGTGTCGCCTCAAAACTCTGAGTCAGCTCTGCACAAAGTTCTTGCTGCCTGCGTCAAGAACGTTGTGATACCAAATCAGCACGGCTTTTTCTCGGGTCGATCGACGGTCACAAATCTTGCAAGCTTTATGACACAGGCTTCGGCTGCAGTTTGTGAAAACGGCCAGTTGGACGTTATTTATTTTGACCTCAGTAAGGCGTTTGATGCGGTGAACCATCAGTTATTAATTAACAAGCTTGCTAAGTCCGGTGTAGACGCAAGGCTTGTTGCGTTGTTGTCAAACTATCTCCTTGACCGGTCCTTTTATGTAGATGTTAACTACAAAAAGTCTAGTGTTTACCCTGCAACAAGTGGTGTACCCCAGGGTTCCGTGCTGGGTCCATTATTGTTTTCGGTCTTTATCAATGATGTTTCAACAGTGTTAACAAACTCTTCTTTTCTTCTCTATGCTGATGATGTCAAACTATTTAGGCACATTAGCGGTGTTCAGGACTGCTGTGCCTTGCAGAGGGATGTGTCGGAATTATCGGTCTGGTGCAGGAAAAACTGCCTAATTTTAAACCCCACTAAAACAAAGGTTGTCACCTACAGCCGGAAAACCCACCGTCTGCTGTTTTCCTACATTATTGAGGGAGCTCCTCTGCAAAGGGTTGATGAGATTAGGGACCTAGGGGTGCTTTTCGACAGTACCCTCTCTTTTTCCCCTCATATTAGGCTCATCACCCGGCGAGCACTCCGAAGCCTTGGAAATGTGTGTCGGATTACAAAGGAATTCTCTTCTCCAGATCCATTTCTAATGCTATACAGTGCAATATGTATACCACAGTTAGAATATGCTTATGTTGCCTGGAACGGCATCTCCAAATCTAGTAGTGAATTAATAGAACGTGTGCAGAAGAAGTTTTTATCCATATTTAAGCACCGTCATCACAATCACAGTTTTAATCCTGATTCTGACTTACCCATAGTCCCTTCCATCCCTTCCTTGAACTGCAGACGTATGCGTGCAGACCTTACATTTCTTCACAAAATTGTTCATGGCGACCTTTCTTGCGCAGACCTGCTTAACTGTTTAGAGTTTAGTGTACCACAAAAGCCCACCAGGTCGAATCGCCCGTTCTTGACCGCTGCGCGCAACTCCAATCATTCTCCTGTGCGCAGAATACAGAATTGTTACAACCGCTTCTTTGAACGCCTTGACATCTTTCAGAAATCCTTTACAATTTACCGTACAGCGCTGTTGAATACAGTATGTTAAACACCTATGATATGTCTGTCGCTCTTTTTTTTCTGGAATTTGGTTTCTCTGCGGTTGTGTCTATCCAACTGATAGTTGCCTATTTTTGAAACTGTTTACTGTCATTTGTTCGTATTATCATTTGTCTCTACACTCCGTTGTTTTTGTTGTATTACTGTCAAACTTTGTTGCTCTGCCTGTCGTGTGGCCTTTACGACAGGCAGAGCAACATAGGCATCTTCTTTTTTTATTTTTTACCTGTACCCAGGCTCCGCCTGTGCTGTATTTGTCATTTTCACTACTTCAATTTGTGTGTCTTGTCGCTTGTTTGTTTCTTGCTATATGTTTCTTGTATTTTGTTTTCATGTAACTACCCGTGCGCCAGCACTCAGGCCTCTGGCTGTTCCTGGGCACGTAAATAAACATGATTGATTGATTGATTGATTGATTATTATTATTATTATTATTATTATTATTATTATTATTATTATTATTATTATTATTATTATTATTATTATATTATTGTTGTTCTTTAGTAATACCGGACAGATTTCATCCTCCTCTTTCTATTTCCTGTTGCCTCCCTTCATTGCTCCACCGTTCCGTAAATTCCAACAACACGCAACCTCATTACGCTTTCGCCAGGGGAGATTATGCTGGGCTGTATGGCTACTTTTCCGCTGCCCCTTGGTCGACCGTCATTGACCACACTGATGTCAATGAACAAGTCGACCGTTTCACAGAGATTGTGCTTTCGGGTATGAAGGAATACATCCCGCAATATTTACCGAGGAGCTTCAAGTTTCCACACTGGTTGTCTTCTGAATTGCGGGATGCCCTGAAACTCAAGGAACGTGCGCACAGAAAGATGAAGCGCTCTGGTGCCAACCAGTTTGCTCAGGAATTCCGGCGCCTACGTGCCCTATGTAAAATATTGCACAAACGTGATCATACTTCGTACCTGGCGTCGGTAGAAACTAAAGCAACTCACCAACCGGGAGCCTTCTGGAAATACATTCATTCTAGATCTAGTACAACTAAAGATTCTATTCGTCTTCTAGACTCCAACGGCGATGAGGTTGTCAAGGTGGCCGACTGCCTTGCTCGTCAATTTTCTTCTTTTTTTGGGATTAGCGGTGGTAGTGACAACAGCAGCGCCCCTTGTCACCAGGGCGAGAACTCCGGCTGTTTACAACTGGACGAGAACATCATTCGGACCAGCATCAAGCGGCTCAAGCCCTCGCTTTCTTGTGGGCCAGATGGTATTCCTGCTGCAATCCTAAAAACATATGCAAATATATTCGTTCCTGTGTTCACTTCAATATTTAATAACTGTCTCCGGTCGGGAACGTTTCCTCACTCATGGAAAATCTCTCGCGTATTCCCTGTTTTCAAGTCAGGCCTAAAAACTGATGCTATAAACTATAGGCCTGTATCGCTGCTTTGTTCTGCCTCTAAAATTTTCGAGTTATCTCTTCATACGGTCTTGTCTTTCTCATTTAAACATGTCCTCATTCCTAATCAACATGGATTTATGCGTGGTCGTTCAACTTCCACGAACCTTGTATGCTTCATGGAGCAGGCTGTCCCAGCAATCGTTGGTAGAAGCCAACTGGATGTGGTCTACTGTGACATGAGCAAAGCCTTTGATGTTATCAACCACTCGTTATTGCTTGCAAAGCTCACTCTGTTAGATGTACACGCTTCTTTGGTGGGTCTTATACGTTGTTATCTCAAGGAGCGATATTGCTATGTAAGTGTTAACGGTCAAACGTCATTTAGGTACAAAGCAACCAGTGGTGTACCCCAAGGCTCCGTTCTGGGTCCCCTTCTTTTTTCCATTTTCATTAACGATGTTGCTTCTGCCATTCAAAATTCTTCTTTTTTGTTGTACGCTGATGATATAAAAATCTTTAGAGAAGTGCGTAGTGTTCAGGACTGTAATTCTCTTCAGGTTGATATTGTGTCATTCCATCGTTGGTGCACCAAAAACGACCTTATTTTGAACCCTTCAAAAACTAAAGTTGTCTCCTATAGTAGAAAAACTCAACAGCTGCACTACCCTTATGAAATTGCAGGCACCACACTGCCGAGGGTGACCGAAATTCGGGACTTGGGAGTACTTTTTTGATTCTCCTCTGACTTTCTCTTCCCACATTGCACAAATTACCCGTCGGTCTCTTCGTTGTCTGGGTGCTGTTTGCAGGTATTCTAGAGAGTTTAAAGGTCCGCTTCCTTTCTTAAAGTTGTATTCGGCTCTCTGCTTACCTCTTCTTGAATACGGGTCTGTTGTCTGGAATGGAACTTCAAGTCCAATAGTGACCGTATCGAAAGGGTTCAAAATAAGTTCCTTTCTATCTTTAAGCACCGCTTCCGTCATGTGCAAGACGACGCAAACGGCATCATGTCTCTTCTGAAAAGCATTCCTTCCCTTCGGTGTCGACGAATGCGAGCTGATATTATCTTTCTCTATAAACTTCTTCATGGTAATATTTTGTGTGACGATTTGGTTACAATTATCAACGTCAATTTGCCAAATAAACTTTTCAGAAAATTTCCAGCTTTCAGACCAGTTGCTTTAAATAGCCGACGCTCGTCCATCTGCCGAATACAATGTGCATATAATGAATATTCCGTTCGGCTTGATATATTCCAGAGCTCCTTTACTTTGTTCTCTAATGAGTTGAAAACTGTTGTAGTTTAAGTCCTTTATGTCATTCCAAATTTATGTACCCTATGTATTATGTGCAAACTGTTCTTGCTTGCTTTTCACTTTTTCTTGTTTTGTGTTGCTTGAATATTTGTACGTTTTAGTGTCAGTGTTGGTAATGCTGAAGCTTTTCCCCCTTTTTTTGGAACTTCGTAATATGTTGTTAGAAAACCTTGGTTATATACGTATACTCTATGTCATGTTGATTCAATATTTGCTTGTATAGTTCCTATTTTTCACATCTACTGAACGTTTCGCTGGCCGAGTGGCATGGCTTGCAACACTAAGCCTGCCTTTTCTCTTTTGACTTTCTGTTCTTTTTTTTCCTTTTTTGCTTTCTAAGATTTCTGTAACTATTTTTACTTTATTGTTTATGTCATACATATAGTTTTTGTGTGTTGTCTTGTCTTAATTGTAGTGTTTTTTTTTGTATGGTGTACCAGTACCAAGACCCTAGGGTTGTTCCTGGGCACCGAAAATAAAGGTTGATTGATTGATTGATTGATTGATTATTATTATTATTATTAGCAGCAGCAGCAGTAGTCATAAAGAGAGAGAGAGAGAGAGAGAGAGAGAGAGAGAGAGAGAGAGAGAGAGAGAGAGAGAGAGAGAGAGAGAGAGAGAGGGCTCTTTATTAGATGAAAGCAGAGAGGTTTGCCGGCATGTTCCCGCCAACATGCTACTCTGCGGGGATGGCGAGAAGGGAGTAAAGGCCCTAAAAGAAGTAGTAGTAGTAGTAGTAGTAGTAGTAGTAGTAGTAGTAGTAGTAGTAGTAGTAGTAGTAGTAGTAGTAGTAGTAGTAGTAGTAGTAGTAGTAGTAGTAGTACAGTCAAACCCGATTATAACGAACCCAGATAGAGCGAATTATGCCATATATCTAACCAAGAAAGATCAGTTACTAAAATACACGCGAAACATATTCCTTACAACGAAGTTCACATCTGATATAACCAACTCGGCGCGCCTAGAATTGCCGCCAATATGCATGGTCTTGGAGCCATAGAGTTAATACAACTGCTCGCAGCGGCGATTGAGATGTTTATTGACGGCGATGGAAATGTTGAGCCTCCCATGGAGCGACGTGACTCCCGGCACTTTCCGTGACTGTTTCCGACGCGTCCGACTCACGATTAAACCCTCCCAGTCAGCGAGTACGGACCTAGATGAAAGCATCGGCGAAATGTGGGAAGAGCCCGCCAACGTTCCCCCCGTTGTGCTGAAAGGAGTGCCCTTCGAGGATTGCTTGAGTGTCGACGACGACGTTGCCCTCAATGTGAGCCCCTCGGACGCCGACACCGTCGCCGATGTCATGGCTGCTGGCGCTGTTGGAAGCACCGAAAAGGCGGGGGATGTCGCGAGTGAAAGCCGCTTTCGGCAGTAAGTGCGCTCCACCAATATTGCTTCGATATTGAAGGACACGGACTGCAACTGATGCAAATGATGTCTCATGTAGAGAATGATGTGCTAGTTGACGCCGCCAAAACGAAAGTGACAATAAGAATCACTGCTTTTTGGGAAAGTAGGTAGTTACAGCGGAAAGTAGATTTATTGCTTGCAATAAATAGACAGTTTTGTGTATGGTAATGACATACTTCATTGTCTTCGTTTCTGCATGTGGGGATGGCAGGAGGAGGGGGGGGGGGGGGGGGGGGTGAGGGGGTCTCGCGTATTGCGAACTCGTAACAAAAAACTTGTTATTGGCGGGTTCGGCTATTTCTAACTATTGGATATATCGAACTAATCGTGGCGCATATTGTCGTTCGCTATAACTGGGTTTGACTGTAGCAGTAGTATTTACAGTGTTGCGCGAACCATGTAATTGACCTCTTTATTTGTTTTGTTACCATTGCCTGGCTGGTCCCGGCAGTATTAGCTTGTGTTCTAAGCGAAACGCGTGTGTACTTCCAATTTTGTATGCCGAACCGGAAATCGTGTTTTGATAAGAAATGGGGTTCCGTTGTTTGCCTAGACTGTTTTTGTTTAATGTAAATCGTTCTAGACTCGTCGATGGAGACAGGGAAATGACTTTATTTGCCCACAAGTAGAGAACCTGGGGCTCCGTATGCCGCGTTAGTAAGCCAGGAGATTTTAACTCTCACGGCTTCTTCCGTCATCTGTTTATTTATTTATTTATTCATATTACCTGCAGCGCCAATAAGGCATTACAGCAGGGGGGTTATATGCAAATACATGAATACGATTCATCACATGGGGAGAAAAGAAAAAGAGAGAAGAAAAGAAAAAAAAAAGAGAAAAAAAACTGACGTGAGAATAAGTGGTACAAATCTGCACAATAGCGCGTCAAATGTACAAGCAGTGTCACAATGAAAAATTTACATGTGCGACAAAAACGTGTGGAACAGAGCATCAGATGTACAATTAACAATATTACTTGGTAGTTTATTCCATTCCCCAATGGAATGGGAAAAGAAAGAACCCTTGTACACATCAGTACGGCAATCAATTTCACGAATTTTCCACTCATGGTCGCGACGCTTAGATACAAAGTGCGGGGGTAGTAAGAAAATTTTAGGATCAATACCAGTCTTATTGAAATAAATACGATATAGTAGTTCAAGTTTGTGATGCAACCGACGTTTACTTAATGTTTCCCAGCCCAACTCTGCTTTAAGTGATGTAATGCTAGTGCGAAAACTATAATTTTTAGTTACAAATCGGGCGGCGCGGTTCTGGACGCGTTCTAGTAGTGCACATAAATTTTCAAATTGTGGGTCCCACACGGCGCAGGCGTACTCCGCAATGGATCTTACGTTGGTGAAATATAAAAGTTCTTTAACTTTTGGAGGAGCATCACTGAAGTTGCGTTTTAGAAAGTTGAGCATGCGGGAGGCAGAAAAGGACACGTGTTCAATCTGACGTTTCCAGGTTAGGTTAGATGAAAAATAGACGCCAAGATATTTGTAATCTAGCACTGTATCAAGATGCGTACTTCCCAGAGTGTATTTTGATAAAACAGGGCTGCGCCTGCGTGTGAAGGAAACGTGCTTACATTTCGCAATATTCAAAGTCATTTTCCATTTTGCACACCACGTTTGGATATGGTCGAGATCACTTTGAAGATAGTCCGTGTCAATTGGGCTTTTGATACTGCGATAAACAACGCAATCGTCTGCGTAAAGGCGTACTTTGCAGGACAAATTACTTACAATATCATTAATATATACAAGGAAAAGCAGGGGCCCTAATACAGACCCCTGCGGAACACCAGAACTAACACTCACAGCACCTGATTTACAGCCGTTTATCAGGACACATTGGGTACGATTGTGCAAATAACCTGTTATCCACTGGACAACATCATGATGTAGGCCAAGAAAAGACAACTTATGGAGCAGCAACGAGTGCGGGACAGAATCAAATGCTTTTTTAAAATCCAAAAATACACAGTCTGTCTGTTCTTTCACGTCAAATGACGAGAAGAGATCATGGCTAAATTCTGTTAATTGCGTTGTGCAGGAAAAACCTGCCCGAAAGCCGTGTTGGCAATTCGTAAAATATCTATTAGATTCCAGGTGTTTTATTGTGGCGCTATATATTATATGCTCTAGGATTTTACTACAGACACTTGTGAGGGATATGGGCCTATAGTTTTCAGGATTGCTTTTCGGGCCACTTTTGTGAATGGGCGCAACGTTAGCGATTTTCCAATCCTCAGGCAGCTCACCAGAAGCGATCGACTTGGAAAACAGAGTAACGAGAAAGTGGGCAATAGTCTCACGGCAGGCATGAAGGACGTAATTGGGTATGCCGTCAGGTCCGCCTGAAGAATTAACTTTAACATTCTGGAGTAGTTTGAGTACACCATTATAGGTCACAATGACGGGATCCATTTGTTCATTTATTTGTTCTGAGACACTCGGAGCGTTTTCACAATACGTTGGAGAGAAAACAGACTGAAAGTAATGATTGAAACAATTAGCCTTTTCATGGTCATCAGAAACAGTTGTGTCGTTAACGTGAAGACAGGGTATTCCTGTATGTTCCTTGCCCTGGGATTTCAAAAATTTCCACATTTCTTTGGGATTTTCTTTTAACTTAGTTCCCAAGGAGCAGAGATATTTGTCTTTAGCAATTTTGTTCCGGATTTTTATGTCTTTGCCGAGGAGCCTTACGGCATCCATTACGCTCTGGTCTTTCTTTTTTCTATACGTTTGCAAAAGACGCCGCTTTTTGTTGATAAGTAGACGTACGTCACGGGACACCCACGGCTTGTCGGCACGCCTTTTGCGAGATATTAGTTTGCTAGGAACACATTTTGCTATTAATTGCTGTAGTTTGTCCTTGAAAGCTTCCCATAGAGTGTTGCAGTTAGAGCATCGGCTCATTTCGTTAAACTCTGGTAAAAAGGATGCAAGTTCCCCGGATAAGGAGACATAATCTCCTTTATTATAAAAGAAAACTTTATCTGGACGAAGTGTAGCTGGAGTAGGAGATCTGTGCAGCGCAGTTGCGTCTCCGAGTGCTCTGTCGGATGTCTTGGGGTAGGAGAGTCAGTGGGTGCTTTCCGTTCGCACTTCTACATAATGTGCGAAAGGCCTACGCAGAAGAATGAAAGTGACTAGGCCACCAGGTTGGCGTACGTGTTGGTGTGGAGCTGTCTTCCATGCCTTAGCCTGTGTAGCGTTAGGCGGGCGGTGGGCCGCTGGGAACTCGCACTGTTGTGTTTGTATTAGATTGTACCTTGTATTAGGTTGTCCCCCAACGCTCTCCCTGTAGGGGGAGCGTGTTGTATCTGTATGAGTGCTCTGTTGCCGCTGCAGTAGGGTTTGATGCGGCTCGGGTGACGATCTCGCAAGCAGCTATGTGGGCCAGTTCGTGACTCCGTAAGTCTTCGTGTGCAGGAATGTAGACTGTCTATGAGCACGCTAATAGATGATTATGAATTGATCGAAAGCAATGAATAATAAGACTACTTTAAATAGTTACAGATTGATTGATTGATTGATTGATTGATTGATTGATTGATTGATTGATTGATTGATTGATTGATTGATTGATTGATTGATTGATTGATTGATTGATTGATTGATTGATTGTAAGTTAATTTTTCTAATACTCTATAACTCTGGAGGCTAGGACGAACCAGACTACATTTTTTTCTTTTCAAAATTGTTCACGAAATTATTTCTTGTTCCTGCCTGCTTACAAATGTCAGCTACAGTCAACTCCGGTTATAGCGAACTGCAATATGTGTCACGATTAGTTCGGTATATCCAATAGTTAGAAATAGCCGAATCTACAAATAACGAGTTTTTTGTTACAAGTTCGCAGTACGCAAGACCCCCCTAACCCCCCCCCCCCCTCCTGCCATCCCCACATGCAGAAACGAACACAATAAAGTATGCCATTACCATACACAAAAGTGTCAATAAAGCTACTTTCCGCTGTAACTACCTACTTTCCCAAAAACCGGTGATTCTTGTTTTCACTTTCGTTTTGGCGGCGTCAACTAGCACATCATTCTCTACATGAGACATAATTTGCATCAGTTGCAGTCCGTGTCCTTCAATATTGAAGCAATATTGGTGGAGCACACTGACTGCAGAAAGCGGCTTTCACTCGCGACATCCCCCGCCTTTTCAGTGCTTCCAACAGCGCCAGCAGACATGACATCGGCGACGGTGTCGGCGTTCGAGGGGCTCACATGCAGTGAAGGCAACGTAGTCGTCGACTGTCAGGTAGTCCTCGAAGGGCACTCCTTTCAGCACAACATCGGGAACGTTGGCGGGCTCTTCCCACAGTTCGCCGATGCTTCCATTTTGGTCCGGACTCGCTCACTGGGAGGGTTTAATCGTGAGTCGGACGCGTCGGAAACAGTTACGGAAAGTGCCGGGAGTTGCGTCGCTTCATGGGAGGCTCAACATCTCCATCGCCGTCAATAAACATCTCAATCGCCGCTCCGAGGCCATGCACTTTGGCGGCAATTCTAGGCGCGCCGAGTTCGCTATATCAGATGTGAACTTCGTTATACGGTATATGTTTCACGTGTATTTTCGTAACTGATCTTTCTTTGTTCGATATATAGCATAATTCGCTCTATCCGGGTTCGTTGTATTCGGGTTTGACTGTATAACTTATGCAATCAGCACGGCCCTCTGTTACACATATAATACGCGCGACCTCTACTGCCAAATACTGATCGGTTTTATAACTCACTAATTTAATTATTTCGTTTGAGAACTTCGGCATATGTCCTCGAGCTATCTTGTTCCTTCCACTTAAAAATATATTTTTGTTACCCCCCTTTTTTACACTCTTTCTTTCTTGAAACATGTCTTGTTATGTTTATCTACCCCTATACTTCGTCCGACTTCTATGACTGTTATGCTACAGATTTTGGTTTGGACATTAGAAAACATAAATGACGTAATTATTGTTTGGTGAACATTTCTTTTTTTTTGGCTTGTATTTCAGGTTTATTGCTGATTTTTCACTTGCTCCTGTACTTCGGAGTCTTCCGTTCTTTTTCGTAGTGCGCCAGAACGATGGCGGGAGCCATTCTTGGTCCTTTAATAAATGTTTATCGATTAATTGACTTATTGTCATTTCATTGTGTTCGTTCAACATATTACGGCGGAATTAAGTAATATAGAAGCCTGCCATAATTAGGTTCTAGCATGCACAAAACGGGTCACTTATGTGCAAGTTTCTATTGTAGACAGAGCGCTGTATGCCTGCTGAGGGAGCGGGTTAAAGTATAAGGGAGATAAAGTTGGCTCTTGAATCGGGAGAATCAGTTGTAGGCAGCGAAGTAGCCTAAGAACTAACAGAAACAGGAGCTATTATCAGTGCGGAAATAAATACCATTAACAATGGCTTACGCGCGATTTCCCTTTGAGGAAGTGAACATTAAAGATGAAAAAAATGTAAAAAAACAGGAACAAAACGAAAATACGTAAGCAAGAAATAAATTCACAAAAAACGAAATTGGAGGGTGAGCGTACTGTTCGCAATCCTGAAATTGATTTATTCTGTTTTCTTTTTCTTCGGGTATTGCAAATCGGCTGGTCGTCATGCTGAAAGTAAACCTCCCCTAACTCTTATATACTGAAAATGCCGCTTTTGGCTGGGTAAGAAAGAAAAAAAAATGAGGTTGCAGACATTCTATTTCAATATTGCGGAATCCTATTTGCATCAAATCATCGCAGGTTTCTACTTTATTAAAAAATGGCCGCGTATCTGCTCACTCCGCTGCAAATGCCGTCGAAAGACTGCTAGTCTTCCCTACCACGCTCCTTCCACGATAAAAATCGGTGGGAGTTTGCTCAAGACAATTCAGTTTTGCAGCGTTCCACTGTTCGCGTCATCCACTGGAACCTTTTCTTACTTTTGAACTTGGAACACTAGCACGAGGGGGCACCGCGAGCGCTTTTTTGTATTTCGAGGTAAAAATAGGCCAAGATGGGCTAAGCTAGTTGAGATTTCGGTGGCGCCTGTGGCTGAGCCGAAGTCGGGAACCGATCAGCCTAGAGGAAAGAACGTAAACACGTTCCGACGTTTGCTTGCCGAACGCGTTGCTGAAAAGGCGAGCAAGAAGGATACAGGAAAGAAATTCAAAGCGCTCTCAATTCCCACAAACATAGACCCCCAAGTGCATGACGACAGAAGGAAAGCCAGGGTCAATTTCCTACGCAGAAAGTTAAAACATCCCCCTCGCGAGGGGCACGATCAAATGCAGAGCATTTCTGCGGGGTGCGCGCCTGCAAGTCGTATGGATTACGTATTGGTTGTTGTTGTTGTAATTGTTGTCTTCCAGCATAGACATTGTCGATGAAGTCGATGGTGAAACGTGAAACGTGCCGTGAACCCCCTGCCGCGGCTATGACGCAACGTGGAGCGGCTATGACGCAACACAATCCAACACAATCCACTTTAATCCAATCCAAATCCAAACCAAGCCAAGCCAATCCAATCCAAGCCAATCCAATCGAATCCAATCCAATGCCCCTCGCGAGAGAGTGTTATAGCGCCGAAATCGCGCCACCACACGAACGCGTGATGTTGACGTCACGATCACGCCACAGATGTTAGCGACCGGAGAGCGCACGAACGACATATGTGGTTTAAGCGCGAACCGACCGCGGCGAGAGAGCGCGATGCGAGCGCCCCCACCTGTTCTTGCGCGCGAACCGAACGCGGCGAGAGAGGGTGTTGCGAGCGCAGAGAAGGCGAGGAGGACGCGGGGGAGGGGGCGCACCTGTGGCCGACGGTTGGATGAGTCAATGATATAAGGCGCGTTCGTACCCTTGTACTCTGTGTCGGCTTAGTGGCGCAGTGGTTAGAGCGACGTGCACCTTGCGTTCCGCCCACAGAGTCGTGGGATCGAAACCTGGCGCCGGTAAGTATTATTTCTTTATATAGTGTAGGGGGAGCGATGCGGACTACGGACGCCAACGCGGGTGACATCGTGAGTTACCGAAATGCTCTGCATTTAATATTTCTCACTCAGAATATTTGAGGTCAGAATCAAAGCTCAGCAGCGAGAGCGCGCATCCAGGCCCACTAGCCCACGGTCGGGCTAGAGCTGCGGCGCGGACTGTGACGCGCGCACGTCACCGCGCTAGCCCGGCCGTGCCTATAGTTTCTTACAGTATACACTAGAGAGGAATCTGGCGCTAGCGTCTATGCGGCTCACATCAATGTCGTCTGTGTCGTCATGGGCCGCCATTATACATCGCGCTCACCTTAGTTTCATCATTGGCTTGGATTGGAACGTTTTAGTGACCGCAAATTTAAACAAAGTGCCACAAAAACGCGAAGAATAGTGTGCAATTATGTAAGCGAAAAATAAAAACACGCTGTTTTAAAACTAAAGAAAACAGAGGTAAAGCGTAATTTTGCCGGAACGGTTGTGCCTGCTATTCCGCAGGCCAAGGTTGTAGTTACGAACAATGTTAATATTTGGGGAGGAAGCTCACTAGGGACTGTGATTTTATTAATTTTACCATTATCTCAAATAATAGGTTGTTTGAAGAGTTTCGAAAGTTTTTTGAGCGTGCCTATGAAAACGTTGCCTTCGTGGTGAACCGGTGTACCGCGACCGCCAGCTAGTTTAACATGAAAAAACAAAACCTGGCGTTAAAAAGTCGGGGACGATGACAAGATAGGACGCATACAAGCACCCGTATCTGCCGTATCTTGTCTTCGTCAAAGTACGTTTTGTTTCTTCTTTTCGTCGGCTACGAATTTCGGGGCGCCATATTACCCGCTCAGTCATGCGTCCTTCGACTGCGGCATGAGCAACGTCAGGAGCGATCACGCATTGCCTGCTGTTTCACTGAACACGGCTACCACAAAAACGGAAGGATTTCGGCTTCCTTGTAGCTCGTAAACATCTTAACGCATAGTGAAAAAATCAAATCCCCAAAACCGCTTAAGAATCCAATTGTCATGCCAAGCCCAAGCCAAAAAGGAGGTCTTCCCATGAGCCCCCATGACGACATGGCTTACGAGGCGCAGTTTCCTCTCTACTATACTTACTAAGAAACTCTATGGCCACAGCCATAGAGTTTTTTTTTCGAATTTTTCATATATTGAACTATTTCGCGATCCCCTTGGAGTTCGATATATCCGTGTTCGACTGTATGTCGTTCGCGCGCGCTGCGGTCGCTAACATCTGTGGCGTGATCGTGACGTCAGCATCACGCGTTCGCGTGGTGGCGATTTCGGCGCTATAACAGTCTCTCGCGAGGGGCATTGGATCGGATTCGATTGGATTGGCTTGGATTGGCTTGGATTTGGATTGGATTAAAGTGGATTGTGTTGCGTCATAGCCGCGCCACGTTGCGTCATAGCCGCTCCACGTTGCGTCATAGCCGCGGCAGGGGGTTCACGGCACGTTTCACCATCGACTTCATCGACAATGTCTACGCTGGAAGACAACAATTACAACAACAACAACCAATACGTAATTCATGCGACTTGCAGGCGCGCCCCCCCCCCCCCCGCAGAAATGCTCTGCATTTGATCGTGCCCCTCGCGAGGGGGATGTTTTTTCTCCCTCCTGCTAGGGTGAGGAAAGGGGAGGGAGCCTCCCACCGCTGATGTTTAGCTGCGGATTCCTTTGCTCGAACCATAGAACGTGCGCGGTGACGGCGCTGCCGTTCTAAAGTGAGCGCCAGTTCGAGCCGGAACAGGCGAACCGCAGCTCCCCTGTTTCAACAGATTAATACGGACAGGCTTTTCGAACTTGGCGTCCACAACACGCTGGACGAAATAGCTGAGGCCCAACGTACGGCGCAGCTTGAAAGATTGTCACAAACAAGAACGGGATGCTACATCCTACGACGACTCGGCCTCCGAAGACAGGAGATGCAGGACAACAAGGTCCCAACATCGCTCCCACAAGATCTGCTGCACAGCCTCCACGTGCCTCCAGTTCCCCGGCACATGAACCCAGAACACAACCAGGAAAGGAGACTCTCAAGAGCAAAGACACTCACAGCAACGCACGCCACGGACAAGGGCGCTTTCTACGTCGATGTAGCCCAATACTCGGACCGACCAAACGCGTACGTCGCAGTTGTAATAGCCGCCGTCTCTGGTGACGTATACACTGCGAGCAGCATCAAAGCCAGAAGCGCACACCACGCCGAAGAAATGGCCATTGCACTTGCAATCACCAATCCAAGATGCACCACTGTGCTTAGTGACTCGAAGACGGCGATCATGCATTACGCTACAAACTGTGTCTCCCCCAGTGTTGTGAGGGTGTGCGGGGCCCTACCCCCCAGAACGACACCAGTGACTTTAAGATGGTTTCCGGCACACGTGGGTCCACTGGACTCACGCGATGGACACGGCCAGGGCCGTACCCAGAGGGGGGGTTTGGGGGTTCAAACCCCTCCCGAAATCTTTTATTAT
>NW_027526314.1:1639813-1824977 GCF_048455015.1 Haemaphysalis longicornis
AGGGGCTTCTCTGCACAAAATTCAGAGTCATGCAGTAAAGCTGACACCAGCGTTGATTTCAACTCTTTTGTTACCGCAGAAAATTGACCAGTTTTTAGGGCTCTAAGAAAACATTTCTTTTTGCTAAATGTGTTGGTTAGGCACATAGTGCAGTGGCAAAAATGAAGATGATTCAACGCCCTTGCTAGCACCAGTTGTGTAATGTTTGCATAAATAATGATCGCAAAAAAAAACCCAAATCAAAATTTTGTCACCGTAAAGAAAAATGAAAAAAAAGAGAAGTTGTGTATAACAAACCACCAATAGTGGAAAAAATTTAGAATACGCATTTTGAAGGTTTACATTAAAAAATCCTGTCCAAGAAAAAATTCTAGTGCAAATTAATTTGTCCCCATGGTGCCCACGTGGTGCTTGCACGCATGGCGCCCGCGTCTCGTGGTGAAGCCGAACATTCATTCCAAAATACACAATTTTGGATGGTTCTCTGAAATGGTTCGATATTATTAGGGGACCAACTTAGTCCCCACGTGATGTAAAAACATCTTATTAAGGACTACAGCAAGCACCAGATTCACGGCAAGCAAGAGATGCCAAAAAATCCACTTGGAATTTAAAACCAATCTCAGTGGTGCATTTTTGTTGACATTCTGATCATCAATTATCTACCAGAACTTCCACTTGCGGTTTATTGTCATCTTCTGACTCGCTATGGTAGCCCTGCTTGCAGGAATAACTTGCGAAGCACTAGAATTGTGCCCAGCAAGCTTTCGCACGGCGAAAAGAGTGCTGCCTAACATTTTCAAAAAGGCAGCATATCAAACCTTTTGGAGACTGCCAGAATAGACAGTTGCAGTAAGAAGCAACACTAGACCTCCAAAAATAGCCTCGTACTAACAAAACTGGCCAGTGAACAGCTGGCAGTGTTCAAGGCTGATTGGAAATCTCTACTTGTCTGAGCTGATATCCGATGACTTGGTGTTATTTTTTGAGTTTTAGCTGGAGCTGTTATCGCAAAAGTAGGGCATGAGTGAAGCGATATCACAAAAGGCGTTCTTTTTTCGAGGAATAGTGGAGGGCGACGGGGGTGCTATGGCAAATCGGCTTGAAGTTGGGTAACTGCGTAGTAGCACGAAATATTAGGTTTGCAACACACAAACAGAATGAAAACTGCTCGATTCCCGGCCACGGCGGCCGCTTTTCTGATGGAGGCGAAAAGCAAAAACGCCCGTGTGTACGAGATTTCGGCGCACGTTAAAGATCCCCAGGTGGTCAAAATTAATCCGGAGCCCTCCACTACGGCGCGCCTCATCGCCTGCGTTGCGTCGGCGCGTTAAACCCTACAATCAATCAATCAGAATGAAAACTGCTGGAAAGTGGCTGAAAATGCCAGGTCCACTTGATACACATGCGGGGAACCTTCAGAAATAAGCTTTCACAAAATAAAACGACCCTTTCTTCGAACCAAAGCTCAGTAGTGGAAAGCTGGTGTCATTTCCAGGTAATTATCATCTGTCACTGCCATCGGATTGCAAAACTGGCAAAATGATTTGGCATTTGGCTTGCTGGAAGACTTTTGGTCAAGAAAATTCCATGGTAATGCAGCATGACCACGAGTCACATGCTTTTTTATCAAGCGCAGCTGCAACGCTCCCTTCTGAGAAAACATACACACCTCACCTTGCAAAAAACTGCCGAAAATCTCAAGGTTGCCTAAACGTGTAGTGTCTAGACTAACCAGCGGGGTACATGAGAAACAACTACAACATCACAAAATCGGCAATATAAAGCACCGATCACCGATCATCAATGCTGTATATTCCTGATATCCATGTTGTCATTTCTCTTGCAACTAACGCATCCCACTGGTTAGTCTAGGCACTGCAGTTTTAGAATCAGTTCTAATTTTCCTGCTCTGGCTACACTGAAATTTCTGACGGTGTTTTTGAGGGTTGAGCAGCATGTGTTGTTTCAATAGGTGCCATGGCTGCTGCGCTATACAAAAAAGGATGTCACTTGTGGTTACGCTGCATTACCATTAGATTTTTTGATCAAATGGCTCACAGAAGTCAAGTATCAAATGATGTCGTCAGCTTTGCAATCCGACTGCGTTTAAAGGTGAGAACTACCAGAAATTTTCACCGGGTATGCACTAGTGAGCTTTGGTTTAGAGGACGGGTAGCTTTTTTTCAGTCAAAGTATTCGTGGATGTCTCCGCATGCCTGACAAGTGCACTAAGCATTTTCAGCCCTTTTCCTGTCATTTGTTTCATTTCTGCATTGCGCAATTTATATTTGGCACTACTAGACAGAGAACTTCAACCCACTTTGCCTTAACGCCTTCGTTGCCCACTACTTTTCCTCAAAAAAAGCATGCCGTTTGTGATTTCACTTCACCCATGCCTTACTTGTGCAATAAGAGTTCCAGTTGAAAGTCAATTGATAACCTCAAGTCATCGGACATCAGTTAAGGCAAGGAGAGAGAGCTTAAAATTGGCTTCAGTTTTGATTCTGTACGAGGATATTTTCGGAGGTCTAGAGTTGCTCCTCAGTAGAACTACATATTCTGAAAGAGTCTGCCACAAGTTTGGTATTGTTTGTTTTCTAAAATGTTAGGTGGAGGTGCAATGCAGGAGGCTCATAGACAGGGTTCGTACAGGCTTCAAAAGCAAAAATTCAAAGGTTTTCAAGGACCACAAAACACATTTTCAAGGACTCCATCTAATGTTTTATCAGGAATTATTTATAACTTTTCCAACATAAAGCAAAAGTTTTTTATTGCAAAATATCTAAGCACATTAGTGTACATTTAGATAGGTGCTAACGGGTTCGTAAATGCTCCCCCAGCTTCATTTTTTTATTTCATGGCTGGTATTTAGAGGTTTTTCTTTTTTCTTGGTGTTTTGCTGAGACTGATTGATTTCAAAACTTGGTTAATGCTGCCTGCATCTCCTGCTTTGTCAGCAAGAGTATCAGCTGAAATTAAATCGAGCAAGTGTTGCTTCAAGGCAGGATGAACTATGTACACGTCCACCATTTTTACGTAAAAGCAAACGTCAATGGAGCGTATGAGGAACAGCAAACATGCAATGAGCAACCGTCCATAGACTAGATGGAAGATGCAAGATAGAGAACAGAAGCTGGCTTTCACTGGATTGTATCGTGATATAGATTGGATTGACAAATGCCTGCTCCCAATGTTGCTTCGTAATAATGAAAATCTACCAAACTTGTAATTTCACGCAATACACTGAAACTTGATTGTTACAATGTTTTTTTTTACATTTGTTAACACCTAAAATCCACGACAAACACTTCAACTTCTTGTGAAAAGACAGGGCCATTGATTCTCTCCGGAAAAATCAAGGGTTTTCAAGGACCCTTTAAAAATTCCAGGACTCTCCAGGCCTTGAAATTGACACTTCTAAATTCAAGGGTTTTCAAGGTTTTCAAGGACCTGTGCGAACCCTGATAGAGCTGAACGCCTTTTTCATTTGTCACGCAACAGTTACTCGGGGATAGCTAGCTGGGCACTGTTCCAGTGCATCGCACCTCATTCCTGAAAGCAGGGTTAGAAAAGTGAGCCAGAAGATTATAACAACCAGCAAGTGAAAGCTTCAACAGGTGCATGATAGTAAACTGACAGTGAACGAGTTTTGTTTTCAGCCCCAAGCAGTTTTTGTCCTATCCCGAATTTTTACCTTACCATTTTTATTGCCCAAAAATTGTTAGACCCCAAAAATTGGTAGACTTTCTGCGATAAAAAGAAAGTTACCGCCCTGTCTGCGTGCAATATTCCGAAGTCTATTCTTAGCAGATATCAGCGTCAACGCCAGAAGTAGTGTACTTAGCGAGCATCGCAATGCATACGGCAGCTTCTGGATTTTCGGGCCGTCTCGAGCGTTTTGATGTTCGGGACAGGTTTTAGTAGTAAGAAGCATCGCTTCATTCACAGAAAAAGAATTACCTTTAAACTCTAGCTTTAATCAGCTGTCATGAGACAAATTCTTTGAAAACTGTTACTAAAGACAACTGTTTTTCTAGTGGCTCATTTTATTCATGACTACGTTGGCTGAAGTTGTTGAAATTGCAACTGTGTGAGAGCTTTCTATGAGTTGAATATGGGAGCTTTAACCTAATTGCTTGTAGTATTAGCATGACTAGGCTGATCTGGAAGACCATTTCGTGAGAAACTAGCGTTATCACTGCCAAAATAGCTTAAAAATACAAAACCCACCCACACATCAAGATATTCATTGATGCCAGGGTCCGTATGGGAAATTTAGGAGGTGTGTCACGGTGTCACAGTGGTGGCGTGGTTATCAGACCAGGTAGTTGTTTTGAAGGTTGGTAGCTAGCAGCTCACAATATGCCTTTTTTGTCTGCTTCTTCGGTTTTGTTTTTTGGAAGATTATTCGGAGCAAGATTATAGAGAAATCGATAGATGATTTTTGAAGACTGGGAACGATTCCAAGAAATTTAAGCAATTTCGCTGACACAACCGTTTTTCTAAAAATTCTAAAACCACACAAAGAAACAACACTCAGTTTTTCCAAAGCTCCTGCAAAGTGATTTCATTAAAAGTAAATACTGCTGTACTTACCAGTGCTTCTCTGAAGGCTTCGACACCACTTTCATTCAGCAAAACAGGCCGCAGGACAGTGTATCCACCCCTCTTGCATCTAATGATAAAAAAAATACATATCACTGACATGGAAATTACTAAGATGTGGGGGACCAACAAAAGAGTATAGAGGAGGCCATAAGGAAAAATATCCACAGGGCTCCAGCTTAACAAATGCAATGTGGTAATTGCTACGTTCCTCATATTTTCACGGTGTATTAAAGGGACACTGAAGTGATATGTAAACATTGCGGGATTGCTAGCGCAAATTGTAGTTCGGAGTCCCCAGGCCATGTTTCGACCACTCTAGGCGCGTTTACGCGATTTTATTTAGTAGAAAAACTAATTCGAAAATGCTGTCCTCCTCTCTTTACGCTCGCCCGTTTTCTGTGGCGTTTTCGTGTGACGTCAGGAGGGGATGAGCTGGCAATTGGCTGCGCGCTACTGCACGCCTCCCCGGCCTTCAGACAGAGTCAGTCGGCCCAGTGTTTCGTCCGCCAGCCGGCGGCGGGTCGTCGCAATCAAGGAGGTTAAAAAAAGTTGCTTGGTCGCAATTGAAACGAAGCCAGGACACGTTTGTGAATGGAAGAATGTGCCTTTCTTTACTTGGTTTGTTTGTACACTGTATCTAGCTCCAAGTCAAGGCCGCTTCACACAAGCGCTGCACAAGCGCACATGCGACGCTTCGCTGACTGGTACGCCAGTAGGAAAATATATGGCCTCTTGAAGGCGGGAGAAGAGTCAGCGAAGTCAATATAGGTACTACGGAAATAAAATTAACTGATATTTTTACCGTACAGCGTAAAACTAGGGCGCGGGAAGCACTTTTTTGCGCTGGGCGAACAAGCACAGCGGTCAGGAGCACGACTACGCATCTGCGAACGCTTTTCCGTCTACGAAATGCAATTGCTAGACGTGAGCTACTGTGGAAACTCGGGCGACGCTTACTGCACGAGCGCAGTACAACAAATAGTCACCTAAGCTGCTTGAAATGCCAAAACTAAATAAAAGTGTAAACCGGTTGTACAATATATACCCTATATTAGCAAGGCTTTTCGCATCCCGCTTCGTGGCTCAGTGGTCTGGGGTGCTAGATATCTCACCGCAAGTGTTTTGCAAGTCACGAGTTCGAATCCCCGCGGGTACGTGCTTTTTTTTTTGTAACTTAACTTTTTTGTTTTCCGCCGATGTTTTCTATATTGAGTTCACCTTTTTTTGCGCCGCAACGTTCCTGGCTACACGAACTAGTTCACAAAACGCGCGCAGGCTGGCACTGGCGCGCTAGCGAGTTCTCGTTGGCGTGCTGTTGCCATAAGCACTGACTGCGTGCAGGCAGTGGGCACAGGCCAGAATGAACAGACCCTTGGCCTGGTGCGAACACGCTTTTTACGATACAGGCATGAGGGAGGCAAGCTCCAAATATGGGGGAAAAGCGCATGACATTTGGGCGTCTGCGGGTACGCGGAGGGCGTTCATGCACTGCGTAGGTCTCGGCTAGTGAATGCTACGACTACAAGCCGTCCTGGGAGGCTTATCTTGTGCATTTTAGAGCCGACAACATGGCAGAAGCGCGGTACGATGATTACTGAGATATTGAGAATGCCCATCCAACAACGCCATTGGTTATGTTTTACAGAACCGAAACCGAAACTTGTTTGATTGCTAACCTTGGGCATCGTCCAATCACGGCGCCCCTCCTCCCAACGTCACAGCCTTAGTTGGTGCGGCCGCTGCAAACCGCGCATGGTAGTTTTTCTTCTTTTGCGCTTTGTAAAATAATTACCGATTTGTCAACCGGATAAACGATGAAAAGTGTGCTAATTTGAGCCAGTCTACGCAGTGCAAGAAAAAACGGGAGCTTGACAAATTCACTTCAGTGTCCCTTTAACAATTGCTTTATTATCAGGGTCTCTACTTCCGCACTACTTTCATTTAGCAGTATTAGAAGTGGAACTGGATTACAAGTTTGTGAAAAACGCGGAATTGCTGTAAACACACAGATGACAACGTCAGCATTGTTTCTGCAGCAAGCAAGCAATAACACATGCAGTAAAGGGTCCATAAAGACTGAATACGGCTTTGTTTAGTTTGAAAGAACCAGCTTTTCAGTACTTACTCGGCTCCCTTCCAAGCCGGAAATACATTAGTCAGAAATACGCAAGCAACACCGAATATTTTCAAATTTCTCACTGAGGCTTTGGCATGAGAGACGCAATATGGGCTAGCACTGAAAAATGTCGACAGACAAGAGTCTTCTGCCGGCCCTGCTACATTAGAGTGGCGCTTCTCCACCAAGTCCTCTTAGGTGTTTTCCTACCATTTTCTGGGCATGTGTTCGCTTCTAAACTTTACTTCACATCAGACTACTGCCCTGGTCAATGAAGGGAGGAAAACTGCTTCTTCCTGTGTCGTGGCCCACAAAAATGATTAAACATATCAGATGTGCAATATACATAGCAAAAGTTGCCGCAAGTGAAGACAGAAGCCGCACCGCACATAGTGAACTCTGTCTGGAACAACTTCTATCTAGCCTGATAATTTTACTTAGATTTGTTTCGACGGTAGGCCATATTTGGCCCCTCGCACCAATTTGAGCCCTCCGGGAAGGCGTTGTTGCACTGTTCCCTTCAAGTTTCCATTCTTCTATTGCTCCCTTTGTCAATTTCTGCTCTTAATGCTGACCAGCCCTCCTTTTCTTCTGTCCCCTATTTTACCCTCTCCCAGTCTCCTTTGCCTTTGTGCTATCGAGAATAACTGGTTTGCATGTTTTCATTTATGTTGGTTACATTGCTCACAAAACCGGAGGGTGGAAAAAAAACTTTTCCGAACTAGTGTTTGCCGTGCTCGGCATTATTTTAGTGTAATATTGCCTTGAGGAAGCTTTGTCCACTGATCAAATCTGTCTGAATATTCAAATCCTCGTTAGGGTTTCTACAGCTGTTGTATGAAGGTTTCCACATATTCATAGTATTTCAGGATTCCTTCACCTGCTTTTCTCAACGGAATTGGCGGTGGCCAATTTTTGGGCCCGAACGTTTCGCGTGGAATGACCCATTAGTATTATGAAGCTTTGGTTTTTTTATGTGAAGCCTTTGGTGCGTAAACTAAAAGCACAAAACTGACACAACCTCTCTGGGAATAAAAAAGAAGTGACACCAAGGTTCAATTTTTAACAATTTTCACAGCATTTTAACATCCAAAGATGCCTTCGTGCAATAACAGCAGCCAACCGTTATTTGGAATTAATTTGAAATCAACAATATTTATGGGATCTCTAGGACAGCAAATGGTGGTTATGAGCTGAACTGAAAGAACTAAGATAGAGACAAGTGTAATACAAACCTCCAAAAAGGCAAAGTACCCCGTGAGCATGGACATCCACAGGACTTGAGGATTAAGAGCAGCCATACCTGATAGAGCCAAAGGTGAAGGCAAAAAGTAAGGGCAGGAGCAGTTGCAACAAATGACAATTTTACACAGACGTCAACCGCACAAGCAATTCGAAGTCTCAAGGGCCAGTCCAAAGCAGGCACAAGCAAATTTTATATCATCTGAAACCTACTACAAACCCGCATAACCTCACACAGCCATGTCGATGAAAATCTGCAGCCCTGCAAGATTTTACCTGCTGTTATGACATGTTTCAAATGCTGGGTCTTTCCATGCCAAACAGCCAAGTGTATGGTGCTTGACACTCTAACCTTTCTGGAAAAATTAATTGTTGATGCGAAGATTCTCTTGGCCTTGCAGGAGTGTGACACGTTCACACGGAACTCGGGAGAAAGGGAACAGAATGAGTTACAATGGCGAACGGTGAAAGGGAAACTTAGCACCAAACAAGGACACAAGGGTCAACGTGCAGCCCCCGAAATCCAGTTCAAGCGAAGAGAAAAACGGAAATGCTCTCACCAACACGAGAAGCCCCATTCAGCGATGTGTGCCGCGGGTCATCGTTGGTCCAGGTTGCAGCGGAGCATTGGCCCCCGAATGCATGTACTGCTCGGACAAAGCAGCACAGGCAGCACCACGCCCTGCGTGGCAGGTGTGGTGATCCATCCTGGGCCGTGGCCACCAACCGCGGCCAGGTGTAGAACCGAGCCCGGTTGTCTGCAAGCCAACTCGCTCGTCTGGAACCTCTGGTACACAGAATCCGCAGGCCCATCTCCAGTCCTGGTTAGCTCACCAGCTTCAGAGTCCTCTGGTTCCGCGATCGGCCTCCACCCGAACCTTGTTCCTTGCTTGAGCACCTCCTCCTTAATTAGTGTAGACAAGCTGATGTGTTTATGGCTCTGTAATACAGTACATACAAAATATAACGAGAGGGAAGATGAAGACTTGGTTGCTGGCTAGTTGAAAGACTGCGCAAAAGATGAGGGTGACAGGAAGAGCGCTGAAGCATGTCTACTTGTGCAACACTGGTCTGCACGCTGGAGTAATGCCCAAGTGACAACATGTCTGGCAGACAATAATGATGCAAACAGGCGACTCACTAAATACAGAAAGTACACTCTGAGTGTGTGATCAGGACATGTAATATTTTGCACAGCTTTATGTCGGGCTAATTGGTGTAAGCTTTTGAAGGAAAGTTGCTCTTGTTACGATCACAGAGACGGGCACAAGAAAAACGTCCGCTTTCACGAGAAGATGGCGCCGTCTACTCGTGAAATTGTATGTAGTTTTCTTGTGTCCGTCTATGTGATCATAAAAAGCACAACCTACCTTCAAAAGAATATTTAGCATGCTCCAGGCTTCTTTTGATGCCTATATTAAAGGATTCATTTTGCACTGGGGCCTATTTTTTTACCTGCAAATATCGTGCGAACGTGACAATACATTCCAATATGCCATTCATAATGGCTTTTCCCCATAAAAAGGACACTAAACGGTCCCAACAAGTTTGCCTATACGAGCAGACCAGTGTTAAAAATGACGCTGCACCAAAGGGTTCAAAACGATTTACACCCCCCATGTACTGTTTTTTTTTGTAGTTCGGTTTGTTATTTCACGAAACGTCAAAGAAGAAAACTACAGAATAAAAAGGGAACACTTGACACACTTTTGAATAGCCTGCCATTGCAAACTAGCGCCGTGTATTACAGAATTGTACCGCTCCGCCCAACAGTCAAATGGTTTTCTGCGACCGACGGTGCAAAAAGCAGCCGTTAGACAGCGAACACAACAGTAGCGCTAGAGACAAGCTTGACGTGGGCTAATGGACGAGGGCAAAAGGAGGGTGTGCTGAAGAATACGGACGGCATGAACAAGTTAGAACAGGCGCCTCGTAGGCGCTGTAAAATACCCCTCCTCCCCACACACACACCCCGAGACTTAATTCCCTACGAGGCCACATGTCCGCCTTTCACCTCCAATTTCCACGTATATGAATTCTGTGCCCCTGTGAACTCTACGTGAACTCAAAGACGGGCTTCGTCATTAGCTCGTGAAGCTTGGCAACGTCAGGCGTTGTGGAACTGCCGTACTCGCTCGCTGGCGCGCGGCCCGAACTCTCTCTCCGTGTCCTGCATTTGCATACCATTTTCTCCCCCTTGCACATTGCCAATTCTCATCTGTTTAACTACATTTCCTGCGTCCTCACCTCTTGCCAACTTTTTTTTCCCGACAACGCCGCCAGCACACGGTCAACGCGTACGCTGTAGGGGCGCGTTGGCGAGCGAGTACGGCCACAGAACAGGGAGTACGGCAGTTTCACGACGCATATCGCGGTCCGCAGACCGCGAGCAGCCGCGAGGAAGGACGGTCGCGGCGGCGGCAGCCGGTCTCGCGAGCGCGATAGCTTAGAACAGTCTCAAATAGGGAGGAGGGAGCGAAGGAGAGATTTCACAACGCTTACGAGGCGCCAGGCAGCAAGCAAACAAGCACAGCATATGCAACTTTTTCGGCATGTGTCCGGAAAGCTAACCGAGACAACTATTTCACTTGGTATTATTAGCAGGGACAGTACTCACGTGAAAAAACACGATGACACAGCCTTTGTTCCGGCTTCGCATTCAACCGTAGCACGCCGTCGACTTGCCGAACTGAAGAACTCTAGTAGACGATTTCAGGCGGTGCGCAATGAATTCCGCACAGCGAATTTCATACCGGTGTCACGCCGTTTCCATCCCGCAGCGGTTTTGATACGCGAATTCGACAAAAATGCGTCAACTCGCCCCGCTGCTGCCTTCGCGCCATTCACTGGCTTACTCCACTTGGCTCGCAGTGGATTCTATTGATTCGCGTTGTCTAAAATATTTGCATTTGTATTCTTGTTATTGAGTTTTAAAGCAAACGCTAGACAAAAGAAATCTGGTTCTGGCAGAAACTTTTTATATATGTACGTTTTACGTAATGTACGCAAGTTTTTATACAACGAACACAACTCAGTCACGTGACTACTTGGCGGCTTTTTTAAACGCACTAAAAGAGGCGACGCTCGCACACAGGTTCAGATATATAATAATTGTGGGCAACATGCATTATTCATTTAAATAAAAAGATTGTCGCAATATGAAGTAGTTTTTATTGAATAAAATCAACTACAAGTAAGGATTTGAATGACTAACACTTGAATTCTGCTTTTTGGTCGGCCAGCTTGGTGTAAGTTTACATGACATCTGAACACAGAGCTCTGTACGCGCGCAAGTGCGATGCCTTACATCGATATGTACTTAATGTACAAAATTACTAGTGGCACATGAAGCAGTGAACATACTGCTTAATTGGTAAAACGCGAATGAGAATAACATCTGCAGTAAAGTAGGCTTTGTTGCACGACAACGAAGCTTTGTAAGAAAGCAGGCACGCAACATCGTGCATAGAGAGGCTGAATTGTAGAGCGGCAGAATTGTGGCGCAAAAGCTAGTTACGAACACGCCACACGTCCTGATATTCTCCCGCCTATTTTGTAGGGTTCCTGAGGAGGCCATTTAGTTGCGTAGCAATATATATTACGAAGCATAGTTTTATTCGTGTTCTTATTCGCAGAGCGTTATCCGGTGCACAGTTGGCAATGTTTTTAACGTAAAAAATAGACAACCCACTTAAATCATATACAGAAGCAATGTCAATCATACTTTCTGCTTATTTCATCAACATTGAACAGCATTGCAGTAAAGACTTTAATTCGTATATATTAAGTATATTGTGTTATTGTTACATGTGGTTTCTATGCAATGTTAAAATATTTGCTAGTCTTTGCGCACTTTAGCATTTTCATTCGCCCATAGTTACCGACAATTGTAAGAACAAAATAATTTGGCTACCACAGGTATGGTATGTATTGTAGATGATTGCTTTCTGATACGACATATTCAAAAAATTGTTAAAGTGAACCTCTCTATGCCCACTCATGGCGCTTTTACGCCTGTACGCACTGCAGGAAAGCCAGCTTTATCAAATGGGAGGGCTTATGGTGGTGGTGATGATGATAAACTCAGCGCAGGAAAGCCAACTTTAAACAATGGGAGGGCAAATCGTGGTGTCGTTGATAAAACGCGAAGTAGGAAAGCCAACTTTACAAATTTGGAGGGCACATATTGAAAAAGAATAATAAGAAGACGAAGAGGAGCAGGATGAAAAAGGCGAAGCTTTCTCCGATACAAATGAAAAGTCCACACTCCTATCCGCCAAAGTCCAAATCAATGACAACACTGAGCTAACCGAAGCAGCATATTCAGATGACCCAATTACACACTAAAAATCATAATCACCACATTAGCTTAGCTCAGCACTTTGCATTGTGGACTTTGCGTTTGCATCGTAGAAAGCTTGGCGTTTCAACCTTGTGTGTTCCATAAACAGCGTTAGATTTTTTATGCTTTACAGTCCTAGAAAATCAACTTTTGTACCGTTTGCGCAAAGCAGACAAAGTCACGGGACACACACCTGTGTACCCTTACTTTTCATGTTTTTGTATCTGCGCCACTAAATCTTGCAATACGGTAGCAACAAACCTAAGTATCACTGTGGAAATTCAATCAGTCAATAAATATATGCTAAAAATGCTGTTGACCCGTGACTCCCATTGCAAAGTGCAAGAGTCCCGTGACCCCTCCCTGTTTTAAAGAGGGTCGTGGAGCGTAAAAGAGAGTCTTAGTAGAGTCTAAGAGAGTCATTGCAGCGACGACTCCCTTTGGACTCTCTTTTTTTTTAGAGTGATAGCCGGGACATCCAGGATAATGCAGAACGAGACAGTAGTTCAGAGGAGATAGACATCCCACCAGTAACGACCGAAGAAGTAAGGAAGGCTTTGAAAGAAATGAAAGGGGGCAAAGCACCTGGTCAGGATCAGATAACATCAGACCTCTTGAAGGATGGTGGAGAAATTGTACTTGAAAAACTGGTAAACCTGTATACGCAATGCCTAATGACCGCAATGGTACCGGAATCTTGGAAGAGCGCGAACATCATCCTAATCCATAAGAAAGGCGACATGAAGCACTTGAAAAATTACAGGCCGATCAGCTTACTGTCAGTCGTCTACAAGGTACTTACCTTGGTAATCGCTAACCAAATTTTTGCAACCTTACATTTCAGTCAACCTAAAGAACAAGCAGGGTTCCGTAAAGGTTATTCAACAATGGACCATATTTACACGATCGATCAGGTGATAGAGAAGTGCGCTGAGTATACTGAAGTTCTGAACCCCTATTATAGCCTTCATAGATTATGAGAAAGCATTTGACTCGGTCGAAACCCTAGCAGTCATTCAGGCATTACGGAACCAGGGGGTAGATGAGCATTATGTAAGAATACTAGAGGATATCTACAATGGGTCTACAGCTACCATCATCCTCCATAAGGAGAGCAGTAAAATACCTATAAGGAAGGGTGTCAGACAAGGAGACACAATCTCTCCAATGTTATTCACAGCATGTTTACAAGAAGTATTCAGAACGTTGGATTGGGAACAGGTGGGAGTAAGGGTTACTGGAGAATACCTCAGTAACCTCAGATTTGCTGATGACGTTGCCTTGCTAAGTAACTCGGGGGACGAATTGCAAAGCATGCTTTCCGCACTGGGCGAACGGAGTAGAACCGTGGGCCTGAAAATTAATATGCAGAAAACTAAAGTAATGATCAATAACCTCGGGACAGCACAGTGGTTTGAGATAGGTGACGAGGCAGTGGAAGTGGTAAGCGAATATATATACTTAGGCCAAGTTGTGACCCCAGATCCCAACCACGAGGCAGAGATAGTTAGAAGGATCAGAATGGGGTGGGGTGCATATGGCAGACATTCTCAGATAATGAATAGCAGCCTACCATTGTCGCTGAAGAAGAAAGTGTATGACAGCTGCATCTTACCGGTACTCACCTACGGGGCAGAAACTTGGAGGCTCACTAAGAGGGTTCAACTTAAATTGAGAACGACTCAGCGGGCAATGGAGCGGAAAATGATAGGTGTAACATTAAGGGACAAGAAGAGAGCGGAGTGGGTCAGGGAGCAAACTGGTGTTAAAGACATATTAGTAGGAATTAAGATAAGAAATTGACGTGGGCAGGGCATGTAATGCGAAGGCAAGATAACCGCTGGTCATTAAGGGCAACAGAGTGGATCCCTAGAGAAGGCAAGCGTTGCAGGGGGCGGCAGAAAGTTAGATGGGCAGATGAGGTCAAGAAGTTTGCGGGGATACATTTGTCACAGTTGGCACAGGACCGAGGTAATTGGAGAATAATGGGAGAGGCCTTTGCCCTGCAGTGGGCGTAGATAGGCTGGTGATGATGATGATGATGATGACCTTCCTCTATTCGTGTCGCTTAAATGAACTCCCCTAAATACACACACACACACCCTCCCTCTATACTTTAATTTGAGATGGCGAGCCACGGGAGTTATGTCGACCACTTTGACGAAATCGGTGCAGCTCATCGCCGACATGATATCCACTTCAAAGGGCTAGCATACTAGGCAAGCTGGAGCAGGTATTATTTCCCACTTATTTAATTTTCAATGTATTTTTTTTTTTTGCGGGGAACAGCCTTTAATGAACATGTTGGGTAGCCATAGCATCAGCCGGAACAAAACAGCCGGATCTTGTTTACCGGGTTCGCAAGGTGGTATACGGCGACAAGACTGCGCGCAACGTCCGGTTGACGACAAATAAATTTTATTAATTTACTTGTAATCTGCCGACATAACTTGGTCCGGTTATGCTGCTTTAGAGTGAAGCTTCACTTAAGCGAAATTTTCTTTGGCACCCAGAGATTCGTACAGTTGCAGTTTCATTCACGTAGGCCCTGAAAAATAAGGCTGCATGCTGTTTTTATTTATTCTCGAATAGTTTCCTGCCGAAGTTAGCAGCCATTCTTCCCAAGGAGCCGCATCTAAATCGGCGAAAGATGCAGGCCGTTGACTGACGAATGGCGGCCATTGTAAGTTCAGCACTACAGGCGTTTACGTACTTTCTCTGCGTAGAGCTTGGGCTTACAACCCACCAGAGATGCTCCGCCCCGTCGAGAAAAGCTAGGCCTTGTGCAGTCACCGGAAAATATAACAATTGTACGCTGATTAAAACTCTAGACGGCAAATCAACCCGACATTTGTTTAAATAGCATGAGCAGTACGAAGTTATCCTCCCAGAGTCATCAACGCCGGGATCCTAGCGGAAGACTTGAACGCGCAGGGCTCATTGCGCTGGGACAAACGGCGCTGGCATTGCATTCGCGCCGCGGGGGCCGAGCTGCGTACTGGAAGGATTAGCAGCTCGGTAACGCGGCAGTGGGAGCGATCCAACCTTGCTCCGGATAGGTTTCGCGGGCACACGTGCCTCCCCAGAGCAGAGAAACCTGCGGCCGAGTGGCCGAGGTGGCACACGCAACTGTGGCACGAGCAAAGCAGCATGCGTGCTCGAAACGAGCCTCGATTTGTCTCTCTTTTCTTCTTCTTCGATTGAGGTCTCAATGTCCGGGGCGCCCCGATCACGTAGGCACCCGCTCTAACACTGCTGCCGCTTACGCCAGTCCTGAGGTCGACGGGAAGGTGGCGAAAGCGTTTGTAACAAATGTGCGACTAACGCGTTCTTCACCGCAAGGTCCTACTGGTTCTGCTTTTGCGCTGCCCTTGGTGATCGGAGGCAGTTAAGGAAGCGCCTCCCGGTTTACAGAGAAACTGGACACCGATTACCCCCACTCCCCCCCCTTTCCCTCCCCGATGGCTCAATTCCGTGTGTCCGGCGCCAGCTCGAAATCAAAGTATTTGCAGCGAAGCCAACTTTGTCGCGAATGCTCCGTATACCTCTCAGTCTAATGTGGATATCGTAGCAAGAAATCGTGCTACAATTTGCCGCGGGGACGACTCTGTCATTACATCAAATTTTATATACTGTTCATAATTATTTCATCGTGAGTTGTAAACGATTCGGAATTCCCGTCTGCTGGCAATACATCGGCTTCTACGCGACAGGTACGCGCCAAGGTAGTCCCGTCGTTCAACTTCACCACTATGCCCTTGAGCGACTAAGTTACCCCGTCAACCAAGTGAATTCGGCCAATGACAGCAACGTGTGTACAAGTTGACTGAAAAATTAGGTCTGCGTTGTGGCGCTGCGCAATACAGAACGCGATGCCTGCATTGCGTGATGCCACACTGCGGACGACATCTGTGAGGTAAAATCGTATGCTCGGCATTGTCATGCGCCAAAATTTCATTCTCAGCTGCTGTGATCGGTCAGTGGAGTGCATTGTTGTGGCGCTGAACCCCGGGATTGTCTTATAGAACATGCACGGTTGCAGTGCGTGGCTATTTTATTGGTATCCCGAAACCCGTTATATGCTGTTGGGCTGCTCAAACGACAACATAACCATGTCATGTTTTATCTAGACAGGCATCATGGATAACCATCAGACCACGTTTTAATACAAGGGACACAAGGAGCACGCCGCATTTAACCAATTCTAGCAGCATCACAACGCCACCACGAAACTGGCAGCTCCCCTTGTTTGTCTATTGGAATACAGCTGTTGCGCTTCCAAGTTTCATTAGGGCAATTAATCGAGACCTACTCGAGGTCGCAGATTGCAAACAATCGTGTTTTGTGTTGTGTGCCCATTTGTTTTCTCTGTCCAACGGCGTGAACACCGTATATTTTGGGCAATTTTCTGCGACTCTTTTCACAGTTTTGGCTTGTTAAGCAAGTTTTGGCCCTTCTGTAACAGGAGAACCACGCACGTTTGAGAAACATTCGGCCTTGAAAAGGGTGCCGGCTTTCACACGGGCGACGAGTCGACTAAAACTGCTGTATCTTGATCTTGCAAGGTCGTCTCGCGCCCGGGAAATGTTATAGTGGCAGTAAGGCAGCATGCGCGTATACGGAGGGCGCAATTAGTTAAATGAGCCTTTGCGCTGGCATTACTCTTACTTCCTTTCGACCCGCAAGCCAGCGCAGCACGAATACGGGGTGGGTAGCGGCACCAACTCCCCGACGAATTGAAATGGAACGTGTTCAGTTAGGTACTGGAACCCAATGAAATGCAAAACTGGCTGTTTTCGGCACCGCGAAACGATGTTCTGTTACGGGCATGCTGTTCAAAGGGGAGTGAAGTCACACTTTTGGATTCTGACGTCGCGGACTCCCGCGACATGCAGTTGTTTTACAGTGCTCTTCAAGAACATAAAAATTCAGGAACATTCAGGGGCAACTACAACGTCGGAACGCAGCCGAAGAGAAACCAGAAATTCAGGGATGTAATTGCGAAGTTTATTGCGGTGCCGTCCGGTGACGCTTCTCATGAATCGTGAGCGTTCGAAACCAGGGTGCCTTCCCGCCATAAATGCATACCGCTAACTTGAATTCTGCGCAGCTCCGTCGCTTTATGACTCACTCGCCTTTTCTAAATATATCTGTCCCTCGAGCTTCTTCGTTGCTTTGTAAATAGGACTCTGGATCACTGGATTCACACAAACACAGCGCACCAGCTGTTCAAAGGGTTCTCTGATCTCAGCCCGGAACAGCGTGCTTAAGTTCACGAAGCTTTCCGAGCGAAATCTGAATGGTCCTAAGAGTTTTTGTCATATTAGTGTTTGTAGGGTAAACGCAAAGCCATGCGCTCAAGGTAGCCGCCACACTCTATTCAATTATATTCACATAGCCACACATAGTGACCAATGATAGGGCGCGAAAGTTGGTATTCTCTGCGCGCTTTCAACTATAGCCCTTGCGGTTAGCATCAGGACAGGTTTTCTCTCCGAACTATATATTCGCTGATCTGAGATATGTTACTGTCTTGTTCACGTGCACGTGGTCTTTATCGCCTAATTTTTGTTTCAGTTGCATCCTTGCTGCGAAATCAAAACTGCTGTTGCATGCAATTTTCTAGGGCACTATTTTTTCTTCTCGATTAAAAAAAAGTTTTCATTGTATGTCCTAAAAGCGCCATAGAACTGCATAGATAGCACACCGCTAACGAGGAGCTGGCAGCCAAGTGCGAAACTAGCCGAACTACCCAATTTTTCCCATTTCTCCTCGAGTATCTATTGTTTAGTATTACAGCTCTGGTTGCCTAGTCGCTCCTACATGAGCGATATTGATCTCTTAAAAGCCATGAACGCCCCATGAAAAGCGGTGGAGGAGGGGGGGGGGACGATAACGTGAACGATCTCTCGGTAAACATTGCGACCTTTGATCCACCCAGTTGACTGAGAGATTACCACCCTCATTTCACATAGCCATCGGGAGTGTTTGCAGCTTCTTTTGCCTGCTTACGTCCGACTACGAATGATACTGGTATTTTGTACAAACTATCAAAAATCAGGCTCAGTAACTTTTTTATCTTTTTTTGACTGCTACGGCTTCAGTTCATATTTTTGTTTGCTTTCAATAAAATCCAGCTTCCGCACGGAACCACCTCGTTACACGCAGGTAGGTGTGGAAGTGTTCGCGCTTGGTAGGAGATGGGTGTGAGGATAGAATCTGTCCCTTGTTGGTATTGGATTTACTCGGCTCGTTCATGTTCGCAATTCTTTATCGCGGTCATTTGCACGCCGCACGAACCCCTACGCTTAGAACTAACAGCACATTGGTATTCTTTACTGTCGCGTTCATTTTTTTAAATATTGTTATCCGTACACTTTAAACGCGTTACATTTACAACTACTCCAAACGGAAACGTTTACGCTTGCCTGGCTAATAAACCTTTAACAGGAGAATAACGCGGGCCAGTTGGTACATAATGCTTAAAGAGAAAAACAGCGCTAAAGACAGGACAAAGGGAAGACTACACAGACGCAGCGCTGCCTCTTTCTCTTTAAGTAATAAACCTTTACGCAATATCAACAACAGTGCAGCCTGTTTGAACAAACGAACTGGTCGAGTAGCAAAATTGGCCGTCGTATGGTGAATCGCCGCATTTCCCTTGCTCCCATAATTACACGAGCTACGTTATCACCGAAAAATTTGTATCCCCTTTAGTGCACTCGTTTCTAGTAGACTCATGTGAAGCTGGATTTCTCCTAAGTGAAAAAAGCGCTCTTTGAAATGAACGTTTCTTATTAGTATCGCTCCAATAATGGCATAGTTGTGCACACTGTAGTCATCGGGACACAGGGTAAAACAGTGCTCATTGTTCCCGGCTTGTGTCAATTTCATCTTCCACTAAAACCTCCTTAATGTAAAACAATGAAAAGTAGTTTTTCCTCGGATATAATTAATGGAAGTACACAATAATTTTTTTCTGCCACTACATATAGGTTGCGGTGAAGGTACAGTATATTTCTTAGCAGCTTATTTTATTCTGGGTCGAACAATATAAACTGCCAAGATGAAGGTGACAGTGCATTGTTTTGAATCAAATGGCAAAATAAATGTGAAAATTCTCGCAAGATACCGAAGAAAAGGTCGAAACAGATTTCACCGACTATATCCACGACTATGCATACTCTGTCACCGAATCAAAGGAAACCGTGGGTCATTAGTCTCACTCTTTTGACTACGAATTAGGCAATATACTTCGAATTTTTTTCCGTGTTTCTTCCTTTTCTTCATGGAAATTAATTTGTGAGCGATTCTTGCGTATTGTCATTATTCCTTTAAAATAGATGGGCCAAACAGTGTTAGCCACGTGGTTAATGTTCGCATTCTTTTTTCCTTGCGTTACAGCGCGTGAAATTTTGCCAATTCGGGATTGTCAATTATAAACTCTCAGACACGTCGGATTGATTACATATTTTGCTTATAGCGACATTTCTTTTATCTTGAACATAACCGGATGAGCATCACATGTACGTAAAACGCTTTTCTTATGAAGCATACGGCGCACAGTAGAAGGTCATTAATGAACTGTTTTGAACTATGAACAGTTTTGAATAGCTTTCTTGAACTATACAAAATTCTGTATACTTCAAGACAGCTGTGACGTACTATGGTGTCTCGCCTTGCTATTTCTGTAAGAGTTGGGGCCAGTTAGTTTCAGCAATGTTTTCCCTCCTACTCCCGGGGGCTCACGAGCGCGGGTACGAACGAAAAGTTATAATCACGGCCCAAGGCGCGAGTACTTTCTGAAACGGAACACAAGGCGTTCGGTATGCCGTTGGAAATAACGAAAGGAACGAGTCCAGCTTTTCGGTCAGAAGAACCAGTCGCGTCTGCTGAGCGAAAAATGTGACTTCATTTCTTAAGGCGTCAAGATCGTTTTCAACGTTGCTATTATTTTTACATTGTATCCTACGCAGTTCACTTTCGCACTTGCTCTGGTATATTCCAACACCTCAAGGATAAGCACTCACACCAAAACACAAACACATTAGAAGTACCTCGTAAGCCTCAAAAGTTTCCTTTGTGGTCAATAATCGTGTACTCACGTCTCAGCGCCCAGGGCTCGAGGTTACGGAGTCCTCGGACCAGCCTGAGTAAGCCGAGGCTGCACTGCATCGACACGTCTACTTCGAACAACTTGCGGACGAGCGCTGGCGACGACTCGTCCATTTTGTCGCCGATCCACCGCTTGATCTTGTCGGCGATGCCCACTGCGGGAGACGATGCCGCAACCACAGGAGGAGCTGCGGCGGCGGCGAACGCCTCATCTTTGGCTTCCCCGACGAAGTTTATGCACACGGACGCGTTCGCTAGGAACGCCAGCAGGATGACGACCACCGGCAGCCACACTTCGCCGGTGCGGCAAGGTGAAAACCTTTTTCGGGAACGCATTTCTCTAGCGCGAGTTTATTCAGCCGACGGTGCCTCTTCGTCAGGCACTCAGTGCGCTCGCGAGTGTCGTCCAACGGAACTCAAGAGGGGCGACGTCTCGATTCGCCCCTTCTCGTGGAGGACAAGGGACTAGCAGCCACGTGTCAGGGACACAGTGAAAGTTACGGCCAATCGGCCCGATTACCTGCCGCTCCTCTTAGAAATGCGCCAGGTGCGCTGATATTTGCCTCCCCCGTAACCTTCGAACGACCAGAAGAAGGCTGGATAGCGCGGTCAGGGCGATCGGCAGATATTCGGAGCGCGCCCGCGCTCTCGCGAAAAAAAAAACGCGCTACTCCCTTTCCCGCTTCTCTTTCCGCCCCGAGCTTGTTTCCGCGCGTTCGCTCATTTGTCTGCCGCTTTCCTATTGCTTCATCTATGCACTCTTAATTGTACACAGCTCCTCAACCGCTCGGATTCCGGTCTTACAAGGAGGGAAGTAAGGCGCCGCTTCAGGTATAGGGTTCGAAGCACCGGCTTCCACCGAGCCGCCTATACCATATTGATCTCTGAGGGGTATAGGGCGTTGCATGAGATGTAGCCGCGATATCTGATAGAATCCACCAGAATATCAGCAGTCCAACCCTGGTCTTTGTGTGTGCGCGTGTGTGTGTGCAAACTGCGTTGAAATGGGGTAATGTGATGCAGTAAACAAGGAAGACAAACTGAAAGCGTATCAAAAACAGCAATGGCATTTCGCAGATGTCCCGGGCGTACGTTACATCATGAAATGGCTCCTTTATCAGTTTATGACATTCAAGTCCTAGCTTTCTCGTTGAGAATACCCGAGCCCCTTTTCACCAACGTTAGAGGTTCCACGACACCGAGGTTGACGGCAAAATCTCCCCTCACTATTGAAAGGGCGTAGTATTGTGCCGCCAACAATGCCGATACTCTCGGCCAGCATGACGGAGCGCCAAAAGTGAATGTGAATATTGCTGCGAGCTTTATGACGGTGATGCTGCCAGTCTGAGGTCCACGCCGGCTGGAGTGCGAACCCAGAGGTGAAATTTTCATTCCATTATTGCCAAAAATAAACTAGTTTATGACTTTGTCTTATACACTAGACTGAACGCGGTATACTGGCTTTCCGCCGCTTTATTCTGACCGCCACAGAATTGTAATGCATCAAGTGATCCTCGTCGGGCCGAATGTACTACATAGCTCATGGTCGAATCTCTCTTTTCTCTAGGCGCGTATTTACCCTCTCGTGCTCATTGTCGACTCGTTTTGTAGGGCCAGCTGTCGCGGGCGCAGTTTCGTGCCCGTAGGGTCTGCGTTACCGCGGTTATCTTTTTCGACTTGCCTTGACCCGAGTAACAATTTCCTTCTGCCGGTCTCACTGTTGTGTTCACTGGAAAAGCGTTTGTCGTCTCCTCACGTCTCTACAAGTGTGTCACCTTTAAATTATTCGAAAGTCCCCGAAGTGTTGTTTTCTCCGGGGGTTGTGAACCTATTATTGAAAAGCTCAGACGGCCGAGCCCTAATTATTGCAAACAAGGCCTTTTTCCGAGGAAACTAAAGAAATACCAACCTGAACATTCCGAAGCCTCTAAACAGAGAGGAGAGTAAGCATATGAGCATATGAATGATACATTCATGGTGACCTCCGCCGTGGGTATGGGGTATAGGCCCGGGGCAGTTCTGCTGTTTGCATCGTCAATTGTATTTGCTGGGTTGTCAAGGGTTTCCTGTCGACGTGCCTGGAAACAAACCGACTGCATTCTCGGTGCACGCATAGCCTTGACGGCAGTGAGTGCAAGAGTAAAAAAAAAAAACTGAATGAATTAATGATGTTGGTCGTATCTTAAAGGTCAGACAAAGCACGTCAAATAAGAGGTGGAGCGCGGTTCACGTGACCCGATAAAACGTCATTGGGCGAGTTGGTCAGAGCGCTTTTCTTAATTTTTCCCTCAGTGCGTTCAAGAATGCGCTCGGGTATACACACTCATGTTGCCTCGCACGTTTTTGCAGCGGAACTGTATATGTCTATATTTTGATACATTTTCCCGCCCGCACTCTTAAAATAAAAAAAAGTCGCGGCACTTACTAACAGACAACTAACCAGTTACTTGTCCCAGTATAAAGTAGGTACTTAGTGCTTTTACGAATTGTCTGTGCATAACCTAGTAAAAAAACTACGCGTGAGAATGTAGAGCGGCTGGGCTCGCAGCACGACATAGAGACACATTCAACGCGCACATATCACACTTAGACAACAAATAAATTCAGCAAGTAAACCAACGGGATGCAGGTTAGAGAGAGTATAACTTAGTTACTTTAAATGGTCTTCTCGCTTTATACTCAGCAGCAGAAAGTCTTCTGATAGAGCATGTGGGCTTGTTGCAAAAATCAAATAGTTTAGCGACAATTTCAGAGTTATGCATTTTAAGTTGAACATATACAAGTCAGCATGTGGATTTTGCAAAAACTATTTAATCGTGATTTGAAGTGGGAAAAGTGCTATAGTTATTATGCTTAATAATTTTTAGAATTTTGCTATAAACAGTTAATGTTAGTATCAAACAAGCAGCAATTACTAAGTGCACGGTAAAGACTGGTAACGATAGCAATTAGGTTCCATACCGAGTGGCAGAGCCTACGTACCGTTCTGCGTGGTAGTAAAGTTCGTAAGGAGCTAGTAAATACAGCCGTTACTACCCTTTTACGAGCTTTTTTGTTAATAGTGCGTGTCAACAGAAATTCCCAAGTAAAACTCTCGAGGCTCCGCGTGTTTTTAAAGCGCCAGGCGCTCCATAGCACCACTCGTTCCATAGCACGCGCTTTAACTCGGCATTAGAGAAAGGTCGCCGTCGGAGCCGGTGCACAGAAGATGAGGGGGTAGGGGAGGGGGGACGACTGCTCGACACCGGAGTCGCTGGGACGCCTGCTGTGCTGCTGCACCCCCCTTCCCACAATGGCACAAGTAGCGACCTGGGACTGCCTACCATCACCTGGGGCTCCCCACCACAAGCCTGGAGGTACACCTGCTCCCCGAGGACCACGACTTCATCTGTGGGGAGGCCTTCCGCCACCTCCTCAACTTCTTGGAGGAAACAAGGCTGAACCGGCGACTGTCGTGTGACATACTAAAACCCGTGGCGCGGAGTGCTGCGCAGTTTCCAACACCCGTGTTGTAAGATTTGGGCTGTGCAGCGTGCGGTTCAGGTGCTTGGTGCTTCGGCGTCTGAGCTGCGGTTTCCCGCCTGATGACTGCCGCGACGGCGGCCCTGCAGACTTTCTGCCTCCTCTTTCCTCCTCCATCCTATTCTTTGCCTTTATATCCCTGCCCCCGCTCTGCGTTATATGAGGTGCATCCCACGACTGGGTACAACAATATCGGCAGTGCATCTTTCCCAATTCACCTATCCGCTTGAATCAATAAAAATTACGCCCACGCCCCTCGCGGGAACCCTGGTGTGATGCGACGCTGAGGGGTGTTCAAGCGCAAGCGGAGAGCAACCGTCGACCGAAAGGCCGCCGGACAGCGGCACACCGGTTATATGCGCAGCGCGCCCGAAGAAGAGGAGACCGCGGAAGTGAGAGTACTGCACATGCGCCGGCGCCAGTGAGTCTGCCGCGGCTATGACGCAACACAATCCAACACAATCAACTTTAATTCAATTCAATCCAAATCCAATCCAAGCCAAGCCAAGCCAAGCCGATCCATTCGAATCCAATCCAATGCCCCTCGCGAGAGAGGGGCATCGGAGAGGAGAGGGGGTGAGCGGCGGAGAGCGCAGCTCGCGCGGCGAGGAGAATGGGGGAGGGGCGGACGACAACAACGCCGACGACGCTGCATGGACAATGCGAGTGAATGAGATGCAGTCGCATCTAAAAAACACACGAGTAGCGAAATGCACAGTCGTGAACTCAAGCGTTACATGGCGACAGGAACAACGAGTAGCGTCGCGTCGCGTAGGAGACAGATCGCAGCCATTGGAAAGCGAACAGGATCGTGAAACAAATCATGTCAAGCGGCTAACGGACGACGCCCTTCGAGAACGCAATGCGGAAGCAAAGCGCCTCAAGCGTTTAAACGGACATCATTGCTTTCGCTTTCCCAACCGTTAAGAAGCGCTTAATTTGACGTCCTCGAACTCTCCTCGTACCATGGGTTACCTAGTTGCGATGGCACTACCCTTGTGATCGTATTCGGTGGTGTCAATGTGGGTGTGTCGAGACGGAAACAGTCATTGTGGCTGTCGTTACCAAGTGACAATGACTGATGTAAGAAATCGTCACAGCAATTTTTTTTTACCCCGACGTTTATACTTCCAATAGTCATCCCCCTGCGCAGGACGGGATAGCGTTTATTTTTTAGTCTCCGCACTTCTTGTCTGCGCCTTTCCGCAGCCAAATGCTGCAGACGTTGCTCCGTGGCTTTGGCACGCGACCTTATCGGATAGCAGTACTTCCGAGTCTTAGCTTAGCTCAACTGAGCGCGTCATTTCTGATCAGGTCACGTGATGTGATCTCAGTTTTGCTTGATATTACATGGCCCATCCAAATCTGTCTGGTAACCGATCAGCCAATGCATTCTTGACGAATTCTTTGTGTGGGCGCAGGTTCAATGAGGGAGAGAGAGAGAGAGAGCGAGAGAGAGAGAGAGAGAGAGAGAGAGAGAGAGAGAGAGAGAGAGAGAGAGAGAGAGAGAGAGAGAGAGAGAGAGAGACAGAGACAGAGAGAGAGAGAGAAGCACATCATTAAAGAAGGCCTCTAATGGAGGGAGGTGGCCGGAAGATGGACCTTCGTAGTCCGAGCGATGATGGCCTTCTGTCTCTCCGGGTCAACGTAGCTCAACACTGCCTCCCAGAGCTTCGAGGAATTGATTTGAGGGAGGAGATCATATGGACAGGCTCACGTGTGAGGTTGCACCATGGCCTTCGAATAGTGGGCAAAAGAGAGAGGGGTAAACTAAGGGATGTATATAATGGAGGAAAGCCCTATTGCGAAGGGATTCCGTCTGCGTGAGCCTCCATAGTCGTTCTTACGCGTGTAAGTCTGTGACGGGTGGGCTGGTGGGTATTTTAGGCGAAAGAGGCGGCAATGAAAAGTAATTTCATTGTAGCTCAATACGCTATCTCGGGCTGATCTGGCTCCGAGAGAGGCTACAAGTGCTCTGGCTGTCCTGTGGGCCACCTCATTATCCCCAAACCCGGAGTTGGCAGGAGTCCAAATCAGCTCAATTTGGGTAGTAGGTAGGTTTTGAAGGAGAAGTTTCAGTGCCTGGGGTAAAACGGTACCCGCATCATAATTTGTAACGGCCATTTTCGAATCATAAAATATAATTGAGTGTGGTGGCCGACTTGCAAGGGCTATTGCGATTGCCGCCTCTTCCGGTGTGACCGGTTCTGCCGTGCGGATCGTGAGAGAAGTGAGTTGGGTATTGTTTGGGGCATTGATGACTGCCATTGCGAATGTATTGCGGTGTCGGTGTTCAGCAGCATTGACATACACTGTGTCTCGACGTATCGCGTACTTTTCTGCAAACGCTTTGGCTATGTGCACCCTGCGGCCCCGGTGTGCAGGAGGGTGGGTACATGTTTCTAGGGAGGGGGCGGATTTTGGTGCTAGCATGAATTTCCAGTGGGATAAAAAACGTGGAGGCTGTGATGATGGGCTCTTTCAGTTGGAGTCATTGAAGCAGATGCTGTCCAGGTAGTGTTTTGGCTGGTCGACTAAGTTGGCCAATACGGTGAGCTTCTATGAACTCCTGTAACATGTTGTAGGTACCGGTGGTCTCAAGCCTGGCAGTGGAAGTGGCGGGTGGGAGTTGTAAGGCAACCTTATAGAGTTCCCGTATCAGACAATTTATTTTCGCTTGGTCCATGTCAGTTGGGAGGAGGTACGGTAGGGAGTAAGTAATACGGCTGCTGCTAAATGCTTGGATTAAATGAAGTCGATCAGCTTCTTTAACGCCGTTATTTCGAATAGGAACGGTTTACTTAACCCGATGGTTTGGGTGGCGTGAGAAGGAAGTTGTTTTATAATTTTTGTAGTAGTTCTGGAGCGATTTAGTGAGTTCGAGAATTTTGATTTTTGAGACCATTGGTATGGGGGTCGACTCTATGTGAACATGAATATTAGGATTCCAATGTTGCTTTTTCTTTGGAGGTTGAAGCAATAGCTGTGATTTTGTGGGCAAGCATTGGAGGCCACCGAGGGCAGCGCCCGCTACTCCAGCTGTCGCACCAGCTTGGAGGGTTTATTCTATTTTGGCATCACTTCCCTCCCTGGTCCAGAGTGTAATATCGTCTGCACAGAAACTATGGTGAAGATTTGGTATTTTATTTAGTGTTTGGGGAATTTGAAGTAGGGCTAAGTTAAAGAGTAGCGGTGAAAGGACTGCTCCTAGCGGTGTTCCTATTGATGGTAGATTGAATTCTTCCATTTCTCGAGGGTCAGGGCGGAGTGTCGCTGTTCGTGAGGTGAGGAAGGCTTGAATGTAGTTGTACGTTTTTACGCCGGGGGAGATGGTAGAAAGGCCCTGTAAAATTGCCTAATGCGTGACTCTTTCAAAGGCCTTTGTAAGGTCTAAGGCTAGAATTGCTGATGTGTCGGCCCGTGGTGGTGTGACTAGGATGTCATGATGAACATATGTGCTGGGGAAGAGGAGGAGTAAAGATTTTCAAAATGAGAATTTTGTGCAAGAAAGCAGGGGCCCCAGTCATGGGGGGGGAACGCTTTTTGTTAGTGATAACACATCGCCTTTCAAGTCTATGAAGCAACAATCTCTCTCGTTGCTGGTTTTAGTTGGGGTATATTTTTCTAATCTCGAATAATTGTTCTCCAACTTCATTTAGGCCACGAACCTTGTCTCTAACGGCCCGCAGTTGTACTCGCGTGGCAGCGAAGAAGTAGCGGCGAGGTTAGAATTGCCGATTCCCAATCAGTGTGATCTTAATGGGGCACTTCAGGCAGCGTTTTATTTTTCAAATCTGCGTAAAAGGTCTACGTGCGTACTCCCGCGCAATGAAAAATCACGTAAAAACTCCTCTGACAGTTGCCTAAATGATGCCTGAGGCTTTGACTAATCCACCGCTGTTTTTGTCATATGTTGTTGTGCTGAGTATGAAGGCGACGAACATCCCGAAAAAATGCCGAAAATGAAAAAGGACAATCACAACCTCGAAATTTTAATTAGACCAAGCATGATAGACGAAGAACATTTGCAGAAGCTTCCTCCCAGGTGACAGTTGTCAGAAAAAGGCGTAAACCGCTCTGTTATACCCCGAACCACATTGAAAGTCAGCTTCACTATAACACAAACAAATTGCTGGGAAGACATTCCAAATTCAATATAAGTGTCCCTGGGCCTCTACTAAGTACCAGTCTGTCCGCGGTTTTTACGTCAAAGGTATGTGTTCTTTCCAGTCCGTCACTCCTACAAGCGATGTTCAACCAACTAGCCCGATTCCAAGCGTTACTAAAGTTTATACTAAATACCCCCGTAAAGCACCATGTATCCCTCCGAAGTACTATACACTCGTCATCCCGGCCGCGGCGGCCGCTTTTCTGATGGAGGCGAAAAGCAAAAACGCCCGTGTGTTCGAGATTTCGGCGCACGTTAAAGATCCCCAGGTGGTCAAAATTAATCCGGAGCCCTCCACTACGGCGCGCCTCATCGCCTGCGTTGCGTCGGCGCGTTAAACCCTAAAATCAATCAATACACTCATGTCCCTTAAAATCGACTTTGCTACTGTATACAAATGCACTGCTGAGGAGATGTTTATCACGGATAATATATGGGGCCTGATATCAAAGGATAAAAGCCCCAGAGCCTTTTAATAAACACTTCCAGAAGACCCTTGTGTCATCTATAAAACGGTGTGCACTTAGCACGTTCAAGGTTGGCTTTACTTTTTCACACAAATTCATTGCTCAAAAAAGACATTTTTAGAGGCAATATAAGCGGTCCTATAAAAATATGATGGGTTTAGGGCCTTGTATTGTTAGCGTTTTCTCATGCGGCTAAAAAGTGACACATCAAGCGTTGGAGATGGACAGACGGTTTTCGTCGTTTAGTACACATAAAAATGCTCAAGCATCTAATATTTGAAAATGGTAGGGGTATATAGAAAGGCGTTTCATGCTTGAGCATATGCACCAAACGTTTTAAATAGCGGTCTAAACAATAAAAAAAAAGATTTGTTCAATTGATCGATCGATCGAATCATCGATTGATTGATTTTTTTGATTGATTGAACCACGAGAAAAGTGGTTCACCAGCAACGTGGAGCTAGATCTTTGCCGGTTCAAATGGCTGGGCTGTGGCGGTAGGGACCGTCTTGGTTTTGTGATTCCCCGCTACAGTGCTCTAACCGTGTTGAGACGAAAACACGAGCTCCCCATCTCTCATAGGTCTATGTGAGGCCGCTGCACCAACCTGGGAGTTGCGCGACAAGGTGCAAGGCCGCAATAACAAAACATGGACGCCATCCCTCCCTGCAAAAGCGGATGCCCAGCGCAGCTGTTGTACACCACTATACCCATGCTGAAGGAGGAGGGTGTGAAATGTTCCTCGTTGTCTCGGAGGGCTTTTCGCTTGCACTGGGCTTCTCTGGCGGCAAATGCTGGGTCCTGACGCATGCGCTCGGCGTCTTGGGCGAGAACTGCTGGGTCCTGCCAAGACTGACGCATGCGCTAGCCCTCGAGGGACGTCAACCCCTCCACTTTCAAGAGCAGCTGCAAACAATCTTTACCAGAACACATGAGGAGGGGGAAGGGGATTCGCATTGTTCACTGGCGCCTCATTATCTATCATGCGGTTTCAATCCTCGTTTTGTGTTTTTTTAGTTACACGAATACTGAGCTCTATGCTACACGCTTGATTAGACTGACGCATGCGCTCGGCGTCTTGGGCGAGAACTGTTGGCCCTACGTGGGTTTTTTGTTTACGATACGAAAATTTGCGACCAACGAGAGGCGAACAGCTTAGCTGTGAAACAATAAACTGGTGTCGTCATTGCATCGGCACCAGTACGAGGTTTCTGTCAACATTTCACTCAGGGTATGCGACTTGATTCATAGCAGCGTTCCACCTTGATGAAATTTATTCGACTGAGCAGCCTCAGATGCTAAAGCGATGTAAAGGAACACGATTGCCCAAGCACCTGCTCTACACATCGAAACAAAAACCATATTCGGATATGACGAGCCCGTACCGTTCATTTTGGAAAATACAAATAACGAAGAGAAAGGGAGACGCGGCCTTTAACTATACTGCACCCCCCATTTATACATTATTATTTTTTTTCTTGATGAGTGATAGAAGGGGAATATCGGCAAACTTTTCGTGTCGTTTGTAACCCAGCTAGCGGCAGAAAGCAGAGAACGATGTAGTGGAAAGCGCACGTGGTGAGAGCTGGCTGTGGTATGGGTCAGGGTGATGTCAGTCGAAGCACGGCTAGGCAGCTGCCGACACGCCGGTTCTGTAGCGTGGTGTCTCGACGGGTGCCGTGACTCCCGCGGCCGCTTGTCCGCGTTGTAGAATCCAGTCTGCAGCCAGTGCAGGGCGGCAAAAAAGGAAAGAGGGGTAGTGACGGCGACGAAACGCAAATAACTGGTGCACAACGAAAGGGGGGACAGCCGGCCAATACTGCTGCTAAAGCGAACCAACGTGGTCACTGACATGTTCAGAGCACTGAGCACGGTTGGCATGGTGTACGAGGGGCGCGTGCTGTACTCTGCGTGGATTACAAAAGCGTGTGCATCGGGCCGAGCCTCAAGACCGCGAGGGAGGGAGACGAAATGCTCACACATTCTTTGGTATACACCAATAGGTCTTCCACAATTTTTTTGAGATCTTTGTATACGTCTCAGTCTGACAGCCCTGGATATAGTTCAGTGGTAGCATCTTTGATACAACCCTGAAAAGCAATAAATGATTTATGTCCAGCTTTCATGAAGTAACAGAATAAGAGATTGCCCATGAGCGTGATTAAGGAAACCACCCATTTAATTCGTCGCTCAGCTTTGACGTTCTTAGCGTGTCAGCTTCTCTTGGTTTAAACGAACGAGCAGCAATAGTTTCGCAACAATAAATAAAAGTAAACATACGCCATAAAAATTTAACAAGGTTAGCGAAACTTAGCGAAACACTAACTATATTAGAAAAAAAAGGTCGTTCTAACGGGCTAGCAACTAATGTTTTGGAGAAGATTTGTTCGTAATATCGATCCTGCCTTCAGCCAGGTTCGGCTGGAAGACACAGTTGGAAGCAGGTCACAAGAACTGACAGCGGTATGTCGTGCTCTTTTCTAGTTCCTCAATTCCGCTTGGGATATACAGCTACAGGAGAAAGCGTCTTCGCGCGGTCATTGCCAGTTACGCGTAGTAGTGCAAGAAAATTCCACTGCCATACATATAGATTATACGTGAAGACCGCAGACAAATAATGAATCCATGTCACTTATTTACACTGTACTGTCCAGGTCAACTTTAAGGGCCCCGGGAGGTATGGTTTCTAAAAACTCTTTCTCCTGTGCAAAATAATGCCAGACGTAAATCATCAGATAGCCCAATCATACAAAAAAAAATCATTATTCTATATGTCACTTGTCCTTAAAGGGGCCATTCAGATAAAATACAAGTTTGTTTTATTGGAAAGATGAAGTGTTTCCACTCTACTTCAGTTTTATGGTGCCCTCAGCGCTTGTACGGCAGCAAACGATGCTTTATTCACTGAGAAATTAAACATTTTAAGCCAATTTTAAATTATCCCGCTAAATCGTGTGTTTTCGTGTCGTCGACAATGACGTGTCCAGAGCGAGGTCGTAAACTGAAGATAGCCTGCTTACCAGGGCTGCTACCATCTCACAGACGGCCGGGCAATTTTCTTGTTTATCGCCAAAATAATGGCGGTGCAATACCACTGAAGTGCCAGCGTTCGCACTTCGCTTCTGGACGGACTTATATACCTGCCGTATTTTTATTAGGGTTCATACTAACTGTTTCCTAAAACGTAAGCTATGACTCGACAGTTATGGTCATAAGTGACCATACCGCTTATGTCACTTGGTCAGTGTTGTGTCAGACACGTACAACGCGTCCGACGGCTGTGTCAGACAGTGTCAGCCGGCGAAGTACCGCCCTAACTGCTTCAGCTTTTTAACAACGTGTTCGTTCGTAATTTTGACTGTTCACACCACAATTCTTACTGCTATAAAAAGAACGCAGTGTCTAGAGTTACGTCCGACGGAACTTTAAGCCAGTTTCTAGGGTTACGTCCGATGTAGCCCAAAATTGAAAACTAAATTTACGTCCGACAAGAGTCCTGGTCCGACGGAACTTAGGCCAATGTTTTGAATTACGTCCGGCGTAACGTAAAGCACAAAATTTTTTTTTTACAGCTAACGGCACCAAATACCCTGACGCTCTACAGGGTGTACCAGCTATCATGCACCAAGACTTAAAAAAAAGAGCAATGGCGTTACTCGAAGAAAACCTAGTGCTTATAATGTTTGCAGTACTGTGGAGAAGCGGACAGTATTTTTTTTTCGTTAATGATATGTAACTAAATAATTGTAATTAATTATGTAACTGGAGAATTACTGTCTTAATCACTGAAGTGTCAATGAGGCACTTGTAGGTACCCACGAGGGGCATCTAACTGCGGTATTTTCAGCGACTGACTTATTGCGTAATCATTTATTCTGACTGATAAGAAAACCCGCGAAATATGAAAAATACCACGTGGCGGCGCTTTCGCGCGCATTGCAAAGCAGCGTCCCCAAATAAGCTGATTGAAAGCAAGTGCTTCGCCTGTCACCCGCCTGAAGAGACAGCGCATCACTTTGATAATGACACGCCTGGAAGGAGCAGCAACAGCAAGATTCGCGGGGCGCGTGTGCAGATAAGGCACAAACTCGGTCGCGATTTCTTTTTTCTTTCTTTTGTTTATTTCATTCTGTCTAACTCAGAGACAGCCTGTTTGAGGGAATTGCTTTACGATGCGTGCTAATGCGCGCGGACGCGCCGTCACGTGGTATTTTTCATATTTCGCGGGTTTTCTTTATCAGTAAGAATAAATGAGTACGCAATCAGTTCGTCGCTGAAAATACCGCAGTTAGTCGCCCCTCGTGAGTGCCTACAAGTGCCTCATTGACACTCTAGTGATTAGGGCAGTACTTCTCGAGTCAGATAATTAATTACAATTAATTAGTTAAGTCTCATTAACGAAAAAATTGCTGCCCGCTTCTCAACAGTACTGCAAACATTATCGACTAGGTTTTCTTCGAGTTACGCCATTACTCTTTTTTTTAAATCTTGGTGGTATATGTGTAATCCATTCGCAACATTGAGGTTCCTCGATTATCAGTCCCAGATCATCCGCAGACTGCCCGAGACGCGATCCGGTGCTCGATTTTCCCGCGTATTCCTGTGAGACTTCCGGTCCGAATGCAGTCCTCGGACTACCCGCGTACAGTCCAGGACTGGTAAATCGAGTGGGCCAATTATTGAGATGGTCGCTTGTACGATACATGACGTCAAATTCGAAAACACAACTGTTGCTGCTTTACGGCCAAACCGGTTCGGAATCATAGTAAATCATAGGTAACATGCTCGACAGCGACGGTTCCCCGTCGGTCGAGTGGCCAGGAGCGTAATATAAGCGCCCACACTATTGCAGCGACCTGGGTTCGAATCCCAGCTGGGTTGATGGAGTTTTTTTTTAATTAAAAGATTCAAATTTTTTTCTACTAGCCCACGTACACGTCTTTCCATTTCCAACACATGCAAGCAAAGGAGAAGCCGGGAATTAACAAAACAGAACCTCCTTACGTTTTTAATTAGTCAGCCACATCAATTAACTGAAATTTATCGACATTTCTTTCTCTTTTTCTGTGAAGAAAGAAAGGACTACTAGGACATTAGATTTATTACCGCTAATCAATTATTTATTATTAGGGGTAGGTTATTTATCAATTAATGCTTTAGCCGCGATTCATTGTTTTAACCGGTTTAAGCTGGTGATCAGAAAACTCATATTTCATCGACAACTCTTAGACTTTGTACACGAAGTCGACTTGTTCGTGTACCTCTGAACTCGTGTATCGTGATTCCACAAGGCAAAATTTGGAATAAAAACTAAAAATATACACGGCACAAAAAACCAGTGGGCAATTATATATACCGTTTTAACGTTGTATAAGCTATTTCTGTAGTAAGCAAGGCGCGATTAATCGGCGCCATCTGCACTCACGGCGGGTGCTGATGTTCCCGATTCTAGAAACGTATGTGTGACGAACGAGCTGATAAGCGTCTCGCCCGCATAATCTGGAATGTGTGTGAAGAAGTGTATGAGCATATTGATCTTATTTCTGCTACTACATAATTATTTTTGGTCATTTGTTCTTCCAAACCAACACAACCGAATAATCGATACCTAAAGCCAACCGATTAATCGGTTTAAAATATTAACCGACGCCTGGTCCTAATAATTATATTTGTTAACTTTGCTCTCGCAAACTGCAGGCGCTACAAACTGGCGCTGCGCCCACCGTAGGAGGTTCAATTTGGCTGATTCCCGTCTTCTCCTTTGCTTACATGTGGAAAGAAGTCTACGTAGACTAGTACAGAAAAATTCGAATCCTTTAATTAAGAAAAAAGCTCAATAAACCCAGCTGGGATTCGAACCCAGATCGCCGCAGAAGTGTGGGCGCTTTTATAACGTTCCTGACCACTCGACCGACGGAGAGCCGGCGCTGTCGAACATGTTAACTATGATTTACTCATTCTGAACCGGTTTGGCCGTAAAGCAGCAGCATTTGTGTTTTCGAATTTTACGTAATGTTGCGTATAAATTACACATATAAAGCGTCACGGCAGCTGGTGCCATTAGCTGTATTTCTTTTTGTACTTTGTTACGCCGGACGTAACAAAGTACACTGTGTAAAACACATGTGCCCTAAATTTAAGCGCAAATAGCTCGTTCGGCAAACTTATAAGACCTGCCTAATTTGCGTTTGCTTTTGCAGGCCTCAGCCAATCACACAGCTGGGCTGATCTGTTGCGGGAAATGAGCTAGTGGGTCGCATGGTTATTCCCCTTTTTTCCTATTTACATAGCTTATTTGGGCGAATTTTACGTTAAAAGTGGTGTTAGTATGATTCTAACGAGGCAATGTTTCGAATCAACCGAACTTGTGTTTTGTCTGCATGGCCCGTTTTAGCGATGGAATTAATGAGCCAAAATGAAATTAACCTGATAGCTAACAGCTTTCTACGTATGGTTATAATGCTGTACACATTCCTTAAATAAAATACATGCTTGGGACTCCCGTGGCCGAAGAGGTTCCTTCCTTGCACATAAGACGCGCATGGCGGGAAGAATCGATGTTAAGAGAGCATGACTTTTTTAAATGCGCTCTGATACTTGCACTTATGCTAGAAACGATTTGGGACTGAAACGCCGAATGTAAGAGTTGCCGTAAAACACCTTACATCTTACTCATTACGCCGCAGCGACGGCTAATTTCTTCTATGAGGTAAACCAATGATACTTACATTCTTTTTTTGATATAAACAAACAAAAAATGCAGACTTCCCATATCTCTGGTGTAAAGAAGCCAACAGCCAAAGCGAAATTCCGTTGCCTTTGTTGTCGTGGCACCGAATGGCTTGGAGTTTTTAAGCAAGCAACAATCGCTTTCAAACTGTGATGCAGAGGAATGTGAAGCTGTTATGACCGCGGTGGCGACGTTACGGAACAAGCGCAACGGTTGAACGGCATCTGTTTTCTAATGTGGTTAGCACTAGTTTGTTACCGCTTTCGCAATCACGTCATTGTTCAAGAGCGTGCGATGACCCACATAAACACGCAGAAACACACATACGCACGGACAAATACGCGCAAACTCGCGCACGCGTGCGCAACGCAGCGCTCAAATCTGTGGCCTCGAGGAAGGCGAAGATAGCGACCTTTATGCGTTTTCTCTAACCTCGGAGAACCGCGCCGCACACCGCGGGAGGTCAGCCCAATCCCGCAGACACTTTGCATACGCTGTGTTCTGAGTAAGGTGAACCTCTATTTCATTACAGTGGTAAGAAGCGAGCAGGCAAACAAGCCGGCATCCTTGGCACGCGGCGCACCGTCCTAGAGTCAATGAAGGCTGATCATCTCTTTTGGTATGGGCCTTGGTTATGAATCCGGGTCATTATGAACCCCACTCCCTAAACTCTTTGACGCACAACCCTCCTCGAATAAAGCTGTATGTCTGCCTGCCTGTCGGTCTGTGCAGAACCCTTGGCTACGCATTGGCGATGGAGGTGTAGGGAGCAGAGTCGTAGTAGGAGGGTGTGGGAGGGGGAGTGAAGGGGACTCGGTTCCACACACAAATGTGTCGCACAAGAAGAATCGCACTAATAGCGAAGACCAAGCCGTATCCACCGCAAAGATCGCTCCAAGGTTACCGTTCTGGCCGTCGGCATGCGGTGGAATAACGCAATGCCCGCCCCGCTCGCTTTGCACAAAAGGGCGCTACCTGTCACCAGAAACGTGCTGCTGAAACGCCTGACGCGAGAGCCGCTCGTTCGCAAGAGTAGTGGGCACCTCATTTTTCCTAAAAACAATACAACTGTAATGCTCTTCGTCGCTGATATCGCATACCCACCGCCACCTACCAATAGAACGCTAACCTCAGTTCCGTAGGTAACCCTTCCTCAAAGGATGGTTCTTGCCTCGTTATTTTCAGGAGGCCCGAGAGAAAATCTCGGTGGCCGTCATGCATCTCGACTATCCTTGTGCATCGTTACCGGTGGTTCTATCGAGTGCATCTCGCAAGGCGGCCTACGCGTGTGCCTTGAGCATGGGGCTGCCCGTAGAAATGAACCTTAATTGTCGTCGTCTTCAACCCCCACTTCACCGCCCTTGAGATGGCATCTGGGGATAAACAGTGCGGAATAATCAAGTCTAGTGCGGGTGGTACCACGTCCAAATGATTGTGTTCTTCGTATTCTTTCTGATTCACTGGTATTCTGAAATCAGTGACGTCAGCGCTACGAACTCAGCCAGTCAAGCTGGAGCTCATTTTGTAACCGTGCACACACCGTAGAACTGGTCCCTTAAATAATGAAGTGACGTGAAAAGGCGCAGCTGGAAAGAAAAAAATGAATGGTAGGACGAGAAGAATGCACGTGCTTGCGAAGCAAATAAGAGGACAGTTGTCGTAATCGTGTAGACTTGACAAGCCTTTGCGGAGAACGGTTGCTTACGAGACTCCGTCTACAATCACCGACGCCGATTCAAGGTCTCGGAGGTAAGACGCAACGCCCTCGCACTGCGCGCATCACGCGGTTGAGTGGGCGACTAAAACCGTGGTTGGATGTTCTTTTAACAAACACAGACGTGTTTGACTTGTCGAGGGAAATAGATGAGCTGTTCCGGCACGCACGCCTCCAAGGCCACATGTTTGTGTATGCCTGGTGCTACGTTGGACAACACACACGATAAAGACGGCAGAGGAGAGGAAGCTGTGCGACAAACTTTCGTAACGCGTGATTTGCACACTTCACTATCATTTTAGTACTTGGTGCTGAAGCTGAGTTATGCTGAGCCATGGGCGGACAGGTCAGCTGATACCACCCAGGGTTCATCAAAGCGTGCCGGAGTCTCGTACGTACGGTCACTATACTTGTTTTCGGGGCGAAGCCCCTTAGGGGCAGGGTCTCTTGGGTCTGCTGTCGTCGTAGTCGCAATCGTCATCTCATGTAGTCACGGTACTAAAATCCCGGGAAAACTCGTTTACGCCTCACGCTAGAGAGCTTCGTGCTTCAAAGTCAAGAGACTTTTTACAGCAAAGCTGTATACTTGTACCCCCAGCGGTTTTATCTCCGTTGGCAAAAGCGCCAAGGCGCCAAGAATACACTTATGCACTGCATGCTTCGCCCCTCATGCATGTTAGTGGAGATGGCCGGAGCTTTTTTTGTCCAGGGCCAAAAATGCAGCCACCGGCAGAGGACTTGTGACCTTGTGTTCAGGGGGAAAGCATTTCAGCCACTGACCATCTCGGCGAGTAAAGTGCTTCCCCCTGGTAGCTCAGTGGCGGATGCATTCTTCCCACATATGTAAGGGGTACTTGGCTATTAGTAGGGTTCTTCGTTCTCAAATAAAACCTGATTTCGTCCGATGTTTCTCCGCCGAGCGAAATTTATAGAAATCGTGTTAAACCTGATATCTCCCCGAATATTAGCATTTCCGAAACAGATATGTCACTAAAAAATATGTATTCTTTTTTCAGGGGCATTTTTGTCAGAAAGTACAAATTAATTACACGCTATAGGATTAGCTATGAAATACTTGATAGCTAGTGCCTTAAAGTGTGACGATGCTCTCGTAGCGATACAGCCTTTGTTTATTTATACTGTTTTATACATTTTACCCGCCGCGGTGGCTCAGTGGCTAAGGCGTTGCGCTGCTGAGCACGAAGTCGCGGGTTCGATTCCCGGCCGCGGCGGTCGCTTTTCTGATGGAGGCGAAAAGCAAAAACGCCCGTGTGTACGAGATTTAGGCGCGCGTTAAAGAACCCCAGGTGGTCAAAATTAATCCGGAGCCCTTCACTACGGCGCGCCTCATTGCCTGCGTTGCGTCGGCGCGTTAAACCCTACAATCAATCAATGTTTTATACATTTTCTATATTCAGTAATCACTTGGCTTACACTTATCAAACCGACAATGCAACATTTACGCCCTCATATTGTTATAACTAGAGGCCAGGTTCAAAAATGTAATTTTTGTGGCCTCGCAGTTCCATGCGCGACAAATATAAATGCCGCATGAAAGGATATGCACTGCGACATAAATGAGAAGCCATTGCACTGTGTGAAGGTGGATAAGCAGCAAAGCTTGTTAGCACACGAGATAGAGGTGACAGATAATTTAGGTGAAAAGTATGAACGAATTTTATTTCTGCCGAGCTTGGACAGCGGAGTTTTGCGCATCAGAAAGAGTTTTGCGCATCAGACACGATACATACATTCAACCATAGCCATAAATTTTGCGTATTGCACGCGGTTAAGCGCACTTCGTCGAGCGAAAGCTCAGTTTTCAAGCTAGAACCCGCAGTGACCGCGCACGCAAAACGCAGATGCTGCTCGGCACGGTGCTGCTGTAGGTAACGCACAGCCACAGTTGAGGCAGCAAGCGCCTGCTTGCATCATTTTCTTATGGCATGCGCCCTTACTCTTTATAGTATCCCCCGCCCCGCGCCCCTGCCCTTGAAACGGACAAGCGATGACACGCTTTCACTGCGGACGTCGTGGGCGCCGCAAATTGGATCGGTCGGTGTCAGAAGTGTGGTCGGTGGCGCTTCCGTCGGCGCTGCGAGCCACACGTGGTGCCTGCTTGACCTTGAGCGCACGAGGCGCTTTATTGAATTTTAGAGGGACGCCACCAGGCGTTTCCTGGAAATGCACCTGGAGTAATAAGCTTCGTTTAAAAATAATGTTTCCACTGGTTTTCATGGGAATATTAACCATCTTGCTGCCTCAAACTTTCTCGCGGCTGCCCTCGTTATAAATAGCTAGGTCGCTTTGCTCATTTGGATGAAAACGCGTCCGCTTAGATAACACAAATTTTCCTGTCGAAATCGCTTTATCTGCATAAAGCGCAGGTTAAATTTAGATCTACTTCGCGGGAAAAATTGATTGATTTATTGTAGGGTTTTACGCGCCGACGCAACGCAGGCGGTGAGGCTCGCCGTACTGGAGGTCTCCAGAATAATTTTGACCACTTGGGGACGTTTAACGTGCGCCGAAATCTCGAACACACGGGCATTTTCACTTTTCGCCTCCATCAAAAGAGCGGCTCAGTAGCACAACGCCTTATCCACTGAGCCACCGCGGCGGGTTCGCGGGCAAAACAGAACATGCCGCAGTTGTCAATATCTGTGGCAAGGAATGTAAGAAGACTAGAGAGCAAAAGTTATAATGTGACCCATTAACCCCCAAATTCTCCGTCATCCGGTGCTATACCGGTGTGGAAAGAACTGTGCTACTCTGAGTGCAAAGCAACTCAGCCAAGCTTCTTTTGTCAGGCGGGTTGTCTGCCAAGCCATTCCAACTTTTCATCACATTACCAGGCCAGCACCATACCCATTAGAGGGAAGCGGGGTTCCCACGTGGTTAGGCTGTTGCTGTCTCTAAAAAATCTATATGCTGCTATATGCTGCTATCATGTGCTATATGCTGCTATATATATAGTTTCTGCTGCATATAGTTTCTATATGCTGCTATCAATTTTGCAAAATGTATACCACTGCGAAGCGTACTGAACTGCAAAACATACCGTGCAAGGTGTGTTCGAATATCACGCTGCGCGTGGTAATTTATTTATTTTTCGGTACTGACTACAGTGACCGGGCCCCGTCACTTTAAAATCTGCACTACAGTGACGGGGCCCCCTAAAGTTCCGTCCAGAGGAAACGCAACTCGCGTTGAGAGCAGTCTCTCTTGATTTTTACCCAACCGGCAAAACCGCTACCGCTCACTGACTAGCCAGAATCACTGATACTTATTAATCATTATTAATAATTACAGATGGTCGGACTAACTCTAGCTCTATCCGAACGGATCTCCAAGCCGCCACCCGACGCCCGCTTCGCAATATTTCAGCGAGAGCAGTCGGTCTTCATTATTTACCTAACCGGCCAAACCGCTTCCGCTCACTGACTAGCCAGAGTCACTGTTAATTATTAATCACTGGTAATAATTACAGGAGATCGGGCGTAACTGGCGATGGCTACGACGGCCTTGGCTCCAGTGAGCGGGAGCGGTTCGGCCGCTTGAGTAAAAAACAAAGACCGACTGCTCTCACCGCGTGAATTGTTTTGCTGTTACAAAACGCTAACCACGCGGCCACACACACACACACACACACACACACAAAAGAAAACACGATGCGAGAGTCGAACCACGGACTACAACGTCTGTAGTCAGCGGCTGAACCTGTACACCAAATCCCTGAATGAGAAACGGCGGCTAATCGGCAGGTTTTGATTTTGTTATATTAAGGGGGCCCCGTCACTGTAGTACAGATTTTAAAGCGACGGGCCCCGTCACTGTAGTCAGTACCCAAAATACCTTATTTTTCACGCATTTAAATGCTCTAAGGAGCAACACAGCACGTAGCGTATTCAGATAAACTTTAGCGTTTTAAACAAATCTTTCGACCTTCGTTGATTACCTAAACAATCAATCTGTCAAGCCCCATAAAAAAATCCAGTTTGTTCGGTTAACCGAGTAGGCCAAAACCTGAACCGCAGCTCAGGCTTTGTTCTGCGAACAGATTTTCCGCAACTATATACGTTACGGCTCTTATGCAACAGGCAACGCTTGATTTAATCATTGAGGTTAACGTTGATCCCACAGTCATTACGAAGCTGTAGTTGCAGCTACGTCACCAATCTGCTCATCTCGGCTGGAAAGCTTGCGATACTTCTCGTTATGCCTAATTATAGACGCAACCACCTCGCAATCACGAAGGCAACTGTAAACAATTATCTCCTGCTCGTTTGCGCTGCGGTGTGTGAGGCCTTCCGGCAAGGGCGCGTATGATTAGCGGCTCAACCTAGCGAGACGCACCACTTACCTCTGCTTCAGCGACACGCTCCACGTTGAGGAAAAAAAACGAGTCTATAAAGTCTCCACGGGAAAACGCATTTCTGAGTACATGCGCCGGCTGCAGTGAAACCTCTTTGGCATTTTCTTTGATGAAACTTGCGACCATTCGAGTGGCGTGATTACATAATTACAGTATTTAATTCGATAGGTGTTAAACCAATACAAGATGAAAAAAGAAAGTTTTTGTGGTTGCACGTGGTTAAACCAACTTTGTCGAGTGATAGCTCGGTTTTCTCGCCCAGAGGTAGCACGCAGCCTCACCGCAGGACAGAACACAGTCGCTGCTGGGCGCAGTCGCCAGTTTAGGCGAGACCGAGCAGGGAATTGCACGGGGCTCGGGCTCGAAGGGCAGGGAAGGACGAGCAGGGAAGGGCAATGGCTCGATCCAGGCCGCGGCGGCTATTTTCTAATTAAGGCGAAAAACAAAAAGGCCCGTGCATCTAGATTTTGGTGCAAATTAAGGACCACCATGTAGCGTAAATTAATGCGGAGCCCTCCACTACGAGGCGCCTCGTATACCTGGTGTTGCTCCGACGCGTAAAACCCCGAAAATGCTTAGTGGCTATGATTGCCGCTCCAGATTTCTGCAGAGAAACTCCTTTCAAGCTTTCAACTCCTTTCAAACTTTCAAGCTTATTACGCTCACGCTAGCCACATGAGTCCGTTTACTTTTGAGTGGACTTTTTTCAGTTGCACAATACACAGGTGGTGTCGACAGAGAGGCTGCAGTAACTCGGGTATTTTTACACCATGTATGCGCTATGCTGTGTCGTGGCCACAGTGGGTGGCTGCCCAGGTTCTGTAGCATCGCATCAGCGGCGCCTAAAAAGCGTAATTCGAAATTTTCGTCATAAAGGAGCCACTTGATAAGGACAGCTCACTGGCAAGCGCGTACTGCTGTTAGCCAGTAGCCGGGGGGGAAGGGGGGGGGGGGGGAGGGGGCTCTCGGCATTGCGTTCTCTGGATAGCCTGCTCGATTAGGACTCACTGCTATTTTCTCTGAAATGTGAAACCATCGCGATAATACAGTTAGGAATCGTTTATAGACCGACGTCGCCTGCGTGCAGGCGCCGTTCGCAACGGTTGGTCACGTTCAGCCGGTTTCGCTGTCGTCAGACAGCAAAGTAGAACGGTGCGCATCAGAATGAACTTCCACGGACATGCGCAGTGGGCTAATTCACGCCTCCTCGCCGTCCAAACGCAGCAGTCATCTTTCTATACGAATTACTTTCCCGAAGTGCAAACGGAGCAGAAGACCAGTTTGCGCCGAGAGCACCAGAGCACGTCAGCCGCCGCCGATTGAGTCTGTAAGTATGCGCGCTGACGTGTCGTGTGTACAGAAGACCGTGTTTTTGCAAACGTAACGTAACGCGCACATGCGCTACGTCAGCCTACAAACGCTGCAGTGGCGGAGCGCACAACTGACGTCAATAATGACGTGCGACGAGGCAGCACGTTGTGCTTTCCAACCAGCGGCCATGGCTATATTTGCCTAACAGCTCACGCGATAGTATTAAAATGTAAATCACCTGCCCCCCCCCCCCCCCCCCCTCGTCCTTCCCTCTCTTCTAACCTTGCTTGAAAACATTGAAATTAATTCTCACCTACGTTAGTTCGTGAATTATTTAGATCCAATCGTAACAAGTTGCGATATACTGGTCGCTTTATGAAAAGGCCTCGTCTCTTTTCATCCAACTTCCCCGCACCATCTGTCTAACGTGGTCGCACGGCGGACAACAACAACACAACGACATGACCGAATGACTTTATTCATGCAACTCTTGTTTCACCCGACAGGAGCACCGCGGTAAACTACATGGGAACAGAAATAATGCCAACAACATATCTTGAAAACCACGCTCGCTGAGACAGTAGGACACCCGCCAAAGTATCAAAACTATTATGGCTCTCTTTGCCACCCAGACCAAATTCAAAACGGCGAAGCATCGTTGGACTACTGGGTGTGTAGGCTTTAACGGACCTGTTTAAAATGCGGAGGGAGACAGAAATAGCTCAGTTAGCCACCGGAGCTTTTATAAAAGTAAGCAAAGCAAAGTAAGCAAAGTAAGCGGCGGAGTGGGGGGTTGAGAGGGGCGTGAGGAACAGAAATATGGGGACGTATCCTGAGCTCGGCGCTAATCTATTTGAGACCATAGCACAGAGGTAAATAACTAGTCGTCCTGATATCTCCCAAAAAAATATGATTTACTATGAGCTTTCATGTGCTGAAGCCGCGATTGGTTATATAAGGCGTGCCGTTGTGGAGGGCTCCAGAATAATTTTGACCGCCTGGGTATTCTTAACGTGTGCCGAAATGACGCACGAGCGTTTCCGCTTTTTGCCTCCATCAGAAAAGCGGCCAGCGCCCCCGGGATCGAACTCGCGTTCTTGGGCTGAACAGCGCAATGCCTTAGCCACTGCGCCACCGTGGCGGGCATAGAGGGAACGCGCGGAACTTGCGACTCCTTAGCGCAGAGGCCAAAATAAACGCGCTTTTGTGAATACCTGCTCAGCCACTGGGCGACATCTGTGAAGAAGTAACTTCTTTTGAGCTTAGTCCGATCAACTGCTTACGCGACAAATGCGTGCACGCATGAAGCGTTTCAAGATGCATTTCTTCTAACTTGTGCGGACACAAGGCGGACCGGAGAAATAAATTTGTACGATCCGAAATTAAGCGATTCAGCAGGAAAACGGCAGAGGAAAACGTTTTGTATGGATGATTTCGTCCGCCTGCAACAATATGGCTACAAAAAAAAAAAAAAGAAGAAGAAGAAGAAACCACGTGTGCGCTAGTGAAGTAGCTGATCGCGAGGTTGGAAGTTCTTATTTTTGCCGCGGTGGGACCATGTGACAATCGCTGTTTGACGAAATACGCACGTAGATTTACAACTTTGATGCGTTTAAAGCGGTTTCGAATGTCGCTTGACATCTTCTCGTAGTGATCCTCGCGCCCTATACCGACACTTTCGCTAGGGGGGGGGTCGCCGCTCTGCTCAAGTGAAAGCGCTCAGGTATGTAAATGTCTTTCGGGTAAAGTGGCTACCTCAATAGTCGCAGTGGATTAGCATTTATCATTTGCATCACGTCATGACGCAGACGACTAAAGTAAAAAAAAACGTGCTCTAAGCAAATGGGGCGAAAAGTTGCGGCATAATAAAACGGACGATTTCGGAAAGAAATCATAAACAAAAATAAAAAAATCCCGGGCCCTCTCCACTAACGTGAAACCTGCGGGGTGAAGCATGTAGTGAAAAGTGTATTCTTGGCGCCTTGGCGTTTTGCCCACGGAGATGAAAGCGTTCGGGGTAGAGGTATACAGCTTTGCTGTATGTAAAAATCTCGCGTCTTTGAAGCACTAAGAGTTCTAGCGCGAGGCGTAAAAGAGTGTCCCGGTATTTTCTAGTGCGCGTTACGAAGCGCTCCAGCGCGTGGCGTAAACGGGTGTTCAGGTGATTTAAGTGCCGAGCACTTCATGGGCGCGCCTTGTCCTAGTAGCTTGCTAACGGTCGATGCGCCTGCCGGAATCAGGCGGCGCAGCGAGATAACGGACCCAAGGAGAGCCTTGTGTACCGTCGTAAGGGGGTCACGCTGAGGCTTCGAAAACTACGCGGTTTAAATAATGATAACAGTTGGAACCTCGTGAACCGCTGGCGCTTTTTATGCATCCCCCGGTTAATTAGCGCAAGGAAACCTTCAGGTAGATTTCAGGCAAAATCTGTGTATATAACCGGCAGCCCCCGCGTTCTTTTAGTAGGAACGCTCGTTGGGTTTGTTTTTACGATAGTAAGGAATAAAAGCGGCCACGCAAGAAAAAAAATTGCGTGTTTGAAATACCTCAGAAAGGACCCAGCCACGCAAGAAAAAAAATGCGTGTTTGAAATACCTCAGAAAGGCCCCAGCCGCGCAAGAAAAAAATGTGCGTGTTTGAAATACCTCAGAAAGGCTCCAGCCGCGCAAGAAAAAAAATAGCGTCTGAAATGATGAAAAACAGCTCCAGCATACGAAATCAAAGCAGCACAAATTAACAGAACTTCCGCTGGCGCTGTTTCAGGCAGGAGGCGCGCGAGCACTGCGAAGGCGGGAAATTTGAAATGCATTGGGTGGCAGCAGTGAGCGGATAACGGCGCTGCAGCCCGTTATGGTGAATCACTGCTCTGCACTTCCGACAGCTTTCACATTGAGTGGAACAGCTCTAATTGTTTAGCAGCAGTTATCGCCACCACCACAGCAAATGGCAATGACCGAGGATGAACCAGAAGTAGAGGTGAACCCGAGGGAAGCCAACGGGGCAGCGGTGGCTCCGGCACCCAAGAGAAGGGCAATTGAAAATCTTAATGAGCGTAGACTCAACGATAGGGTCGACAACCTTGAAGATAGGCTCGACCGCATTGAAGAGTATATTCGCACGACGTTCACCACGACAATCACCGACCGTTTCATAGCAATTGAACAGACATGCCAGCAATTGGCTACGACAGTGCAGAATTTGGCGACGCAAATGGATAACTTTCAGCAAACATGGATAGGGCATCAACCACCGCAACCACAACAGCAGTGAAAGGCCTCCTGGTCTGGCATTGGAATTGCAATAGTTTTGCTGGGAAGAAGCCTGTACTCCAGCAACACTTACAACAAGTGTCAAGAAAGCTAGATATCATCATGTTGCAAGAGACCCGCATTGAAGAGGTCAAGCTCTCGCGTTACCGGTCCCACGCTAGCCCGCCAAGCCTCCGGACGGTGGCTGGCAGTAGTGGCAGGGGAGTTTGCACCTTGGTGAGGAAAAACCTCGCGTACATCGATCACGAGTTGTTGGGCAAGAGCACAATTGAGCACACCATGGTAGAAGTGCTTACGGGGAAAAAGAAGAAAGAAAGCACTTTTCTCGTAAACTTGTACAGTAGCCCGTCACACGGAAAGCAGAAATTCAAAGCACTGTTACACAAGGCGTGCAACATCGTGGGGCCCGACAGCAGGCTGGTAATCTGCGGGTATTTTAACGCGCCCAATCAAGCCTGGGGTTACCACAAAACATTGGCAAAGGGCAGGGACTTAATGCAAGATGCTACTGACTTGGGTCTAAATCTAATAACCGACCCAGCATACCCTACCAGAATCGGCAGTTCGATCACCCGAGAAACAACGCCCGATCTCACTTTCGTCAGGGGTAACGGCGGCGGTACGGGGGACTTTGAACGGCGAAACACGGGACACGAGTTGGGCAGTGATCACTACATTGTGGAGGTCACTGTCCCGCTCGGTGGTGACGAAGAAGTCGTCAGAAGCTTTCGGAAACATCGACTTACGGATTGGGAAGCCTTTCGGAGGTTGTTACCCGAGGAGAAGACAGAACATTGAGGAGTGGTCGACCGAGATTGTAAAGAAGGCAGAAGAGGCTACCAAGGAAGTCGAGACGGACGAGCGTATCGAAAGGGTCGATGGCCGCCTGGCTCACCTCATCGCGGCCAAGCAGTCCATCCTGGCGAGATGGAAGACGCAGCGGACAAACAGAAAGCTACGCAAGAAGGTCGCCGAACTCAATGGCGAGATCGAGTCCCACAGCAGAGTGCTTTGCACTCAGCAGTGGAATGAGGCTTGTAACGCAGCGGACGGCCAGATGCACTGCGGCAAGACGTGGAGTATGCTGAGACATCTTTTGGATGAGACCACGACCAAGACGCACTAGCACAACAACGTGGCCAAGATCATCCACAGGGCGCTGACCGAGCACGGGGAAGATGGGGTGAAGAAACGCCTTGACGATAAGTACCTGCCGCTCACTCCCACAGAGACGCACCCGGACTTCTCAGAAGAAGAGGAGTGCTGGGCACTCTGTCTAGGAGTAAAAACTTTTGTCCCATATTTCACTCCCTTTGGCAGCATTGGGCGACTCTTCCGAGGAGTAGCGCGTGGCGGCCAAACGAGAGGCGAAACACTCCTCGTGGGATTTACTTGCTGCTTTCGAAGCGGAGTACTTCAACCCTGTGTGGGAATTGCTATGCCATCTCTAAGGTAGCGTTCCGTCACTCCCTTTAGGCGTGAATAAGCTGTATTGAATTCGGCGTTCCCGGATACTGCAGACTGGTACTACTACTCTCTCTTGGAAAGCATCTCGTTACGCCTCAAGAGCGTTCCGCTATTCCCCGCGAGACAGCGTGTTTTCGCTCCGCCTGCTACTAGCCTCCCCCCCCCCCTCCCCACAATGGTACTATCGGCAGTTACCAGCAAACAAAACAGGACAAGCTATTTTGAAACATGGAAAAAAAAGAAAAAAGAAGGTCAGACTTTATTAAAAAAAAAATACCGCAACAATCGGTTCATTCTGCAATTTCACACAAAGCAATTTATTTGGAATTAAACTATCACAGCATAAAAACGGTTCCTACTTCACATGCACACAGGATACGTAGCGCCTATTTAGGATACATATAATAAAAATTCACAAATGAAAATGCAGCAAAGCAATTGGAAACACTGAAATACAAACATTAAATTAAGACAATAAAAATGACGTTAACATCCACAAATAAAAAGGTACTGGCATTAGCACGAAAAGCTTCAGTAGAAATACACCAGTGGGAGAATAGTTAACAGTGTTAACATAAAACAAAATGGCCTTAGTACATCAGTGAGTGCTTCACATGGACTGGAAAGCCAGCTTAAAAACATCTACAAATAAATTTTGCGAAACAAAAATCTGGGACTAAAACAATTCAGCTTGGATTACTATTAACGCATTACAAGCTGAAATCAACACAAAGATACAAAGCCATTGACACGGAAACTCCGGAACAGATATATGTTGGTGGGACAACAGGAAACCGCAGGAAACACTCCCACTGGGTTTTTTTAGGCGGGTGGTTCTCAAATGAGGATGCGCTAGTAAGATTTAAAAAAGGCATAACTTGGTATTAAAAACAAACACGTTCGAGCTGACTGCTTCATAATGTTGGTGGGGGCCTTCAGAACAGTACCGACCAGGGCACCGGTGCTTCAGCCGAAGTAACGTCTACAGAAGCAAGAAGGTGCGCTTAGACTTTGAAGCGTATTACGCACTGAACAGCCAAAACACAGACAGCAGCAATGGAAACCCATCCACGATGTCCAAAGATGTGAGCAGAAGTGTCTTGAATGCGACGGCCACTCCTGCTGACGCCTCGGCGCTCTCACTTTCTCTATCAAAAAAAAAAAAAATCTTCGGGCAAGTAGCGTCTTCCCATGGTTCCTACATAGGCAGAAAGAGCAAGACAGCAGAGATGAGTTCTACAATGAAAAAAAAAATAATAACGAGTTTGACAGTTAAATGAAGTTCATTGGGTGATAGATTAGTTTTTGCGCCGAGAGCACGCACTGAACCCGTATTGAAATGCAATACTGCTTGGCGCAGTCACCAGTCTAGATGCGAATGTGCGGTGACCTTGGATGCAGCCACGCTCATTGTGTCTTGGCCAATGTCATGTCAGACAGCGCGTCCTACAGCTGTCTGCCTACGCACTGCGCCCCAAACCCATTAGTGCTTACGTGTCCGTAGCATCCATTGTTCACCCCGCTATCGTTCCCGGTGTCAGGGGCTACGAAGAATTCGCTGGGGGCCCACGAACGAAAGAAAATAGAAGAACGAACGGAAAGCGGAGAAGACGGCCCTGCAGCGTATACGACACCGCCACAGCTTACGCCGCCAACGCCTCCCCGAGTCGCCGCCAGTGTTTATACATACCATCACGCGGCCCCGAGCGGCGCCCGCGTTCATACGTGCTGTGTACGAGTGGTTCGGATTTCGGACCTTCGCTTGCGAGGGTAAACTGAACTTCGTGCGCAGGGAGTCGCCCCACCACCGCGCATCGCGACGGACGTTCTCCGTGCCAATTCCCCGATCCCATAACGCAATGTAATCAGTTTTCCTGTCATTAAACAGTTTAATCTCTTTCCAAGACAAGTCCTTACTAAAACCGGCCACTCTGACATGGCGCAGCCGACAGGATCAGGATTTGAGGCCACGGAACGAACGCACGACGCGGACGAACTGCACCACGACTACGAGAGTGCGGCACGCGGACGAGGGGCAACGACGGACTCCACGTCAACGGTGATCGACCGGCTCCTGATTTCAACGGAACGCGACGTCCTGTGTTCAACGAAGAAGCAGCAGTTGGTGAACGAACTACGATCACGAGGGCTCCCTTGCTCTGGCCGTAAGGACGACATCGTCTCGCGTCTCCTAGAGGACAACGAAAAACGTCGCCAGCTCTCCAAACGATCGAATGTGCCAACGATACTTCAGGCTGCCTACGACGACAAATGGCAGACGAACCTGCAAGCGGCGCTATTCGAGAACAGGAGGCTGCGCGAAGAACGAGAACGTCTTCGGAGACAACTGGCGAGAGTCGGCCACACGTTTCCCACGGTGCCGGAGCCAGCGGCAAGCCTTCAACGATACGACGCACACCTTGGTCCGGAGACGCGCAGCACGCACAACAGCACGCACACGAACGAAACGACGCATGCAAAACGGTGCACCGCCCGCTCACTGGACCTCTCCCAGGTGATCGCCACGATTACGGAAACGCAAGCGAAGGTCAGTGAATTCCTGGCGAGATCGCGAACAACCGCTGCTCTGACAACGAGCCAACCGACGAGCTACATCACCCACGCACAGGTCTTCCCGGCAACAAGCAACGAGACGCGCAACGTACTCAGCGCGCACGAGCCAGAACGCAGCACGTACCTGGTACCCGCTTCTTCCGTACAGACCTTGCCCACGAACGGTACCGTACCCGAATTGGTGGAGCTCACGAAACAAACGCCCAGAGCACCGAACGCAACCGAGCCAGTGCATACGAAATTTTCCGCACATGCTGTCCCGGCCCCAGTCCACGCAACCAACGACAACGCACCCGGATTGGTGGACATGGCCCCGACGAACGAGACGCAAACTACACGAAACGCATCCGAGGTGACAAACGACATCGAACCCGGATTGGTGGAGCTCACCACCACAGCCGAAACGAACAGCGCACGGAACGCACCCGAGCTGGTACGCACGACAACCCTCGCACGCGCTGTTCCAGTCCAGGTACCGCCGACGAACGACATCGTACCCAGACCAGAGGCGCTGACCACGACCAACGAAACGCCCGACGCACGGAACGCGACAAAGCCAGCACGCTCGGAGGAAACGCTATTCATGACATCCTCCGATCCCGCTGCTGCCTTCCGGACTTGGCCAGCGAACGTAACAACCGCAGGAACAAACCTTGCCACGAGAAACGAAACGCCAAGCGCACGTGGTTCAACCCAGCCGGAACGTACGAGCTCTCCGGCACCCGCTGCTCCAGCCCTGGTTGAGCCAACGAACGACATCGCACTCGCGCAGGTGAACCCGTCTACGAGCAACTACGCACCCAGCGCACGCGGCACGTTCGAGCCGGAACGTACAAGTTCCCCGGCCCCCGCTGCTCCGATCGAGACTCATCCGACAAACACCACCATGGTACAGGAGGATGCAGCCGTGAGCGTACGGGCACCAGGCAAACGAGACGCCATCGAGCCTACTTGCACGAGAGGAATGCCTACCGCACCACTTTCGAAACAACCGGCAAGTGACCAGAGCTTCAGCGACGACACGGAGACGGCGAGAACGACAACGAACGAGACCGACCCAGACATAGGCATCGAATGCCCTACCGAGGAAGCCACGCCTACGACGCCAAAGATTGTGGAACCGAATGGACGAGGCGAACTACGCCCATTTTCCCACAACAGCTTCGCTTCCGAGGGCAACCACGGCGAAGGCGAGCAAGGAGTCGCAACGAATTTGTCCGATCAGCCGCGCCACTTCACGATAACGCCACGCCACCGCAGGCTGAACGAAAAAACAAACGGCTCCCGAACCGTACGAAACGCACACCTCGAGCCAAACAACGCCCTCAACGCACCGAACTCCGCGACTTTCACGGAACGCATCTCGCCACCAGACGAAACGCACGCCAACGTTCCCACGCGCATCAAACCCGCAAGAAGCTACACAGACTCAATCGCCGACGGAAGCGACGTGACCAACGCAACGCCGTAAGTGCTCCCAAGTTCACGTCCGACGAAACGAATCCCACGGTACGCAAAAATCAAGTCAGTTTGAAATTCGCCGACCTCTTCGAAACGAACTCCCACTAAACGAAGTTTATACGGAGCAACGAAAAAAAAAAACGCCAGCATCGAGCAACTGCACAAACGTTTGTGCACAGTTGCGTCTCTGGATAGGAACGGACGTCAAACAACGCGGACACCCACAGAGCTCGCGGAAAGCTCCATCGGACGCCAACTCGGTGAAGGACCTGGGGACAGATCCTTCTAAAGGGAGGTCGTGTCAGGGGCTACGAAGAATTCGCTGGGGGCCCACGAACGAAAGAAAATAGAAGAACGAACGGAAAGCGGAGAAGACGGCCCTGCAGCGTATACGCCACCGCCACAGCTTACGCCGCCAACGCCTCCCCGAGTCGCCGCCAGTGTTTATACATACCATCACGCGGCCCCGAGCGGCGCCCGCGTTCATACGTGCTGTGTACGAGTGGTTCGGATTTCGGACCTTCGCTTGCGAGGGTAAACTGAACTTCGTGCGCAGGGAGTCGCCCCACCGCCGCGCATCGCGACGGACGTTCTCCGTGCCAATTCCCCGATCCCATAACGCAATGTAATCAGTTTTCCTGTCATTAAACAGTTTAATCTCTTTCCAAGACAAGTCCTTACTAAAACCGGCCACTCTGACACCGGTATAAAACATTGCACAAAATTTAAGGAAATATAACTCGTTTTGTAAGGTTATAAACGCTGATGAATTTGCATTGGATTTTGTCCTCAGCCGACTGCAACGTACGGCCCATTATACGTTCACAATTCCAGCGTGGAAAAGTTGCTAATGGGTCATATAGCTACTGGTTTCTTCATTCTCGAGTACGCTTCGTTGCATGCACGCTGCAGATCGCAACATTTGATGAGAACCAATAAACTCGTTATTGAATGATCAGAACGCTCGAAAATTAAAGGGGTAACCACGTGCAGCGACGGCGACAACCGACGCGAAAAAAGTAATGCAATGGGCACAGCAAACAGTGTGGGCGACAGCGACAAACGAAAAAAAGTAATACATTCCTGCCAATGCCCTTCGTCGTCGTAGCTCCGCTCGCTTGTGGGCTGCTTCTGGCCGGGAATAAGCCGCAAAGGCGACGGCCCGTCTGCCGCAGTCGCCGCCATCAGCAGCCTGTGCAAAAAATTTTCGCTTGTCTGTGTCGCCCACAATACCTGTTTCCGTACACACTGAGTGAGGTTTCTCGCGTCGCTCATCGCCTTAGACGCATGTAGTTACCCTTTAACAGTGCGGGGCGTACGCCCCGAAAAGTCCCCTTTCCGTCCATCCTGCCCTCAATCAAAACGCAAAAAACCTGTCTGAACAGCATTTCAGTCGGCTGCTGTACGCGCGGTGGTCACTAAAATTATTGTAATTTTAGTGACTGCCACGCGCTAGACGCGCTCTTCACACTCAGCCTATTGTACGCAATTCTTTGGAGCCGCGCAGGTAGCCACAGCTACTGCACGGCAGCCACTCTAACCCTAGCCGCCGAGCTAAGAGTACAGTCGCGTGCGATTTGAAGGTAATCGCGCGAGCTTCGACCGATAAAGACGATAACGCCCCCACGCGGCAATTTTCGGCGTGCCTGGGACCTAGTCTATGCATTCTCCTCTCCCTCGCTCGCTGTTCCTTCGAGCAGTCATCACTCCCGCTGCTAGTAAACCACCCTTTCCGATTTGTGGCGATTGTGTGTTGTTGTAATCAATTGTGCATTTTCTTCTTGGTTATCGTGAGCAGCGATAGCAGCCATTGTTATCAATACCCACTATTTGCTGTCGATGTGTTTGTGCGCACCTTTTCGAGAACAGCTGTAAGATACAAGTGGGACGTCGACGCTGTGTGCGCGATAAAAAAAGAGGAAGGGATTATTGGTTTTGCCGCGGTAGTGATGTCTGCTTGATTAAACAGCGACCGAGGGAGAGAAGAATGCGTAAACTAGGAACCAGGCGCAGTAAAAGAAGCCGCGCGAGGGCGGTATCGTAGTGGTCGGTCGATGTTCGCGCGATTACCTTCAAATCGCACGCGACTGTACAGGGTAGCGCTGCGACTACTCGCGCGACCGTGCTTCTTACCTGCGAAAACATTTGGCTAGGATACCAACACTTCACGAATCAATTGTAATTGAAACGGTGCAAGATTCGACGCTGTTTGCATACGGGTACAAATGCCGCCCTTCAAATCTAAGCAACGGTCAAAATGAGTCACGAAAACGTTAGGGCTAACCGCTTCCGCGGACCGAAGTTAGAGAGCAACTCTGCTTCGCTAAATACATCACATAAGAATACCAGGTTAACTAATGGCTTACCTCCACTTCCCGCCAGCGTTTCTTCGTGCGGTAGATAAATCCAAGGTCGTCGAAGCCTGCATGGGCAGCGACTGCACTCCGGCGGCCCCGGCCAATTGCGCGCGCATTGCTACGCAGTACACATAGTTCCGGTATCGGCCTCTGCGCCGCCGCAGCTGTGATGTCCGCCCGAAATAAAAACTAGTTCCACGCACGCACGCACGCACGAACGAACGAACTAAAAAATCGTGCCAATCCACCCCGTGAATGTGGTTGGAAAGCAAAGCTGTAAACGGCACCCATAACGATTACCCATGCGACGTCACTTATATTCACTCACATCGCTCTACAAATAGTAAAACCAGAGAGAAGTGAAATGCACTTAACCACACCATTTATTACTTCAAAGAGATATTCTTGATAAGGTTAAATCAATGCATGATGCATGAACGGTGTTTTGTTGAGTTGTATTGGTGTAGCACAAGAGTGGAGACTTTTTTTATAAAATTAAAGTAAGCTCCAACCCGGTGTTAGACGATCTGACTTCTCCGTCTCTGCGCCGCGGACGGAGGCGACGAGATTTGCGGCAGAGAAGGAGAAGGAGGAGAAAGAAATACTTCTGTTCAGATTTCTGAACGGCCCAGAGTGCAGCCCTGGGGAGTGATTCCTTCTTGTGTGGGCCCCATATGCAGTCCGGGCGGCCTGTGTTCTGTCCACCCGCTGAAGCTTGGTAGGTAGAGAGGGCCTGCAGAGCAGCATCTCCCATTGCTCTTGTTGGGTAGTTGACGGAAAGAGAGGAGGGTGCTCAGGGCTAAAGTCGCACACCCCGATTACAGTGCGGAGTGCTCCTACTTCTGAGCAAAATTTACATTCAGCGTCGTAGTGATTCGGATGCATTAAGTAAAGACGCGTAGGCTGTGGGAAGGAGCCCGGATTGTATGAGCCGTAGGGTAGTTTGTTGTTCTTTGGAAAGGTCAGGGTAAGGCGAAGGTACGGTCTGTCTCAGAAGGCGACAATGCTGGTTCATCCCCCTGAACGTGACAAGCGGGTGACTGTCCTCTTGCAGCTCCATAGCAGGGGGGGGGGGGGGGGTAAAAGCGCAGGCTTGTTGGGTGGGCGTATTTGTTGCCCTCCATTGAAGCGTGAGGGGGTGTCCAGATGAGCTGAATGGAACCGTTTGGGGAGTGGTTTTTTATCACGCGCAGTGCAGGTCAGAACACCCAACCCGATTGGCAATTCCAGTAGGCTTGCTGGGAATCCGTGACTACCCTCCGAACCCCTGGTTGAGTGAGAGCCAGGGTGATGGGTGCCTCTTCTGCTGCCGTCATTTCTTGGGTCCTAAGAGAGGTACACGCAAGGAGGTTGGTTCTGGAGGTAGCCACGATGATGGCGTGTTGCTGCCCTCGATGTTTGGAGGCGTCTGTGTAGACAACTGCATGATCATCACGGAGGGTGGTGTTTAGCGCTTGAGCCCTTGCTTTTCGGTGACCCTCGTCATGTGAGGGGTTCATATTTTAAAGCAAAGCTTTTTACCTCTACCCCCCAAGGGTTCTTTCGCGACCGCTGGTGTCACCAGAAAACTCCAGCAAACAAATAAAAGAATTTACTGGCACCGCCGGGAATCGAACCTGGAACTAATAGACTAACAAAGCGAGAGCCCGTTGTCTTACCGATTTAGCTACGAGCCCACGCGAAGACGGGGAAGGCAGGTGGTGTACTCACCAAGCACATCTACGGGTTTACCCCCTGCGTTCTCGCTAAATGCCACGTGAAAGCGTCACGCGACCACTCACGCCCGTCTAGCGGCCCTGTGCGCACCTTGCTCATGTGCTAAGAGTTACAAAAATTAAAGGAAGCTCACCAATGCATGGCATCTCACTTCTAGTACGCCAATGTGCTAAATCCTGTGGCCTCCAGTGTTCACGTAAAAAATCACAGCTCCTTGTCGTCCGCCCTCACGCCAAATCAAGGAATACATTCAAATACTCCTTGATAGCCAGGCCATCACTCCAAGCCGCAGCATCATGATCCTGGGCCTACATCTCGAGGCTAACACCGAGTGACGTCTCCTTGCAGCGCCTCAAAAACAGCATTAATAAAATCATACACATGATCAGGCGAGTTGCCACCAACAAGCGAGGCTTAAGGAATCCGGTACCTTTCGATTAATTGAAGCTTTTGCCCTCTCGAGAGTCACTTACGCCAACCCCCTGTGTTCTTCTCGACAAGGAAGACATAGAGATGCTTTATATAATGATTACAAAGGCGGTCGAGCAGGCCATTGGTCTTCTCATGAGTGCGTCCACACAGAGGCTGCTTAGCACGGGGCTCCACAACACGGTGTAAGAGCTGATAAAAGGCCCTCTTTCTAACCAGAAGGTTCGACTCAGAACTGCGGTGGGTAACCGCATGCTTCACCAGATTGGCTGGGCAGCCCAGTATGTCACTCCGCTTGACGTACTCCCAGACTCTTGGCGACTAAATCTAAAGATGCTCCCTTTGCTTAAAAATATGAACCCCTCACATGACGAGGGTCACCGAAAAGCAAGGGCTCAAGCGCTAAACACCACCCTCCGTGATGATCATGCAGTTGTCTACACAGACGCCTCCAAACATCGAGGGCAGCAACACGCCATCATCGTGGCTACCTCCAGAACCAACCTCCTTGCGTGTACCTCTCTTAGGACCCAAGAAATGACGGCAGCAGAAGAGGCACCCATCACCCTGGCTCTCACTCAACCAGGGGTTCGGAGGGTAGTCACGGATTCCCAGCAAGCCTACTGGAATTGCCAATCGGGTTGGGTGTTCTGACCTGCACTGCGCGTGATAAAAAACCACTCCCCAAACGGTTCCATTCAGCTCATCTGGACACCCCCTCACGCTTCAATGGAGGGCAACAAATACGCCCACCCAACAAGCCTGCGCTTTTACCCCCCCCCCCCCCCTGCTATGGAGCTGCAAGAGGACAGTCACCCGCTTGTCACGTTCAGGGGGATGAACCAGCATTGTCGCCTTCTGAGACAGACCGTACCTTCGCCTTACCCTGACCTTTCCAAAGAACAACAAACTACCCTACGGCTCATACAATCCGGGCTCCTTCCCACAGCCTACGCGTCTTTACTTAATGCATCCGAATCACTACGACGCTGAATGTAAATTTTGCTCAGAAGTAGGAGCACTCCGCACTGTAATCGGGGTGTGCGACTTTAGCCCTGAGCACCCTCCTCTCTTTCCGTCAACTACCCAACAAGAGCAATGGGAGATGCTGCTCTGCAGGCCCTCTCTACCTACCAAGCTTCAGCGGGTGGACAGAACACAGGCCGCCCGGACTGCATATGGGGCCCACACAAGAAGGAATCACTCCCCAGGGCTGCACTCTGGGCCGTTCAGAAATCTGAACAGAAGTATTTCTTTCTCCTCCTTCTCCTTCTCTGCCGCAAATCTCGTCGCCTCCGTCCGCGGCGCAGAGACGGAGAAGTCAGATCGTCTAACACCGGGTTGGAGCTTACTTTAATTTTATAAAAAAAGTCTCCACTCTTGTGCTACACCAATACAACTCAACAAAACACCGTTCATGCATCATGCATTGATTTAACCTTATCAAGAATATCTCTTTGAAGTAATAAATGGTGTGGTTAAGTGCATTTCACTTCTCTCTGGTTTTACTATTTGTAGAGCGATGTGAGTGAATATAAGTGACGTCGCATGGGTAATCGTTATGGGTGCCGTTTACAGCTTTGCTTTCCAACCACATTCACGGGGTGGATTGGCACGATTTTTTTAAGCAAAGGGAGCATCTTTAGATTTAGTCGCCAAGAGTCTGGGAGTACGTCAAGCGGAGTGACATACTGGGCTGCCCAGCCAATCTGGTGAAGCATGCGGTTACCCACCGCAGTTCTGAGTCGAACCTTCTGGTTAGAAAGAGGGCCTTTTATCAGCTCTTACACCGTGTTGTGGAGCCCCGTGCTAAGCAGCCTCTGTGTGGACGCACTCATGAGAAGACCAATGGCCTGCTCGACCGCCTTTGTAATCATTATATAAAGCATCTCTATGTCTTCCTTGTCGAGAAGAACACAGGGGGTTGGCGTAAGTGACTCTCGAGAGGGCAAAAGCTTCAATTAATCGAAAGGTACCGGATTCCTTAAGCCTCGCTTGTTGGTGGCAACTCGCCTGATCATGTGTATGATTTTATTAATGCTGTTTTTGAGGCGCTGCAAGGAGACGTCACTCGGTGTTAGCCTCGAGATGTAGGCCCAGGATCATGATGCTGCGGCTTGGAGTGATGGCCTGGCTATCAAGGAGTATTTGAATGTATTCCTTGATTTGGCGTGAGGGCGGACGACAAGGAGCTGTGATTTTTTACGTGAACACTGGAGGCCACAGGATTTAGCACATTGGCGTACTAGAAGTGAGATGCCATGCATTGGTGAGCTTCCTTTAATTTTTGTAACTCTTAGCACATGAGCAAGGTGCGCACAGGGCCGCTAGACGGGCGTGAGTGGTCGCGTGACGCTTTCACGTGGCATTTAGCGAGAACGCAGGGGGTAAACCCGTAGATGTGCTTGGTGAGTACACCACCTGCCTTCCCCGTCTTCGCGTGGGCTCGTAGCTAAATCGGTAAGACAACGGGCTCTCGCTTTGTTAGTCTATTAGTTCCAGGTTCGATTCCCGGCGGTGCCAGTAAATTCTTTTATTTGTTTGCTGGAGTTTTCTGGTGACACCAGCGGTCGCGAAAGAACCCTTGGGGGGTAGAGGTAAAAAGCTTTGCTTTAATATACGGCTTGCTTACGTGTTCGTGATCTAACGCTGACGCACAGGCATGCAAGCAGTTAGCCAGCACGCGTCGCACTGCGTCCAAGCAAGTATGACGATAAGGGCAGGTCAAACCTCCCATCTTGTGAAAGCCGTCTCCGAAGCTTCGGATAATTCTCGCGGGGAGAATGCTGGCGCCGAGAGGCGAAAACGAAAACAGACACCGGCGGCCTGCCGAGGGGCCAAGCCCGGAGCACGAAACACATGAAACCGCCACCGTCGCAGCGAACGCGGCCGGATGTTTATAACAACGAGTGAGAGCTTTGGAGTCTTGCTTGGGGCGTGTGTGTGCTCTTCGCCGAGGAGAGTCGCCCCATGCCTGCGACCGCGTCATACGTTTTCTCCCCGTGCTCTTCTGTCCTGATCCACTGTAACCTAAGTTTCCTCAAGAATTCTTTAATTCTCAAAACCTAGTTTCTCCTATTCGATGCGAGCACGCGTTGTACTCTGTTCAAGCAAGTATGACGATAAGGGCAGGTCGAACTTCCCATGCATGTTGGATGAAGCGTCTGTTTGAAAGTCCACTTCGTCGTAGCATATTGTTTACAAAGCGCAGCCCTGTGTTCCGCGCTGGCGGGACATCACGGTCTGGCGCGATCAGCCGTCGGCTCGTCGCTCGCCCGGTCCTTGCGGGTGCACCGCCTGTGTCGGTTTTCACCGTAGACGCGAGATCGCGTGGCGGAAAATCCGTCGTGGTAGTACGCCGTATCTTCGTCGGGCTGAACTTCGGAGACGCGGCGTCCACCGCCGCGCCGCCGCTGGGATGCCCTCGGCGTAATCGCTGAAATCGGCGCGCAGTATTCTTTCCTCCGTGGTGCGCACTTTTTATGATGCATAGTCTGCCAACTTTTTAAATGTCGATAACTAAGGCATGACAGAGAAAAAAACAAAACAAAGAAACAAAACCAAATCGAGACATGCGTTTTTTTTAGTTTTGTTAAGCTTGCTTCATTCATGTCACTGAACGCTGCGAGCAACCATTACACGAATTCTGATTCTTGCACGTTTAGAATGCGCGGCGGAAGTACTCGGGCGCTTTTTACACAAGTGCTTTATATGTATACGTATGCAAATAAAACATCGCTGATGAGTTGGTGTGCGTAAATGGTAGGAGTGCATCTCCATGCTTACTCCCGCACTGGACAAGAATGAAATTTCAATTTTACTCTTCGTACTGCAGAGAGGAGACGATGTGCAGCTTTACTCTTCACTGGTGCGGGAGCGGAACTGGGGCTGCACTCCACCGCGCACGAGAAGAGTACGCTGTCAGTTTTGCTCTTCCTCCTCATGGGAGAGAACATTGCATCCAACTCCCCGCAGCTTTCCAGGGGAGAGCGCCAACGCTTGCAGGAGTACAATGACTGTTGGACTCTTCAACTACTCCCCCGATTTCGTAGAGTGAAGGCGAAGCAAACGAGTGGCTAGATCGAGACATTGAAGTATGGGAAGTGAGGGCTGCTCTGCACGATCTCAACAGAAAATCCGCCGCTTGTCCTGACCGGGTTACGAATAGAGCGCTGAAAAATCTTAACGAAGCGGTCATCGAGAACCTCACGGCATACTTCAACAAATGCTGGCGAGCCCGGTCACTGCCCCGGCAATGGAAAGCTGCCAAGACCATCTTGATTCCCAAACCGGGCAAGCCACCCAACATTGAGAACCTCCGGCCGATCTCGCTTACATCCTGTTTGGGCAAAGCGTTGGAGCATGTTCTCATGAACAGGTGGCAGAAGTACCTGGAAGATTCCGGGCTTTACCCAAACACCACCATCGGGTTCCGAAACAAGCTCGGAACTCAGGACGCCATGATACAACTAAAAAATGAAATCCTCGATGACACTACCAACACGCAAGACAACCGAGCCATCTTGCAGACCTGCAGAGCGCTTTCGACAAAGCGAGGCACTCTGCAATCCTGGCCCAGGTGTCGCGGCTAAGCATGGGCAACAGAACATATGCGTACATCAAGGATTTCTTGACGGGGCGGACCACCAAGATCAACGCCGGGGACCTGCGGCTCAAAGAGAAGAAGCTCGGCAGTGTCGGGACCCCCCAGGCTCGGTCATCTCGCCATTACTTTTCAACCTTGTAATGATTGGGGTGGCCGAGCGGCTCTCGCGAGTCGCGGAGGTCGGACACACCATCTATGCCGATGACATAACGCTATGGGTCCTAGGTGGAAGCGACGGACACATCGAGGGTGCATTGCAAGAGGCTGTTGATGCTTTCGAGGAGCAGCTGGGCGGGTCCGGGCTCGTCTGCTCCCCAAGAAAGTCCCAGCTGTTGGTGATTCCACCGAAAGGGGCAGCTAGGAAGGCGCGCACGATCCTGCGAGAGAGCAAGAGAAAATCAAGATTAGGACGAGCGGCGGTCACACGATCTCGGAGGTAGAGAAGATCCGAGTGCTGGGTATGCAGATTGAGCGCAAACGAGTGAACAGCGAGACGGTGAACCGTCTTGCGGCCAAAGTCACCACGGCAATCCGCCTCATAAAGAGGGTGTCAAACAGAAAAGCAGGCATGAAGGAAGAAAGCCTCACCGTGCTAGTGCAATCCTTCGCTATAAGCCACGTTACGTACGTTGCTGCTTTCCACAACTGGAGGCAATGCGAGCGTACTAAGATCAACGCGCTCATACGCAAAGCGTACAAGGTAGCACTCGGACTTCTCGACTGCACAAGCACCGAAAAGTTCCTGGCCCTGGGAGTGCATAAGACCTTGGAAGGAATCGCCGAGGCGCAGAGGACCGCCTAGCTCGTGCGGCTATCGGAAACAAGAACGGGCAGACAAGTGCTGCGTGACCTAGGCCTGGAGCCAAAGGAAGGGGGGCCCGAGAATACAGACGTGCATGTACCAGAAGCAATTAGCAGACGGTTGCGGGTATGTCCTGGGCCAAGAAATATGAACCCCGAGTTCAACAAGGAGCGGCGGGCGGCGAGAGCCAAGGCGCTCATCGATCTCCATGCCAAAGACAGGGGTGCAGTGTTCGTGGTTGCGGCAGAGTATCCAGATGGCAGAAGAGCATTCGCCTCAGCAGTTGTAGGGGCAGCTACCGGTGCAACACGGACGGCGGCGAGCGTGCGGACTCGAGCGGAGCACCGAGCAGAGGAAGTGGCCATTGCCCTAGCCACCGCCGACCCGAGTGCACGACTGTGCTCTGTGATTCTAGGACGGCAGTGAAAAACTACGCCAGAGAAAGAGTGTGTGGTGAAGCCGCACGTGTGTTGCATGCGGTTGATCTCGCGAGTGAAAGTAGGTGTGTTGTGATTAAGTGATTTCCGGCGCGCATGGGCAGTGGTGTCTCGGATCGCGGCAACGCAAACCACAACGAGACGGCGAACGCGGCGAGGCGAGGACTAACCAACCATGCCGCTGCTACTGCGGTCGACCCGACGTGGTTGTGGGAAACCAAGGACAGGATGACCTCTTACAATGAAATCTTGAAGTGGTACAGACTAGATAGAAGGACTATGCCCTCATCCGGGCTTGACCCGTGAGGAAGCAGTAATATATCGACAACTACAGACAGGTTCGTTACTCACCCCGGTGCTGATGAAGCACATATGTCCGAGTGTTTATGTAAGTGACCTTTGTTGTGTATGCCGAAAGGAGAGAGCCACTGCGGCTCACATCCTTTGGGACTGTGCCAAGAACCCGCACCAAGCTACAACGATGACAACGATCCCGCCGCGGCTCTAGGCCGCAATGCGTTGCTACGATCAAGAAGTCCAAGCCCAGGCCATCCAGCAGATCTCGGCAGCCCTCGAAAGTCAACGACCGAGTGAAACCGGAGGGAGGCTGCCACCCCAAAACAGGGGCAGCTGGCGCAGTCGACCAAAGGGAGTAGTGAGGCCGCGGCCGGAGTAGAGGCGCCGACAGCCGGGAAGACGTAATGGCCGCGTCACGGCGACGCCTTCCTTACATGGGACGGCTAATCGTTCTGCAGGCATTTTTAATAAAGTTGCTTCGCTCGCTCGCAGTACGTGTTACGTTCTAGCGCGAGACGTTAACGAGTGTCCCGGTGTTTTAGTACCATGACTACATGAGACGATGGTTACGACGATGATAGACGGCGATAGCCCGAGCCCCTAAGGGGCTTCGCCCCTAAAAAAATGTTAGTAGAAACATACCAGATGACTTCTTATTGGAAGGTCATTGTAGGGCTGCTGAAGTCTTTGGTCATGTCAGCGGAGGGGAGATGGGGAGGTGAGAGACACGCGCTTTGAGGCTGCGCATATACGGGTCAAACATTGCCACCCCCGCTTCTCTTTGGGGCCACCACAGTAATGGCCTTTTGGGGAGCGCGGCTGCCGTTCAAGGCGCTTCGAAAGGACGTGCCCAATTACAGCATCAAAGAGCCATTTTTCCGGAGTTGCGTGCCTCGTTGCCAGCGGGTTACGCATACAGCGCTTAAGCCCGAGCGGCGACTTTTATAAGCGCTGCGACGCCTATTGGCCGCCGCCCGAAGCATGAGAAACTTGTTTCTCCGATGTTTACGCATTTTCGTGCGTCCGCTACGTCTGGGAGAGGAGACGAACGGCGGGAATTCTATTGGGCACGTTTGGCTCCACCATTGGTTGTTTCGAGAGGTTGGCCTGACCAATCGACTCTGCTGCGTGGCGTGCAATGGGCGCGAGGAATCAAACTCCCGCGCAGGATAGCGAGCAGCAGACTTGGCTGGAATCTTTAAAAGCATTGGAAAATCAGCGAGCCTCCGTGCTTAGTGCACGTAAAACTTCGCTGTCTAGGGTGTAACTAAGGGTCGATCGCTAAGGTTGGACACCTAGGACGTAACCCAGTCAGTCAGTCGCCAAGGCCGCAAGGTTTTCTCATACCTTTAGTAAATATGCGTGTGTAATTGTTTGTCACCATCCCGTCATCATCTCATCTCTTCGGATTCTTCAACACATCCGAGTTCTTGAGGCGAATGTTTTCTTCCCCACCACAACGAACCTACAAACCTACCAAGGTTTTAATGTCATTTCACTAGCAATGGCAACGGGACCTATGTGGCCGCTGAACTTCGCCGAGGAAAACGTCCACGCATGCAGGAATAGGCGGCAATATTCTTCCTGCTCTTCTCATATCTCTTTGAGCGCAATAAACGTAAACAGCAAGACTCTTGTCTTTACGTCGCGTGCGAGCGTTTTCGACCTGTGCGAGCGTTTTGCCCTTTCCAGCTCGCCGCAATGGCTGTGGCAATATTGCACTACTGAGCGCTATGTAACGGGTTCGATTTCCTGGCTCGCAGGTCCTTTGATAAAGGCTATTCATAGCCCTCCCGTGTCCCGTGTTCGAGGCGCCACCTTAGCGCAAAATACCACTGCACGGGATTTCCTTCCCGCCGCGTGGCGCTATCAAGGATGGATATTCCCCATATCTGAATTCTCCCGGCTTGTATTAGCCCTCACCACGGTAAGTGCGAGGGGTTGGTTGGAACAGTGGCAGAACCAAGACAGGGGTTGGCAAGATAGAAGCAGCCGCAGCAGCTGCTCAGGAAGGAGGCGGATTAGAGGTGGTAACACACACTGTCTCCCTTTATTACAACAAACACACTCGCACGCGGGACATTACACTTGGACGAGGGACAGTTCTGGGACCTGTTGGGGTGAAGGTTGTGGGGCAGCTCTTGTGTCTCAGTGCTTCTTGCGGCGGCCGCCTCGCTTGGGTGGCTTGCCTCCACTTTCCTTGGTGGGCGGCGCGGGAACAGGATCCGGTCCAGCCGGCTCACGGGGGCCTCGCACGCGATGAATGCGCCGGCGCTCAGTAAGAATGACCATGTGAGTCCTGAAAAGAATAGCGTGACCTGCGCACCAAAAAAGAATGGTTAGGGCCACAATGCAGAATACCAGGGCGTGCCAGTTACCCCGAACCCATACAATAAGCGGTGCGAGGTTGGGCATTTTATTGCCACTCCAAAGTTACGAGGGACGTCTGAAACACTGGATTCAGCTGTTTTGCTATGTATACGTGCAACACCTTGCGCAACCAGTTAATTTTAAGCGCAGAGCACTTCATGGGCTCGCCTTGTCGTAGCTCGCTAACGGTCGATGCGACTGCCGGAATCAGGCGGCGCACCGAGATAACGGACCCAAGTAGAGCCTGATGTAACGTCGTCAGGGGGTCACGCTGAGGCTTCAAAAACCACGCGGTTTAAATAGTCATAACCATTAAAATCTCGTGAACCGCTGGCGCTTGTCATACATCTCCCCGTTGGTTAGCGCAAAATAAAACTGCCGGTACATTTCATACAAAATTTGTGTATAACCGGCAGCCCCCGCGTTCATTTAGTTAGGAACGCTCGTTGGGTTGGTGTTTACGATAAGTAAGCGAAAAAAGCGTCCGCGAAAAAAAAAAAAATAGCGCGTTCGAAATTACGCAAAAAGGCTCCAGCCACGCAAGAAAAAAATTACGCGTTTGAAATGCCACAAAAGCTCCAGCCGCGCAAGAAAAAAATGGCGCGGTCGAAATGATGCAGAAAAGCTCCAGCCGCGCGCGTTCGAAATAACACAAAACAGCGCCAGCGTACAAAATTAAAGCAAGACCAAAAACAGAAATCCCGCTGGCGCAGTTTCAGGCAGGGGGCGCGCGAGCACTGCGAAGGCGGGAAATTTGAAATGCATTGGGCGGTAGCAGTGAGCGGATAACGGCGCTGCAGCCCATTATGGCGACTCACTGCTCTGCCCTTCCGACAGCTTTCACATTGGGTGGAACCGCTTTGTTGGAACAGCGTTGTTAGCGTAAGCATTGTCGAGGCATGTCGAGGCGAGCGCTGCGGGAGGTTCCAGTTTGAACCCATTCCCATTTCGCCCTTCCCGTTTGTTCCGTTTCGTTTCAACCCGGCGCAAAACGACCTTCCCGTTTCGCCCTTTCCCACTTGGCCCGTTCCCGTTTGAACCCATTACCATTTCAACCTTCCCGTTTGTTCCTTTCCATTTCAACCCGGGGCGAAAGAACCTTCCGCTTTCGTATTTTCCTATTTAGTCCGTTCCCAGAATAACGTACCCAGTTTATGAAACGTTATTAAAACATTTCCATATTGTTTTTCATTTGGTTACAATTCAAGTCATACCACTTAACAAATATTTTAATCTTGTAAATTAACAAAGCCTAACAAACAAATTAACGATTAACAAATTAACAAATTAACAAACAAATCTTTTAAATTAACACACCACTAAAAAATTAACAACAAATTAACAAACATGTTGCTTATGAAAACGAAAACAGCAAAATACCTAAATGCCCTTAACTAAATGTATTTAGGTCGCGAGGGTCGCCTGCGTCTGCCCTCGTTTGCACTTGTTCGGTCGACTGACTCGTCTCTAACTTCTTTAGATCCGCCCTCAAAACACCAGGCCCTTGAGTTTTATTACATTAAAAGGACGCCATCATGGCCGTGTCCCGAAAGAGTGTGAGGAGGAACTACTAACACACACGATCAACCAAAGGTTTATACACAAACATATATTTTATTCACGCTCTAGAGCTAACTTTAACTCAAGCTTCAAGATATTCCTCGAAGGACGAGTAAATAACTAATAAAAACAAATATTTGAACCCCCCCCCCCCTCCAGAAAAGTCAACAAATGTTAAAAGTGAACCAAATAAATAAAAACTATCTCATACTCCGTTACCAAAAATTGTAAAATCAAAAAGCCCAGAAAAGCGCCGCGGAAGCACAAATAAAAAATCGAAAAAACACTCTCACTTTGAAAGAAATCGTATTTGGTGGGCTAACACATTTAATCGTTATAATAGCACAAGTGTACATCAATGTCGAAAAGAAACAGATGAAAACTATAAAAGATAAAAAGCTATATAAAAATAAAGTAACCCTATGTATCTGGATACATATGTCACATCTGGCTATAAAAAATCGCAGTCATGAGAAGTGGCGAAAATTATGAACTTAGCTTTGCGTTTTAGTGATTCTGTTTATTCCCGTCACTCTAGTATACTCAATGTGCATAATAGAACAAACCTTCAGAAACTTAAGCAGCGCAGAGTCGTCTCTAGCCTAAATTTTTTTTACTACAGAAACTTAAAATTGTCGCGGGAATACTACCTCCAAGGGCCTTTCAGACGTTTAGCGAGAAGACATCATAGTAAGAATATTAGGCAGCCAATCAGCTGAATTAGTATTCGAAAGTTCTCTTTGTTTCATCGTGCAATTTCTTACTGGAATAAGTTACCTGAACGAACAGGAACTCGGTATCGTTAGAAGAATTTTCCCCGCGTATTGGAAATGTGTGTTCTGGTTGAATAGTGGTGTTTTAAAATTGGATACATTACGAATGCATACCGTTGTTCGGACCCCTTTGCGTTCGGAGCTCTTTGCATCTATTACATATTTATGTCTTTTACATATTTGTGTGGGGCGTTTTTAAACTACGCCAATCAATACTGATGTGTTTTTATGTTCACTCCTGCATGAGCCCGACCAGGCCGTAAAGTATCGGTAAATAAATAAAAAATCTGCCCATTACTCACGCAGGAAAGGCATTAGTAGCCAATTCTCAGATTTATGCACATGTTTTTGCCTTTTTTAAAGTCTCTCCTACGGACATCTTTGATCTAGATCTCTCGAACCCGAAGACAAAGCTACGCTCCAAACAATGAGCATACGAGAGGCTGATAAATAAATTTCTGCCGCACGTACAAACACCAACTTCAGAAAAATCCAATGCGTGCATTACTCAAGGTATTTGGGTATCTTTCTAGTACACTTTCGCCGCTACAAATTTTGTGTCAAAAGGGCAGTGTCGGCCTAAGGCATTCAGAAACTTTTATCCGCCGGAAATATCGGTCGATTCCGGAAAATTTCCTGCATACAAGTTTTCAGTGCATGACCCATTGCTTGTAAGCACATTTTGGAGAACAGTTTCGAAGACGGTAACGCATATTTTCTGAAATACAAATGGGTTGGAACGATGCGGGTTCAAATGAGAAGGGCGCTTTGGGAGCGGGTTGTAACGGGAAGTGCGTTTTGGGAAGGGGCTGAAACAGGACGCGCCCAAGCGGGAAGCTCGTTTTGGGAACGGGCGCACACGGGACGGGTCAAGCGGGAAGGGCGTTTCGGGAATGGGTTCAAACGGGGAGGCCTCTATCTTTTCGCGTAGCCCGTGCATTGACTCTAGCACTACGTCCCGTGTCGGCTTGATCTGAAACGCCATCCAGGAACTACATATGGCAACAGCGTTGCTTCTAACAGCAATATTGGCATCCTGCCTCCCTAGCACCTATGCATTGACGCTGAACCAGTCCGCAGCAAGAAAGGGTGGCGCCCCGGGGCATCACCGCGCCGTATTTTGTGTACCGCGCATGTTTTTCGAAAAAAAAAAAAAAACACGAAGTGTTCAGGGTGTGTAGCGCCGCACCACGAAAAGCTGTAGCGGGTGTTTTCGGGGTCATTGCACAATATATGAATTGCGATATACCTGCACAAAAGTACGCTGAAAAGTAGAAATGCGTTTATTTTGCAGATACAAGGCGTTATGCTAAAAGCGTCACACGTTCGAATAACGGGTTTTGCGGAGCACCGCTACATCTGGGCTGCAATTCGCGCAGTTATGGAGTTTATTAGACCCCTGGCACTATTGATTTCCGAAATTTCCGGGGTAACTGCTGGATTGCTCGGCACCTTTGTGATTAAACAATATTCACTTAAATCTGTAGACCGGGAGATGTCGTCCACACCCGCGTGAACGAGGGTTGGGGGGAGGCAAAATCCACATGTCTTCTAACTCCCAGTCCAGGTTATGCGAAACCCCTCACCACCCACATGCCACATAGACCTGCCGTATTTCGGCAGCAGGGCCGGAAATCCGTGAGTGGGAAAAGCGCGCTGAAAAAAAAAGTGGGACTCACCACCACGAAGTGGCTGAAGTAGATTCGTTCCCTGGACGTGCTGAACCAGATGAGAAAGAACACCGAGTGAACCAGGTAGGCGCCGTAGCACAGCCTCCCGAGAAGTACGAAGGGTGGTGAAGACAGGAAGAAGCAAGCGAAGCCTGCGAGGAACACGGGCTGGCATGAAGTTGCTTCATGGCGGGTGTAGCTGCATTCGATTGATACAAAAAGGTACAACACACGAAGTACAAAGTAACATGCACACTGTTGTTAAGGCGAAAGAGCCACACTGCTTTCTCGCCCTTGGCTCGACGCCGAAATGTCTAGGGGTGTCGCAGTCCCGCGTCAATCCCGCAGTAGGCAATTTCGGCACAAATTTTAAGTTGCAGGCACTGAGCCGAACCCTTAAGCAAAGCAGTTCCCGGGTGAACCACGGAGAAAGCGTATGACCGCGGCCCTGCGCTTCCCCACAACGTGGTTAATTATTGCGACCAGAGCGAAGAAACAACCAATTACGGTGGCCTGCGTGTGATGTCACAGTGCACAGAATATTTTCTCGTTAAATCATATCTTACAGTTAACTGTCAACTTTCTTCCACTTTACGCAGCGATTGGCCAATCCGGGTGAGTTTTGGGGAGGGTAAAAGTGAGTGAGCGCAGAATTAAACATGGTGACCTGTCCAGACCTCTTGGGGCTAGTGCGATGCTAATGCATCAGAACTATTTCTAAGGCAATATGGCGCGCTTTCTTTACGCCCACGATTGTTCGCCTACGGGAGCGTAAGACGGCCTACACTGAAGTGCATAAACAAGGGGGGAAAAACGACTAAGAGCCCACGGTGCTGCTTTTAAGATTATTCGTGGTTAATTATCTTGGCCCAAATAATTCCGCCGATGCTTAGTTAACCCCAGCCATTTATGCTGAAGGTTCATACCTTCCCCCTTTACGCCTTTTTTCCCCTCGCACACACAGACACAGTTTAAGAATAAAAAAAGGCTGGCGCTCTCGCTAAACCTTTTCCACTGGGGTATATGCTTCACGCTTTACCCGTGCGCGCCATCATTTCCAGTAGCTTGCGATCAACAGAGCGAACCCGTCTAATTGCGTGGTCCACCATAAAATTTGGCCATAAACTGGGATTTGCGTTGGGATCATGCGCAATGCGATACGTCGTACTAGCACTGGGTAACGTCAAAGCGGAAGTGTCCCTTTTGAATCGAACCATGCGCGGGGGTTCAAATTTGCCCTCTAACCCCCGCGTAATGCCAGCTAATGGTCGTTACGGCGCACTGGAACGAAGCCAACGCACGGAGAAACGCGAAGACCAAACGTATTGCCCCTCAGGCAACTTCCCACTGAGGTTCACCGAGGTCGATAGCTAGTGCTTTTATTTTGATACCTTAAAAGATAACGACAAATAACCTTGCTGGCAGCTTGTCGTTCATGTGATTAAAAAGCCGCTTTGAAACACGCAATCCTATCGAGCCTGGAAGCTGAGAGAGAAAATGTCTCCCGCAATGCGCTAACTTCCTGGACCACGCGTATTGGCGATGTGAGGATAAATCTCACGTAGCCAAACGTCTCAAAAGTTTGATACTTAATTACGCAGGATACATGTGTCAATTTTGTTTCACAGCTATAAACATACAACCGGACCTGTAAGTGTGTAGCCGGCTGAGCTAAATGTCATCAATTTTATGTACTATTTAACCTTTATGAATTTAATAAGGCTCCATCACCAAAGATTAGGCTAGTTGGTACACTAATTGAACAAAATTTTACAGCGCGAAAAAAGGACGAAAGACGAAGAGTGGTGACACTCTATAAATCGTGCCTTCACTTTCGTTTTTCTGTTGTTTTCTAATGTTTTCTTCTTTACGTGCAGTGCCTGCCGTTTTCCAGGCTTGTTCGCTCAAATCGGCATATGTGTGAATACGTAAATTGTGTATGCGTGTGTGGTTTTTCGAAAAAAAATATTAGGAAGCAGCGGTTGTCCGCGTCACCACTCGTCGCCTTTCTTTTTTTCGCGTTGTTAACGTTCGTTACATAACACATTCGTTATAACTTAGACTTCAGGCTAGGAATAGATTTTTCCTCAACTTTAAAAGCTGGACAACATGTAGCGAATGTAGCGTGCGGAGCCGGCTCAGTCTACCCGTACAATTTACAAACGGATTGGTGTGCTACGCCATAACTCACCCCAGTAAACGGGCCCTCAGCGATCAACGGTGCGGGTCCAGACTATGAAGGCACACATACCGTTCTAACCTCTATAAGACAAGGCACACATGCCGTTCTAACTTCTATAAGACAGCACGCAATTCCAGCAGCACGTGTGCATTTTTGAGGGTTTAGCCGATATCCCCGTCTTCAGTCTGCCTAAGTTGTAAATTCACCACTACAAGACAAAGCGCGAATGTTGACAAGGCGAACAATTAGACACAAGACGTCGTTAAGCGGACGGGGCGCTCATTTCGGAGGTGAATCGTGATGAACGGGAACCAACAGATTCGTTCGGTAACATTGCGTGGGCGTGCCACATTACACACGAATATATAGCAGATAGAAGAGTCGGGGAATAGTGCAAACCTACACACGCACTGGTGAAATATCGGGCTTTCGTTGCTTGCGTGATACTTCCTCAAGTAGAGTGCAAGCTTTGTACGAGTGGCAGCACGCAGAAGTGGACTTGTGAATTACCTACCAGGCGCAACAAGGTCCAGAATCGATATTGCGTTCCCGCTCGGGATTGAGGGACAGCGAATATCTAGCTGATTTTGCCTATACGGACACTGTAAGGTGCAGCGTAATCGCCTAGTTACACGGTCTCTTTTGTCAAGTTCGTTCCGCAATACGGGACCATACATGCCCTACGGATAGCTATAAAGATTAATTATTGCCATTGGCTTCGTTTGAATTAACACAGGCTGAATTACCACAGGCTGGCATATGTTGCAGTGCCTTACCGGACACTCGGTACACTACCTACGTCGTCTGTTCCCAGTTCTCGGGTGTAGCCTTAAAAGCAAGTCTGACAGGCGTTCCACAGCATTACAGAACATCACTCACCGGCCCTGCAAGTTGAAAATGCGTACATAACCCAAGAGGCGCACAGGGACCAAAGGATGCGGTCCAGAAACGCCACTACCAGGGTTGCTGCCACGCCTGCCGGAACGCTGTCTTGATACCAAGGAATCTTCAAAAAGATACATGTTGCGCCGCTCACGGTGGCGGTCACCCACGCCGTCACCTGCATTGACTGGTCGCCACATACGCCAAAGAAGCAAACATCACGAAATGAACATCTTTTCGATGCGCTACAAACGTCAATGCGTTCTCTATATCCGCATATGGTGCCCGCGGAAGTTATTTCGTGCGAGAACGTGTCTCACATCTCCAGTGTTTGCCCGTGCATACGAACTGAATTGAGTAAGATTTTTCGAACGTTATAAGAGAACACTTTCCCGCGACACTTACTACCACCAGAGAACAGTGGTATAATGTAGAAGCGAGAAATTGGGGTTTCCCACATAGCCTGGGCTGTGGGACGAGTAGCTCCGGATTAATTTGCACTAAGTGGGACACATTGCACATGTGAGGACTTATAAATACATTGAATGTAGCGGGCGCGTTCTAATATGAAATGTTGCCGCCGACAACTGCGTAAAAAACGACGAAACCATTCCACTACACTTCATCTTCGGTTTTCGGGCCAGACAATTTTAATAGCGCCCCGGTTGAAAAGCGCCACCCCTCCCCCACCCTCTACCCCGCAGCCGCCGCCATTGTATTCGCATGCGGGAACGAGAAGCATTGGCCTATGGCATCATGGCGTTTGCTGTGTGCACCCACCGTAAAGCATTTTTTTATCGAAACCGAAATCGCCATTAACAGCAATGTCAAAAGGCCTAAAATTTCCTCGGCGAGAAATCCGAAACCCCTTTGCTTTTCGAAGGAATGTACCCGAGGCGCCTTGACGCACCTGCCCTCCTTTCGCAGTCTGCACTCTGGGTGCAGCCTGCACATACAGGCTGCACCCAGGGAGCCTGTATGTTACGTCAAATATATGTTCTTCGCCTTCATTGATTTCGCGTCGGTGCTGGGCGTAGAGAAAACCACCGCAAATGCGCGCATTGGACCAAGAGACAATAACCAGCGGCGTACATTCAGTGACAACGCATATTAACACTACAGTGTGCACGCAGCCCCTTTTCAGTTCTTCGGCAAGTCAGCACTGCTAGCGATGTCGGAAACCATGAAATATGTTTTTCGCCGTACGTTAAAATCATTAAGATTACTGCCATGCAACGCTCAATACAGATAAGGCACATATGGTGCACCGTATATCACACATTTAAGTTTCTCCCAATTGAAACTTCGGAGCACAGTTTAATCACACTGCACTCCCCTTCATGCCCTGGGGGAAAATTGGATGAGGCGACCCTCGACGTACGCGCGAGTGCGAGTTAGGAGGTAGACTCCAGAAAGTACGACTCGCGTACGATTGCCTGTTTTACAAAGAAATTAACAATGGAAACGATTCCAAAATTCTTAATGACGCCCTCAAAATTGTAGAACACTGGTGTGAAACTTCAAAAAAGAAAATCATTAAAGAAAAAAACTTGTTTTTCGAGTCACAAATAAAAAAAACATGTTATTGCCTGTACCTACAGCCTGGGATCCTGTACACTTGCCGCAGTGAATAGTCTTAAATACTTAGGATTACTCCTATTTCTAGTGATCTTAATTGGAAGGAACATGTAAAAAAGGTTTGTTCGACTGCAGAAATTAAACTACGATTTTTGCGTAGGAAGCTTCAGCTCGCTTCGAAGGACGTCAAATTAACTGCCTATCTGTACCTGGTCAGACCGGCATTAGAATATGCTAGTGTCGTATGGGATTCTTGTGAAACAGGGCTAATCAATATGCTTGAAAGAGTCCAACGAAGAGCAGCCCGATTTATTTTGTCTCGTTACTGGCAAACCGATTCCGTTACTGAAATGTTGCAATTACTTAAGTTACCCTCCCTAGCAGAACGACGCCGCCTAGCTAGACTAAGGTTTCTTTTCTTACTCTGGGAAAATCACTTTAAAATAGACACCTCTCAATACTCAGTACCACTACGAGGCAGAACCCTAAGACGTACACATGAACATACTTTCCGGATCTCTCATCTACACATTAATGCATACGCCAACTCATTTTTCCCCCGAACAATAAAAGAATGGAATGCACTACAAACAACCGTTATCCAGAGTGGCTCTGTAACACAGTTTGAGTACAAACTGAAGCAAGTGATGTCCTAAACAAAAAGTGCATTGTGAAAAAAAAAGAAAATCTACCAAACCGGTTGTGTTCGTTTGCTTACAGATATTACTGTTAGGTGTGTTCTGTTGTACTTCTGCGGTGTTAAACCCATACATTTTTCAAGTGCCAATACTGATGTATAGTTTGTGTACACTCTGTATAATGTACTTCCTTGTTCTTCGATTTGTGCTGTAACCCCACCCCTGTAACGGCCTCCGGGCCAACAGTATGCCTAAATAAATAAATAAATAAATAAATAAATAAATAAATAGAGAGAGAGAGATAGATGTAACTTTATTAGGGAAAGGGCTGGCTCAGAGGCCTATAGGAATTGTAGGGCGGAAAAGGAAGGAGTAAAATTAGGTCCAGCTCAGAATGTCAGCCCAGAATAAATAAAATAAATAAATAAAATAAATAAATAAATAAATAAATAAATAAATAACTAAATAAATAAATAAATAAATAAATAAATAAATAAATAAATAAATAAATAAACAAATAAATAAATAAACTGTACGGGCGTCTGTGCGCTGCGACAATCGTGGGCGCCTTCAGAGTAGCTAGCGCCGCGAAGACGTTTTATATGAGGCCGCCGTTTATATCAGGCCACCCTATTCAAGGGCTTTATATATAAAAACTGCATCCTGAATTACGTTTATCGGGACTCTCAATCCCAGAACAATTAAATGTAGTGCGCCTATCAGCATCACATTGTACCAACGCGCTTAAACAGCAACTCTTGCATTGCCGTTCGCCGATCACTGACAGCGTCACCCTATAGAAGGAAAACAGGATAAGCGTGAGAACTGGTCATCGCGCTGCCATAGTAATCGCGGAAACTGTTGCTCTTACCCGCGCTGAAGCCTAGTTAACGTCACTGTCATTTCATATATGCGGTGGTGGGCCAGGCCACCACTGAACGAAATGCTAATTAGATGCTACTTTTCGCCTTAACCACCAACTTAATTGACTCAGCGTAAAGTCATGATACATCTTTTCGGAACGCGGGACCAAAAACAGCCCCCCCCCCCCCCCCCCCCCTCTTCCTTCACATTATACTGATTCCGCGAGCTGGTATTTATGGCACGTATGCAATAAGCTCGGTTAGACACGAACAAATACCCATGCTCCGTTGAAAGAGCATCACCAGTACCCATGGTGCGTCGCCAATAACAAACCATTGTTAAGTGCTTGCAAGTAGTTCCTCACTAATTTCCGAACGGCCCTGACTACATATTTCAGAAGTTCTATCAAGTTAACCTGGGAAATTTCTAGGTAAGCTAAACAGCACGCCTACTACAAAAGCAAGAAAGCTAATCGGTCGTCGCTCGAGTGATCAAACTAGTTACTAGATATCTAGCTAGAATGTGCAGTCAGAAATAAGGCGGGAAGAGAGGAAAATGGTATTTTCGAAGACAAAATTAAGATACGTAACGCAGGTCATGAACCTAATTTCAATGACGTCAGTGTTGCATTGCAAGTGAGTAATGGGTCATTATTTCGCGAACAAAAACTCGGGTCCGAGCTGAAGTCCATAATTTTGAGCCGATGTCGATCTTAGTTGTTACTGATTGTACATCCAACAAAATGACGATGAAACTGTACAACGAAGTCGCACAATAAAGACTCCACATCGCCTTCGATGGCATCCCTGTTTATAGGGCGTTGGTACAGGAATTTTCGCGCTAAAAAAAAAAAAAAACAAGAACAGTGAAACGCTTACGCTTTAGCGCAAATAGTACCAAGGCAGAAAACACGACAAGCGACGGCATGTAAAATATACTCGCATACTAACTAGCCCGCATCGACACAAAAAGTTCGACATATACCCATCCTCTAAGCGGCACCCGAAATTTCGGCGCTCCTGTTGACCCGCAGCGCGCCTCACTCGTAGGACAGTAATTTCTTCTGCAGCGGTTAGTTCATGTGCTTATATAAGAGGCGTGAAAGACTGGAAACTGTCCCGACACGGACCCACCATGGCTTTACAGAAATTTCTCTACCCCAAATCTTGAATGGTTCATAACTTACTAACAGCGCGTGGACAAGGGACAAAATGAGTAGGACGAACGCAGTACTGTTGCTTTTGTTCGTCCCTCACACGTTAATAAGTCATGGACAATTTCACGCCCGGTTCAAAATAGGGTATTCACGGGGAACTGAGCGCGATAATATAGTACCGTAAGAAGAGGTGTAAGGTGCGTTTGAACTCGGTGAAGAACATTCGCGCCGTCGCTAAACGGGGCGTGCGGTTAGAGCGCTCGAACCCCAAATGCCCGCCTAAATATCGGCGCGGCCACGAAATTTTAGGTAGAAATGCGCGAACCTATAAACCGCACGAGAAAGTGAAACATTTCGCCTGATAGAAGGCACGAAACACAGCAGCCACAACCAAGGAACCAGTCGAAATCAACCAGGGGATGGGAGGAAAAGGAATTGGCCGAAATTTCTACATGAGGCACGAAATTCTCCACTAAATATGCCATTCAGTAGCGCCAATACTAAATATTCATCCTGAGACCGGTCGAATAGGCGCCGTCCTGACTGCCCCTCAAGTCCCTACCATGCCGCATTCCGAATGGAACAGCTAGCACAGCACGTAGGTGAAAAAAAAAAAAAAAGAATTCGCCCGGTTAGCCAAACTGGCACGCGACTCTGTACGCCAGCGTCGCGAAACCATCGAAGACTGCTCGTCGGCCGTGTATGGTCCGCCACCCTCTGCCCCGGAGAAGCCAGTCTCCGGCTCATTGCTAATACACATCACATCCATCACTTCAGAGTAAATAAGCCAACAAATTTAAAAAATCGTAAAACAAGAGCTAGGTAAATCGTCCAGCCGCGTAAGCCACTGACCGCCACCCGCATTGTTAGCGCCAGCGGTGAACTGAAGCCTCTTAGCTCGTTAGTACACGTCATCATATTTTGTCTCATTGTTAATACACATCACATTCAAGCACTCCAGAGTAAATAGGCCAAAAATTAAAAAAAAAATCGTACAAGAGCTAGGTAAATCGTCCATCCGCGTAAGCCACTGACCGCCACCAACCAGCGGTTAGCGCCAGCGGTGAACCGTAGCAACTTGGCTGGTCAGTACACGTCATCATATTTTCCCGTCAAGAATCGCCAAGAAAATGCCGACCAAAAAAGAGAAAGGACGTAAAGCGCCGAACGAACGCTGAGCATCCATCTCGTCCTGCCAATAGCTTGGCAGGAAATAGGGAGCAGAGCCGAAGCCCCTTCTCCCTCGCCTAGCCAGGGCAGGGTGAAGTCAAAATGGCGACAGCGTTCCATTCTGTCCCGGCCCGCTAGCCCTAACCGAAATTTCGCCCTAATGCCGATGTGCGCAAGCAGCGCACTCGCGCCCCGCCTTCGCCGAGATCGCGCAAACTGAGGCTCGCCAAGCTAGGCTGCCTAACAGACGGCGTACGGGGGAGGCAACTTACCGGCGTCCCGCGGAGGCAGAGCTCCTCTGCGGCGTGACGAACGGCCCATGGTCCGCAGCTCGAATGACAGAAGCCACCCGAGGGACAGTAGCACCTCGCGGCGCCTCGTGCGCTTCTCGGGCACGACACGCGCACTTCTTCATGCACCAATCGCAATCAAGATACGTGTGCTTCACGATGATGATCATCCTGACGACGAAAACGACGACACGTCGTAATTATGTTTGGCGTTTTTTTTTTCTTCTGTTTATAATCTCCTTTTTTATTTCCTTGGTCCTCTACTGCTAATGCATACTAATATTTAAATATTTTTCTTTTCCCCCCAAACCTGTATAGTTCCTTTCGGTAGAGCACCCATTTCCTGGCCAATCCCACTGAATGGGTAAGAGTCGTCTAACTGGTGCTATACTCGGATACAGGTCAAGAAAAAAGCGGCATCGCCCAGTCAAAGGCCCCCCCTACCAGCCAATGGTGTCGCTCTATCAACGTGACGTCGCGGCCGACCGCCTTGCCCCTGCAGGCAGTGCTCGGAGCCAAGCTCTCCTGAATGCGTCCGTGCCGAAAAGTAGTTCTTCAGGGCTCCTTTAATTTGAGCGGAGATAAAAACCTTAGCTAAAATTCTTTATTTGCCCGTTATAATGCAACGCGTGAAAGAACTTATCGTCAGCTGCAGTAGCGAGTTTAAATTATATTCCTGATGGTGAATTCCTACTCTTCCGGGTTTTCCCTCAACCGCTTGCCTCTGGTTTTATGCATTGCCGGCCCTATTTCCCGGGAGCGGTTTTTCGCACTAGATCTGACCCCCACTGTTCGATTTACGGGACCAAGCTTCTGGCAGAAAAGGGGAAACCAGCGAGCAGAACGCAGGACAAGAGGAGGAGGCACACACACAACACCGCCTCCTCCTCTTGTCCTGCGTTCTGCTCGCTGGTTTCCCCTTTCTGAACATTATGAACCAACTAGCCCAGCAATTCACTCTCTTAAGCTTCTGGCAGCCCGCGGGCTGGCAGAAGCTTGCTCTCGGGCAGGAATTTGCGTCATGATTACGCTGTTCAAGCGCCTTGGGATACACCGGAAGCCGTGATCGAGAAGTCCCAGCTGCGACGAGCACTGCGGAGCAACCTTTTTTTTCGGCCGCCTGCTACAGTTTCAGCGGCAAAATGTCGGACGACGCAAGAAGTGCCCTCGCTGCTCTCCCCGACGCGTTCTTTGTGGACCGCCATCATTTTGAAGATGAAGAGTACGATTGCGAAGCCGACGTTTTCAATAGGTCCATTCGATGCAGACGCGATTACCTGCAACCCCTGCACCGGTGCACGGTTGCGCTGCACCAAAGCGCTCGATTCGCCGCTGCAAGAATGGGGCCGTGCACTGCGTCCCTCGATTGCTCATGGTGCAGCCGCGTTGCCGCCGCGGTGCAGAGAATCGCTGCCCCTGCTACGGAGGAGGTGCAGCGATTCGGTGCCATGAGCGCGCGCCGTAGTCGGGCGTTGCGGGTTGGACGACGGCTACCGGCAGTTGCGGCGACCGCGTAAAAATGTACGTCGAGCTCGAAGATACGCGGGAAGAACTTCGCGTCGTCGCTGATGCGTTCGGCACTACCCAGATGACCGTAAACATCGAGTTGCAGGGGACGACGGGCGAGGATCTGCACCTCGCTCTATTGTAACCACGCAGGGGCGCTGCTGACGGTGCAGCCGTGGTGCGCGGCACCGCGAAACCCCGCCGCTGCACTGCACCGGCACAACAGATGGTCTCCTCGATTTGGCTACACTTTCTGCACCAGTTGAGGCGGTGAGCACTCGTGCACTCGATTTGCCAGTGCAGCTAGCGCCACCTGCACTTCGGCCCTCGATTTGACGCCGTGCTGCACCAGTTCTTCTACACTTCTGCACTAGCCCCTGTGCGAGTTCTCGTGCAAGGTGCAGCGCGCCTAGGCGCGTTTTTTGGTGCGCATCGTAGCAGACAACGGACTCCACCATGATAGTTGTGTCTGTCAACGGAGTGGAAGCGACAGCGTTTCCCGTTTTAGATGAGAATGGTGGTCACTTGCGACAAGATGGCGCGTTTTTGTACAAAACACAAGGTGAGTGAAACCGACATTGAGAGAATTAACTTTTATTTTGACCACGAGATGAGCTTTTATTGAAGCTCACCCGATCAGTCCAAGATGCCTTAGGCAAAACCGACAGAGCGGAGAGAAACACTTGTGATAACTCGCTGCGACCTCTTTCTTGCGCCTAGACGGCCTTTAGATCAGCATCCAGCACGAAGAAGCGCCAGCCAGCCCTACGCTCCCGGTAGCCGCTGTCGCTAGTCAGCTGCAGGCCTCACCTCCTGCCGCCATTCACTCTCCGCTCCCGCCTGCGACCCAGCCTGCAGCTTCGCCTTCGCCGGCTGGTCAGCTTTTAGCCCCTTCGTCACAACCGTCCGCCGACAGTGCAACGAGCGGTGTGTGGAGCGCCAACAAGGCGAAGTTCCTCATTTGCAAGTACACGGAACTGAAGGAAAATATTGGAATCTCGGGTGGATTTAAAGGAGCCATGAAGAGAACATACAAGTTCGTGTAATTTGAAAGAATTAGGAATCAGTATCTCACTCAGCTCCATTACAGCCCCAAAAGATGTTTTTTTAACGAAAAAGAGCAAGAAGTATTAAAAAACTTTCAAATTGACGTGTTATGAGCAAGAATGACGTCATACGGGCAACAATAAAACATAATTTTCAGTGCGTTAACTGCACGTTAGCATTGAAATGATGCGGTCAAATGGAACTTGGTCAGTTCCATTTGAGGTCAGTTGGGCGGCCGCAATCGCACAAACAAGGTTCCGCGACGTCATAGAAAAGCTGCGGGAAATTGGCTCGGGGGTCGCAACTGCTTCACACGTTTTCTTTAATATCTCCGTTATTTGTTTCAAGATTGCGATGATACTGGTATCATTGTTATCGGGACTAAGTCTTTCTAATAAACCCAACTTGTATTTTGTCTTTATGGCTCCTTTAAGTAAGCCCATCATGCATATATCGTACCCACACTTGTGGTGCTAATATACATTAATTATTTTCTCAGGACAAAAGAGGCCATCTGGGAAAAAAATAGCCCACGAAATCAGCTCAGCGTTCCGATGTCAGATGAGTGCACTCCAAGTAGAGAACAAATGGAAGACTATGGAACGCGCCTACAAAAAAACTAAAATGAGGAATGGCTCAACCGGTAGCCCCCTGCAGCATGCGAGTTGGAAGAGTATGAGCAGCAGACCTTTCACATTTTTTTGCTCATTTTCTGACTGAGGATAATTTTTAAATATGCGTTTTCTTGGCAGGGAACTTGCAGAGGTTTTTGAGCGTGAGCACCATATTGCTCCTGTTGCACTGCTCGCCCCAGGAAGGATTGTTGCGTAAGTTTCCAGCACCACGTTATTTTCGAAAGAAATCCCATTAAAATGTCATCCCGCTATGCGTACAAATTTTCCTGGCGGTACATTTGAACTGCGCTTAATGTGCATGTCTACAGAATTGTTAACTGGCGCAATTGCTATAGCATGCATGTTTCTGTGGTAAAACTTTCCATCAGTATGACAGTATGGCTGATTTAATATATATCAAGCGTGGCCATCCGGATAACCATGGGAACTCGACCCCTTCATTTGAAATAAATTCTCTTTACAGTGAATTGACCTATCCACTGCACAAATGCCTATACTTTGCGTGACGTTTGTTGACAATTTTTATTATTTCGAAAGCAACAGGGATGGAGAGAACATGCGTCCAGAAAATGAGCCTGTGGATGAAGCTGGAGATGACGAAGCACCAGCTGAGGAGGCACCTGCACCCCGCAGCAGAGAAGCTACAGCACCGAGGAGAGGCGGCAGTCGGCAGAGAAACACAACCATCGGCAGCCTGATAAGAGTAATGCAGGATGCAATGGCTGCAAAGCAAAAGCAGCATGGCGAAAAAATGCGCCTTCTTGAGCGTCTTGTATCTGGTGTCGAGGCAAACAAATGATCACGCGTGCTTTCTCGTGTGCAGTCGAGGCAAATAAAAGAAGTCTGTCAGTTTCTTCCGATGATTTGCATGTTGTTCAGCATTGATGCTGGGCTATGTGTCTGCGTCGGGTTTCACACTGTGCAGCAGATGCGTTGCTTTCACAAGGTTCTTCATCATCTTCAACGTAAAGTAAAAAACTGCGCGATTTTGGACGGCCACAAAAAGGGAGGGAACACAGGACTGCGCCTGTCCTGTGTTCCCTCCCTTTTTGTGGCCGTCCAAAATCGCGCAGTTTTTTACTTTACGTTGAAGATGCACCAACTCGCCCACCAACAAGTTCTTCTAAACCAAAATTCTTCATCATTGCCAACGTCATCATGAGCAGGCAAGTCTGCAAGCTCTTCAATGAAATCCCTCTCAGAGTTGCACAAGTTGTGAAGCACGCATGCTCCCATAACAATGCGACAGCACTGCATAATTGTCTTGGCATCGACAAGGTATAGTCTTCTGAAGCGTTGCTTCAAAAGGCCAAAGCAGTTTTCGATGGCCACCCTCTGCTGGCTGTGGTACTTGTTGAATCTTTTTTTCCACGAAAAAAAAACTGGAGCCATTGTCTTTGTATGGTGGCAAAAGCCAAGGTAGCATGGGGTACGCAGAATCTGCAAGTATATAACAATCGCCACACTTGGCTGCAGCCTCTTCGAAGAAAGGGCTCTCTCTCAACACCCGGGCATCATGAGCAGAACCAGGGAAGCCAATGAATACATCCAAAAACCGAACGAAATTCAACCATTAGCAAAGGCGAAAATGCCACCTATGTCGTTTCCTTTTTTTCTCCTTTAAACGTGCGTCCTTTGACAGATAAAGTAGATAACATGACAGCACTTGAAACTTTTGGCACAACTTTTACCGCGATACTATTTCCAAAGACGTGATATACTTCATCATCAGAAGTGTATACTGTCCAAAGGGCTCTCAGTATTTCTTCCGCAGCAGGCAGCTGGGTAAACGTGCTGGTGCCGTTTCTTGGCATCAATGCTTGCATATACAAATGCACAGAGACTTCCAGTGTCTAAGTAATCTCATAAAAATCTTTCCCCGAGTTACGATTGGTATAGTTCTCCACTTGATGTGTTTATTACTTATATCCCGAAGAACTTACCTACGGCCGACAGATATTAGTTATCACCATAACTGCTCACCGAAAAATATAATACCCTTAATATGTCATGCCAAAAAATTATGTGCAGAAAAGTACCCCAGCAAATGTAGAAATTCAGAAACAGTCTTTCGAAATTAAGATACACATGTAGCGTCGGTAGCGGTGTGAAACGCATCGCGGAAAACCACGACCTTTTCACTCACGGCAAATAATTTGGTAGCGAGCGTACAGTAGGTACTTGAGACTCCTAAGCATATTAAAATAAAACGCAAAAAAATGATTGATTCGTACCCGTGGAAGCCTAACATTATTTGACTATCGCAGTCCCCTGCCTATAAACAATAGACCTTATGCAAAAACTGGCGCCTTCTTGTCGGAACTCCGTGTGCTTCCGCCATGTTGGGGATTGCCGGACCTCCGGATACAGCCGTGTATATGATAGCCCGCGGTTAGCGACGCGCACGTCGGCATTTATCGTTGTCCAAGATGCCCAAATACTGCCGTGTAACTTGCTTTGCACAAAGATGATACGAGAGAGAGAGAGAGAGAGAGAGAGAGAGAGAGAGAGAGAGAGAGAGAGAGAGAGAGAGAGAGAGAGAGAGAGAGAGAGAGAGAGAGAGAGAGAGAGAGAGAGAGAGAGAGAGAGAGAGAGAGAGAGAGAGAGAGAGAGAGAGAGAGCGAATCCACTTTATTGGAACTCTGGTTTTAGGGTGGGGGAGTGGCGGTGGCCCATGGGGCCGCCGCGACGTCGAGGGCACGACCGGTGACCAGTTCTTGGAGGTCGCGGTCCGAGCACCCCAGAGCCTGTTCCCAGAGGGTGGGGGAGGGTAGAGGTGGGAAAGGATCGCGCGGACATTCGCAGAGCGAGTGATAGAGCGTGTCTGGCGCGTCACACAAGGGGCAGTTGGGAGAGGAAAAGATGTGAGGGTGCGTATGCACTAGTAGAGTGCGGTGAGGAAGCGAGTGAGTCTGAAGAAGGCGCCACATGTGGGCAGCCTCGGCGGTGAGGGAGGGGTGGGGAGGGGGAAGTTGTCTGCGAAGGAGGCGGTAATATTGGGTGATGTCCTGGTATGTGAGCAGTACCGAATGGGACACCTCGGGAACGTCGTGTTTAGGTGTAAAAGAAGCGCCTGCCCGGTGTGTCAAAGCTCGGGCTTGGTGGTGGGCAGCCTCATTACCACCTATGCCGGTGTGGGCCGGGGTCCACAGCAGCGTCACGGGTTCGGAAGGGGGTCGAGTGCGAAGAATTTGGAGGGCCAGTGATAAAATGGTGCCCTTGAGGTAACATACACAGCTTTCCCGCTCAAAATTCTAACCTCGCAGGAACCTAGGAACATTACTTCAGGAAAGTGATATTTGGCACAAAGCAAGAATTCAACGGGAAGATAGAAACACTAGAAGAACTTTTCAGGATTCTGAATAGTTTATGTGTAATTCGCTATCAAATTTTACTCCCCATACATTTCTATGGGATAATTTCCATGGCTCAGGGACCTAGCCGCAAAACGTGCAAGACTTGAAATGGTGTGCAAAGCAAGTTTTCACCCCCAATATTAGCAGCGCGAAAGAACTTTACATTACGCTAAATAACTACAGATTAATCGCTGTTGAACTGACTGCCATGAGCGGGAAAGCTGCACATTATTTCGGATGGCGGGTTGCGAATCTGATAATATAATGAGAGGGGTGGGTGTTTGGGTAAGAGCGAGGGCAATTGCCGCCTCCTCCGCGGTAACTGAAGTCGAGGTGAGCACCGTGGCTGAAGCTTGCGGGTCGGCGCCAGGTGTTCCTATGACCGCAATGCGGGCTTGCTCGGATACTCAGCCGCGTCCACATATACGACGCTCGGGGAAGGGGAGTAGCGTCTGAGATGATCCCGGGCACGGGCTAAACGGCGACCAATGTGGAAGGCGGGATTCATAGTGCGAGGAAGGGGTTTGATGTAGATGCTGGAGCGGATTGAGAGAAGGATGGTAGCCATAGGATCGAGTAGAATGGGTGGGTCGAGATGCGCTCGATCAAGAATGCAGCGGCAGGTGGGCGTTTGGGATAGGCGAGTGATTTGGGCAGTGCGGTGCGCTTCGAGTAGTTCCGTCACCGTGTTGTGTAGACCTAGGGCTAGAAGTCGTTCGGTAGGGGCGTGTGTAGGCAAGAGAAGCGCTGCACGATAGGCACGTCTTAAAAGAGCGTCCAAGGACTGCTTCTGAGTGAGGGTGAGGGTGGCGTACGGTAGGTGGTAGCAGAAGCGAGAGATGAGGAAGCTATGAAGGAGACGAAGGCGCTCAGATTCAACGAGGCCATTTTTACGGGTCGTGATGCGTTTAATGAGGGCAATGATCTGCGTGGTGTAAGTGCGAAGCTGGGCGATGGTGTGTGTGCTGCTGCGAGTAGAGTGTATGATAAAGCCAAGGATGCGGACTTGTGAGACATGGGGAATAATTGTGCCATCGAGCGAGACTTGGATGGATTCAGCAGCACCGTGTAGGAAGGTGGACCGGGATCGCCGTGGAGGTAATATAAGTAATTCTGATTTGGAGACAGAGCAGGAGAGACCGGCAGCTTGGGCATGCTGGTGTACCATAGAGGCTCCCTGATTGAGGGTCTCTTCGATCATGGCATCACTACCGCTGGGCACCCATAGTGTGATGTCGTCAGCATAGATCACAGATCGGAGGTTGGGGGTGTGCTCAAGTGCGCGAGCGAGAGGCGTCATAGCTAGGTTAAAGTGAAGCGGAGAAAGGACGGCGCCCTGCGGCGTGCCGCGAGAGGGCATAGGGAAAGTTGTGGTGTGGAGTGAGCCGAGGCGCAGTGTAGCGGTGCGGTTAGAAAGGAAGTTTGTTATGTAGGTGTGTGTGCGACTGCCAAAATTGTGGTGGTTGACGGAGTCGAGGATGGCGTGGTGGGAGACATGATCGAAAGCTTTATGCAGATCAATTGCGAGGATGGCTGCGTTGTCAGATTTAGGTGGCTGGGCGAGGATGACAGCGTGAATCTGGAGTATAGCATCCTGGGTCGAAAGGCCAGGACGATTGGGTCGGAGTAGCTGATTATCTTCGAGGTAGGCAGTAAGGCGGGTGTTGATGACATGCTCTAAGAGCTTGCCTAGGCATGAAGTGAGCGATATAGGCCGGAGATTTTCAAGTGCAAGAGTTTTGTTGGGTCTAGGGATTAGAGAGATGTTTGCGTGTTTCCACGAGCTGGGAAGAGTGCCGTGCTCCCAGTGGTAGTTAAACAAAGTGGTGATGTGATCAATACATGTATCGTCAAGATGTCGGAGTAGCTTGTTAGTTATGGCGTCCGCGCCTGGTGCGGTTTGGCGGCGCAGGGAACGTATGGCCTGTATGATTTCCTCGCGGGAAATTTCAGCATCGAGGGTGAGGTTGGGAGCTCCGGCGTAGCGTGCAATGGGTGGCTCGGAGGAATTAGAGGTCGGTATGTATAGGGCTTCAAGGCGGGATATGATACCTTGCTTGGTGCCATCTTGCTTGTGGAGAAGCTGTGTGATACGTAAGGATTGGCTGGATTTGAATATGGAAGGGTCAAGCAGGTGTCGTAATAGAGCCCAGGTGCGACGCATGTTGAGGGTACCCCGCATTTCGTCGCAGAGTTGGTGCCAGTTGGCACGCCTAAGGTATTCGGCGTGTCGTGTAATTTCAGTGCGGAGGAGTTCGAGTCGGCGGCGCAGGGCTCGGCGGTGCTTGTGTTTGCGCCACCGTCGCTCGAGGCTACTGTAAGCCTCCCACAGATGCATCATTTTGGAGTCCACGTAGGCGGAGGGGATTTTCGGGTCTACGAGTTTCTCGTGTTGTTGTTTAGCGTGCAACAGGTTGGCGACCCACTGCTCGAGGTCAGTGTCTTTGTCAGGGTCAGGGGGAGCAATATGTTGACTGTGTAAGCGAAATGCATCCCAGTCCGTTATATGCGTGTGCTGTGGGTGCTCGTCTGAAGAGATGTGTATCGTGGTGTGCAACTCGGTAATGAAGTGATCGCTGCCCAAGGTATGTGGAAGAGGATGCCAAGTGGCAGGGCCGAGACGATGTGAGCAAGTGATATCGGGGGCTGTGTCGCGCTGTACACTATTTCCTATGCGTGTGGCGAGGTCAGGGTCGTTGTGAGTGGTGAGGTGGAGTTGTTGGATCGCCTCCCACAGCAGGCGCCCTTTACGAGTTGTGCGGGAGTAGCCCCACGCAATATGCGGGCCCTCCTCATTATGGGCCATTTTAAGATGATACGAGGACGACCCCGGAAATAGCGTACACATCTTTTTATTTATTAACGGAAGCATGGCTCGAGCCCTGCGTGAAGTCGCTTGCGGGTGTCACTTCCCTTCGCACAGTAATATTATAACTGGACCGCATGCGTAGTCCCGAAATGAATAATATGTGCAGGACTAAATAGGTCCCAAAGTGAGCTATTTTCTAGCCCTGTATTAGCCGCTGAGCACTCCTCCCGGCTGGTAGTTAAGGCGCACTGCATCGGTCAGCTCGTACTTCATCGTGCGGGTAGAGTTTTGAGTCTGCCGTTCGTGCTTTGCGCGCCCGCGTTTTCTTTTTATTCTGGACGTTCGGTAGGCTTTTATTGAAGTACTACGCATTCTTTCGTTTGCCAAACGTTACAGGAAATACGGGATCCGCGAGAGTTGCAACCTTCACGTAGCGCCAATAGCGCAAGTAACGTACGTAGTAATTCCGTGTATCGGTCATTTCCGCTCGTCGCCTGCGGTTCGACCTTAGCCTATTTTCCCAAGGCCAAATTTTTCGAGAGAAATTTTCTAAGCGGTAGTGTTCACCTAGTTTTGTTGTACACGGCGCGAGCAAAGGACGCCCAGAGGTCGCCGCGAGGCACGCGCTCACGAGCGCTCGGAATTTACTCGCTTTTGAAGGTTTTCGCCGTATTTTTTTTTTTTTTTTGCTAAAGCCTTTTCGTGTGCTGGGGACACTCGGCGGTCGCCGCGAGGCAAGCGCCCACCAGTGCTCGAAAATTTATTCGTAATTTAATTATTCATGGGCTATTTGTTGGTAATTTATTGGCAATGTTTAACGCGTTACACGCCACACACGTTACGCGCTACACATAACGCTACAACAGCTCCGTCGTTAAAAAATGCCAGGTACGCGATTTATTTTGTTAAGTGTTTTTTTTTCTTTTGCAGTTTTCCTCTGCGTCCCAGAGGATCCTTAGCGTATAGCTACATCGCGAGCGCCCCCCCCCCCCCCCCCCCCCTCCACCATTTCAACCCCAAGACAGCCCGCATGTTTCAAAGCGTTTCAGGAATGACCCCCTGAGAAACCCGCAGGATGCAAAGCAACACGAATGTACTTTCAATGTTTTTTTTTGCGTTCTCAAAGCCCGCGACAGCCTCCAACAGCTTCCCTGGCGGTGCCTCCCTGACTGCTTTTTCGATGCATAATGCGTATTTACGAAGTCGCCCGCAAATGTGGGCAACAGAGAAAGGTCCACAGATCACTCGTCGCTCATTTTGCTGCGCTTAAATCTGAATATAAAAGGATCGCCAAGCCGAGAAAGCCCCTCACACGCTCCGTACCAAGCAATCCCGCGACCGCCATCCCCCAACATGGCGTCGCGTGCTCGTTTCGTTTTTCTTCCGGTAGATGGCGGCACTTTTGCATAAGGTCTATACATGAGAGCTTATCGGTATTACGCTGTTTTCGCGGACGCACGCACACACACACACACACACACACACACACACACACACACACACACACACACACACACACACACACACACACACGCGCGCGCACGCACGCACACAAAGGATACCATATTTTCGCAAAAAAAAAACATATTTTCGCGCTGCGATATCGCGCGAAAATGCTGTAACAGCGAAAAAAAAATTCAGCACGCTGGCATTCACTCTGCCCGAGATGACAGAACCCTGGGCTAGTACATTCGGCTTTCAAACAAACGACCACAAAGGCAATCGTGGGTGTTAAACAACGAAATTTAAAGAGTCAAAACACATAGACCAGATATTTGATAGTTTACTGGCATGAAAACACGACAACGAAGGCTGATTTACAACTCAAAGCGCAGGCAGCGTCGGCCAGATGAGCGTCTCTTCAGCCTTGGGCTAAGGCCGCCACGTCGCGGCGGGAATAGGAGTTAACAAAATTATACCGTGGCCACTGATCTCCACTTAGTTGCTGGATGGCGCTTCGCCGCTGTCGCCATAGAGTTAATACTACTGACTCTAGAGCAAAAGCTGCCCGGCCAGCCCGTGCATTGAAACCGTGCTACACCTGGGCGCTGACATGATGCCACCCTCACAGCGTTGCCCGCTGCCTTTTCGCCTACTAGAGTTGGCGGCAGTAGTGGGTTTTCACCTAGTAACCAACGCATTCCATCATGGCAGCCACCGTTGCTGTGAGTGCGCCGCGAAAACTTTGCTGTGCAGAAACGTTGTGTGAAGTTTTTCCTGTGGTAGGTAGCGAACTTTTGTGCCATGCTGCCGCGTTATATGCAGTTTTGCATTCTCCGTAACTGAGAAGGGTAGCGCGTAGATTAGCGGGTACTTCGTACGCTCGGAGAGGTAGCTTTTGCGGGTGCGTCAGGGGAGTTCGGTCGTCGCTTCGGAGTTGAGCGGACGTGTTTTTTCGTGCTCCTGTGCTTCTGAGGGGCTTCATTTCGGCGGCCCGTTGCAAGCGCGGGCCGTTGGACGTCGCCTGGCTTTCGCTCTGCTGGTGTGGGCGGTCGAGTGCCAGCTCCCGCACCCCCCCCCCCCCAGTACCCGTCTCCAAAGCGGTGGGGACCGCCGCAGATTTAGCTCTTCGTCGCACCATGCTCGCCTCCGCGCTTCACTGTTCCCTTCGAGGTTTCTCGTCTCCCGGACGCAGCGTTACGCCTGCCAACAGTGTTCGTGGTGTGTTGTGTGCGACGGAATCGACCACAGTGGAACTACTCTTCTCTACTCTTTCCTCACCTTTCTAATCTTTACTTTTCTTTCTCCTATCCTATTTCCCCAACTATTCCCGCTTCCGGACTGTGTTAAATGCAAGTGAGCTCCAATGAGAGCTTAATAATATCCCCAATCCATTTATTTTCCTGCTCCCTTTAAAAAGAAATCACTTCCCCCTGATTGCTTTTTTCCCCTGATTTTTTTTCCTGGTGGCTTCCCCTGTATTCGCGCATGCGCTGTTTCTATATATATCATTTTGTGTGTGCTAAAAGAGTTCAGTTGATATGCAGCGCTAGTCCTGTGTAGTCTTTTCTTTGTTGTCGCGTCTGTACAGGTCTATTTTAACATGTTTCACCCGCCTCCCCCCCCCCCCCCCCCCCCGTATGCGTCAGCTGATTGTTTTCGCAATATATTGAGGTGCTCTTTACAACTACTTGCTTTTCTAGCGAATGGAAGTTCGAACTGGACAACGCTTCCAAGAAATGCATGTAAATGGAAATTGTATTTGTGACTGTACTTTATGCTAAACAAACATGCTTTGTGTGCCTGTTCCTGTGCCTGTCTACGAGGCCCCTGCAGCACGTGTGTCAACTTTTTTCTGCAGTTGACATGATTTTAGGTAGTGGCCCTTGCATTAGCTTAGATTCAATAACCGTGAAATACCCAAGCCTAATATTACTAAGTTATGTGCATCAAGAAACTCTCTCAAGAGATTTTCCGTTTGTCTAGGTACGCTTAGAGGATTTGTCATTGATTGTATGCTTGGGGACGTCACACAAGGTACATGATTAATGTTGTCAGGTTACATTACGTCGCAATAATTCTATTTAATAGCAGCTTAAACAAAATCTCTACAAAAGCAAACCAGAGACTAGAAGATATTATGTAGAACGCGCATTTCCATTCTGGGTTTGTGGAACTATAGCTTTCAGTACTTCCAACTACAAAGAAAGTAGTGCAAGTGTTCATTAGACGCTGCAGGGCTTTTTACCTTTTAAAATTTCGTGCCCCCTCTCCCAGAATAAAGAAAGAGGAAAATTGTGTGAGAAACTAACTATTTCCAGCAAAGCTATGGCAGGTTTAAAGCCAATAAACAGACGGTTAAAAGCCAAAAAACCTTTTTGAAGAAAAAACAATTTCATGATAAAAAACCTAAGCACTGGAGAAGAGAAGAACGACATAAACAAATAAGCAGAGGCAGCATAAAAGAGCAAAAAATGAACAAAGCAAATGCAATTCTACGAGGCAGTTAGTCACGAAAGCTTCCACGAAGGAGCAGACACTTCAGGAGAAATTTTTAAAAATTAGAAATTATGTACCCTATTTACATTATGTACGCAGAAAATCAGACATATTTCTGTGGTTTTAGACAAGATGAAGCTGAAGTAGCCAAATCGGTTCTTGCTTTGAAGAAGCAGATTAAAGTGATTAAGAGAGAAAAACAGCCACAGGTGCTGTAGGGGTGTTACCAATGCAGCATCCTTCGTTTTCCCATTTTGTCATTTTGCCTGCTTCTTTTATGCATATCTTTTTTTCGCCCATGGTGCTGTCTTTGTACTCGCCATTTCCTCGCCATGTTTTTTTTTTCTCCCTAATTTTTTATCCTTTATTTTATGCCAGTCCTTTCCTTTCCTTTCAAGTTTACTGTTCCCATTTCCGCATGTAGCACAGCCAGCTGGACAGTTCTTCTTTCCTTGGTTAACCTCCCTAGCTTTTTTCTACAGTTTCTTCCTTTCTTTGAAGTCGCACATTAGGTCATCTTAGCCTTGCTCTTACCATCACAAGCTTCCCTAGAGGTCTGGTGATATTACTGGTGGTGAAATAAAATTTGTTGGATAAGAAGTGCTTGTACATATGACCCTCTTGCATTTTCTGTGTTTATTTTTGCTTCTGATACACGGACTGATGGCATTGCGATGGCCCATTATTTTTGATGAAAATAAGAATGCTGTTGACCAAAATCTGAATGAGCATTAGCCAGAACTTTCATAATCAGCTACAGCATTACTGGAACCCAGCTTCGGTAATGCAACTTCGTCATCATCCTTGTTGCTGTGAGCACGCTGGAATGGAAGCATGGAAATTCTACAAGGTCTGGTGTGGCACCTTTGTGGCCACCGGTTTGATGTTGGCATAGGCTGTGCTACACATATCGAATTCCTTCGTTCTATCACGTATCGCATTCGCATAGCGCATTCCTTCCTTTTATCTAGTGTATACAGCTGAAGAACGTCTCCATATGGCCCTGGCTGAACCAATACGTGCAGATGTAACTGTCGGAAATAATAAGATTGAGAGTTCAATTTATTGTCGGCTTTCTTAATGACTGCCATATGCAATGCACATTAAGTGTCTGAATACTCTATATTAGCGATTGATAGTCTCATGCTAGGCAGTCTGATTCACCTGCTATAGTTATGTTTGGCAGCTGTTTCAAAATTAACCACTATGATTGAACTAATGAGCGGCAATAACAATTTATAGGTGCACTCAAATTAATTTACTTTTCAAGGGAGACGTATATCCTTCGTCGACTTCGCCTTGCACAAAATACATGACGGTCCCATCGCGACCCAAGAAAGCGCATATGTGTGTTACCTCAACATGCTTCCTAGGCGGTTTCTGTTGACAGACAGATTTCCGGCCGAACCCGCAGGCATTTCAAGTAAAACCGCCTGCAGGCGGGGTGGTCCTGATAATTGGGCGTGAACAGAAGTGGCCGTTTCCGTTCATTTGCGAAGGCACCCAGGAAAGGACAGAATAATTTTTCTTAACCCCCAACCACACGGGTGCCCATGTCACATGAATGAAGTTTACTCCTCCCCCACCTCCTCTGTGCAGGTATATACATGGGCCATATGAGAGCAGAGGTGCAAGTATACGTAATTAAACAACGTCGCTGATCCGCCGAATTTAAGAAATGTATCATGCAAAGCATCAAATATATTCTCATAAATTTCAGATTGCGTGTTTCAGCGATCGAAGGAGCATGCACCAATCGCACACACCCATACAGGAGATTTCCGCACCTACATTCGGGATTGCCTTTCGGCTTCGCCTTGTCCTCCTCTAGAAAACCACCTTATAGAGCAAATAAAGTTACCATTATTATTATTATTATTTGGCGGTTGTTTTATCTCTGACTCAAGTAAACCACCGTTCAGTGAAAGTATAACAGGACCCGTAAACAAGAGCCTAGTCATACGCTAGACACTGTAAAATGTTCGTACATTTGTTTGTTTTTAAATTACGAATGATACACGATTAAAAGGAGCCGATCTGCCCAGACATGTTTCGCGTAATATTATATGACCGGCTGACGGCGAGTTCAAATCGGCAGCAGCCACTACGGACATGTAGAGAAGGTGTCCTTGAAGATAGGCGGCGGCGGCTTTATTCCGTATCGTCGGCAGTCTTCGCAAGCTTGTGTTCGCAAGCAACGAAGTGACACAGCAGACACTAAGGCGTGTTAGAGTGAACCTCTGTAAATTAGCCCCACACGACTGACGCTCCTGACAATATACCGAAACTGAATTTGGCGCCTCAGCCCGACGTCTTCTTTTTGCTTATAATTTCATTTATTTTTGTTCGTCAAGCATGAATACTTCAAGAAAACTAATAAAAAGCATACAAACTCGTAAATAAACTCAGTTATTGCCATAAAAGTTGCCTAATTTTAGCTTACGGCCCTAAATTTCTGCCTCATTTTCAAGAAAAATTGTTAGCCATATCTTCAACTACTGATCTGGCAACTACAGCGTGGCATCATGGCAGCATCCGTGTTTAGACACATTTTTGAGCCAGCTTTACCCGCCTGGCTGTCGCGGCCGGGCGCGCGCACGGCCACCGGAAGTTCAACGGCTCGTCCCGGAAGTCAGGCGTCTGCTATGCTTTTCAACCGCTGATAAGCGTCCCGATTGGCGGATTTTGGCATTTTGTTCTCACTTTATTGCATTTTGGCTATACACATTGCGTTCAGATCGCAACATATGCTATACCGAAATATGCGACGTTAATATGAAGCAGAATTTAATTGCAAAGGAGAACGAAAATGTCACTTGGGTCTTGGTTTGAGAGATGACGCAGCTCTAACAGGATTTATGCTAGAAATTTATGCTAGGGATTTATGCTAGAAAGAAAACAACGTGGGCACGGCGTAAAGCTGTAGCCGAGTTCGTGCGCCCGTTCTGTCAAAACAGTTGTCAGTAAAGTGGTCACTGCAGAGCCTGCTGCCTGGGGATGGAGATCTAGTTACACGGGCACAGTTAACCACGGTTAAGCAAACCGCGGTTAGACAAAACCGCAGTTTGCTGCGTTACACGACAGACGAAACTGCGGTTACGTCGCTAACCATGGTTAGCGCAAACTGAGCTTGGCACCTCAGTTCGGTCGCGCTAACCGCACTTTCTGCAGCCGCAGTGCTCAAAATCGCACAATTCAGTTCGGACGCAAGTGGCGGCGCATCAGCGGAGGCGAGAAAAAAAAAAATCACCTGGCGTTCGGAAGAGACAAAGACTCTCAAATAGCGGGGGCCCAAAAGCTGTCCCCAAGACGCGCTTACGTTCTTTGCATCGCTCTCGCAATCAGCGCGACTGCCCGTCAGCAGCGGCTCGTTTCCCGATCCGCCCGATCAACTACGACAAACGCCGTGCTAAATTTGTAAATTCCGCGCGTAGTCCGCCAGAAATGGATATAGCAGGCAATCTTGAAGCGTTTTCACCACACGGAAACGATCGGCGCGCGCGTCGGCCGTGCCTGTAAACACGGCGGTGCCTGCCCACACGGCACTGCTTGCGGCCCGAACCGTCCCAGACCACGGCAGCAACAGCTTATCGCATCGCCGCTCTTCGAAATAAATCTGATCGCGGAAAAGAACTTCCGCATTCCAGGAAATGGATGTTCCCAAGTAGCACAGAACATTAAAATAACGTTATCTGGAAGTTGCGAAAGTTTAAATAACGTTAAATGTTACGAGGCAATGTTTATGTAACGTTTAAAAAAACATTCAATGTTTATGTTATGTCAGGAACGTTATTTTTACGTTGAAAACAAACATGTATGTTAACGTTTTGTTACCAACATTTTTTTAACGTTTAGGAAACAACTTAAAACCAATGTTAGAAATACTAATGTTATTACAATGCTCATACTCAACATTAAAGTAATGTAAATATACAAACATTATAATAACGTTCAGGACATGTTCAGGAAACAACTTATCACCAATGTTAGAAATGGTAACGTTATTAAAATGCTCAGGACTCAACATTAATGTACAAATTGAAACATTATAATAACGTTCACGGCATGTTCACTGCAGAACATTAATGGGATGTAAAAATGTAAACATTATTATAATCTTAAGAAGTACCCGCAAAGCAACGTTATAGGTAACATCTTTATTGCAACATTATTACAATGTTCAAGGCATAACGTTGAAGTAATTTTAGAAATTTAACGTTATTAAAATGCTCGAGGTAATACTGTCAGGTAACATAATAAATCTGAACATAAGCATAACATTTATGTTACAACGGAAGGGTGATGTTATGCTTGAAGCATTAGCGAAATGTTCAAACTAATTGCACAATACAAGTGGCTTTTACCAAAGTCTTCAGGGGTACAGGGGGTCAAAACAAGTCCTCCCCCCGAAATTTCTCGTGAAGGAAGTGGGGAGGGGGGGGGGGGGGGTCATCCAGGACGGGTGATTCGCGCGAACGTGAATCGCACGCGCCAGATAACGCTTCCAGGCTCCAGCACGTACCGGTCGGTTCTTCTGGCTCCCTCTTCACCATTTTGACATATTAAAGGGGGGGGGGGAGGATATTTCGGGTTATTTCCTTATTTCACATATATAGAACTTTGCATCTCGTGGCATCGGCGTGTCGCCACCGATTCTGCTATCTTTGGCGTGTCTTCCGCGGCCAACTTCCAGCTCGTTTGAGCAGCTCTGGCGGCTCCAACCCCCCCCCCCCCCCCCCCATCCGATATAAAATCCTGGCTACGCCAATGCTTTTAAAAATCGCAGCCACATTATTTCAGTGCTTCACTGCATTTTGACGCCGCCGGAGATGTGCTGAGATAAATGTTGTAAGTGTGTATGCGTGCGTGTTTATTTTGTGTTATGAGCCCAGCCCAGCCAGGACATGGGCAAGCCAACGTGTTGAGGAGGATAAATTACAGCGCCAATCGTGTCATCAGTTGTGGTTTTGGCCGCTGCGAGTCCGCGCGAAACATTTCGCAGGCAAGGCGGCTTTCCCCTTTTGCCTTTTGTTCCTTCAGAGGAATAGCTCCGTCAACAACCGGTCCCATTTATGACCAGTCCTATTATTGCCCACCGCGGCTCCCCTCGTTTTGCAAGGCGTGTATCATGCGGGTGCGCGCGGCGGGTGGGGGCTTGCTCCCCCTCTCAAGACCGGCAGGGGAAGTGCGTCAAAAGCCTGTTCTTGTGTCTTGTATTCCGGCTTGAGGCTGCCTGGTATTTTTCTTTTCTGTCATCTGCACCGAGCGCAAGAAAGAGCGACAGCACAGAGCAGCAGAAGGTGTTTTGCGTCATCGAGAAATACACTTGTTGCCGGGAAACAACGATTTGCAAGTCAAATGCAGGTTACTTCAAATATACACGAAAGCACGCTTTTAACTATTTTCAGTAAGCATCATATGAAGTTAAATTTATTTTAGGAATTGACTAGGAATGATTAGCAATGAATGAATGAATGAATGAAATAATGAATGAATGACTAGGAATGAATAGGAATAGAAAAAAATGAATAGGAATTGACAGTGTTATGTGTAATTTTCACATTCCTGTCCCGTTTGCACCGCAAATTCTGCGCCATTGAAGCAGAAAACAAAAATGCGAGAGCTGCGTCTTATCAATGCGTTGATCGAATTAACACCCATTGGATGATTTGGTCGATCTGTAACGAACTCATGACACCTACAGTGAAAGCCAGAGTTGCCCTGCGCATGCAACGCGAGACTGCGACACCGCAGTTTCGCGTTATTTTGTTTCGCATTAGCCATATAAAGTACAACAGCATTGTTATGGTGCATCAGCCACAGAGGAAGAAGACATGAACGCCAGTGCCTAGCCTGCTCGCACGTGTGCTAAATTGTAGCCAAAACAACACGCTGGGCGCGCTCAGATCGACTCTGAGGTGTACATGTATTGAAAAGGAAGAAGCCGAAGCTCTGGCGTTCTTGGTCTGCGCGGGGCCTTCTGTTCTGTAAATACGCCTTGTTGGTTGATGGATTGTAGGGTTTAACGCGCCGATGCAACGCAGGCGATGAGGCGCGCCGTAGTGAAGGGCTCCGGATTAATTTTGACCACCTGGGGATCTGTAACGTGCGCCTAAATCTCGTACGCACGGGCGTTTTTGCTTATCGCCTCCATTGGAAAAGCGGCCGCAGCGGCCGGGAATCGAACCAGCGTCCTCGTGCCCAGCAGCACAATGCCTTAGCCACTGACCCACCAAGGCGGGTGTAAATACGCCTTGAAAATAGATCTTCGTTTCACGTCTTCCTCTCTGTAACATTTTGGTGGCGGTTGCTAACCATATATCCATGCTCCTGCCTTGAGCCTATACGAGCGCGTAAGTGCTCACTATCGATGATACCCTACGCTCACGCTCGCGCTACAAACGGCTAGCCTCCTGGTTATAAGTTTAGTCGGGAAATCGACTTCATGATGTCGATGGCGGTGGACCCTAGGTGAAATCAAGCACCGGGACCCTTGCGAAGTATCTAACCAAGCTGTACAGCCTTCCTTTGTAGCCGCATAACTGTATTTCTAGAGTGGATTTCAACTTTTAACATCTACGTATATAAACTGCACTCCGCTGTCGCTCCAATTCCTCCCCATAGCGCTGCGCTGGCGGCACGATTGCTGCCTAAATATTTTGATGTCTGCTGCTGCGGTGTTGTTAATTCACTGCAAAAGCTATAATGTTTGACAACTGTATTACCTTTGATGAAACTTCATAAAAATATTTAGGCGACGAAATTGAAACTTTGAAATCTTCCCTTTGCGGCACACGTAATCATATCGTCAATTTGATGCAAGCCTAGGTTTATCCGCCGTGTAAAAGCACGCACCACGTCGAAATATAGAGTTACGCGTACAGTTAAACCTGTATGTAAAGAAGTTGATAAAAATTCAAAATTTTCGTTACATGCATGTTTTCATTATATGCAAGTTTCGATTTAAGGCACCCGTAAATGAAGCCGAAACTAAATCAGAATACTTGACATCAGGGACAGTGAACTCTCCCTTCAAGAATTTATTTCAGAGTGAAAAAAATGCTCTATTTGCGGCTTCTGCTTTTCCACGAAGTTTTTCAGTACACGGCAGTCCAAAGAATCAAGGTCACTTATACCCCTGTATTCGCAAGCGTAACGTAACTATCAATTTTGCCTTTGACACTCTTCGCTGCGTTAACCAGTTTCAAGGAGCAAAAGTGTGCTGAAAGGGCGCCTTTTCGCGAACTTGATGCTATTTAATTGTGCACTCAAACTTTTTGAGAAGGTGCTAGCTGGGATGCTGTACCGAACGACAACGTTGATCCTACTTGCCTGCGGAGACGGCACCTGAAATTGCGAGCTGGTCTTGAAAAGACAAATCTTTTTGTTTTCTAGTAGCAGAACTCATCACCAACGAACCTACACCTCAGAAATCAGTGAAGACGCGCGAATATACTCACCGGCAGTTGGGCCTAGCACCTAAGCGACACCACACTCACGTTGGAAACACACGGTAGTTTGCTGCGCGGGCAATGTTCGCTAAATTAGTGCATATCTCCAGCAAATTTTCAGAAAAAGTGCAAAAAAATCGCGCCAATCCACCCCGTGAATGTGGTTGGAAAGCAATTGCTGTAAACGGCACCCATAACGATTACTCATGCGATGTCACTTAAAATCACTCGCATCGCTCTACAAATAGTAAAACCAGAGAGAAGTGAAATGCACTTAACCACACCATTTATTACTTCAAAGAGATATTGTTGGTAAGGTTAAATCAATGCATGATGCATGAACGGTGTTTGGTTGAGTTGTATTGGTGTAGCAAGAGTGGAAACTTTTTTTTATAAAATCAAAGTAAGCTCCAACCCGGTGTTAGACGATCTGACTTCTCCGTCTCTGCGCCGTGGACGGAGGCGACGAGACTTGCGGCTGAGAAGGAGGAGGAAGAAATACTTCTGTTCAGATTTCTGGAGGGCCCAGAGTGCAGCCTTGGGGAGTGATTCCTTCTTCTGTGGGGCCCATATGCACTCCGCGCGGCCTGTGTTCTGTCCACCCGCTGAAGCTGGGTAGGTAGAGAGGGCCTGGACAGCATCATCTCCCATTGCTCTTGTTGGGTAGTTGACGGAAAGAGAGGAGGGTGCTCAGGGCTAAAGTCGCACACCCCGATTACGGGGCGGAGTATTCCTACTTCTGAGAAAAATTTACATTCAGCATCGTAGCGATTCGGATGCATTACGTGAAGACGCGTAGGCTGTGGGAAGGAGCCCGGATTGTATGAGCCGTAGGGTAGTTTGTTCTCTGGAAAGGTCAGGGTAAGGCGAAGGTACGGTCTGTCTCAGAAAGCGATAATGCTGGATTATCTCCCTGGACGTGATTAGGGGGTGACTGTCCTCGTGCAGCTCCATAGCACGGGAGGTAAAAGCGCAGGCTTGTTGGGTGGGCGTATTTGTTGCCCTCCATTGAAGCGTGAGGCGGTGTCCAGATGAGCTGAATGGAACCGTTTGGGGAGTGGTTTTTTAGCACGCACAATGCAGGTCAGGACATAGAAACCGACTGGTAATTCCAGTAGGCTTGCTGGGAATCGGTGACTACCCTCCGAATTCCTGGTTGAGTAAGAGCCAAGGTGATGGCTGCCTCTTCTGCTGCCGTCATTTGTTGGGTCCTAAGCGAGGTACACGCAAGGAGGTTGGTTCTGGAGGTAGCCACGATGATGGCGTATTGCTGCCCTCGATGTTTGGAGGCGTCTGTATGAGCCCCACCGAGGGTGCTGTTTAGCGCTTGAGCCCGTGCTTTTCGTTGACCCTCGTCATGTGAGGGGTTCATATTTCTAAGCAAAGGGAGCATCTTTAGTTTTAGTCGCCAAGAGTCTGGGAGTACGTCAAGCGGAGTGACATTTTGGGCTGCCCAGCCAATCTGGTGAAGCATGCGGTTACCCACCGCAGTTCTGAGTGGGACCATCTGGTTAGAAAGATGGCCTTCTATCAGCTCTTCCACCGTGTTGTGGAGCCCGTGCTAAGCAGCCTCAGTGTGGACGCACTCATTAGAAGACCAATGGCCTGCTCAACCGCCTTTGTAATCATTATGTAAAACATCTCTATGTCTTCCTCGTTGAGAAGGAGATAGGGGTTTGTCGTAAGTAACTCTCGAGAGGACAAAAGCTTCAATTAATCGAAAGGTACCGGATTCTTTTAGGCCTCGCTTCTTGGTGGCAACTCGCCTGATCATGTGTATGATTAGATTAATGCTGTTTTTGAGGCGCTGCAAGGAGACGTCACTCTTGGTGTTGGCCTGGAAATGTAGGCCCAGGATCTTGATGCTGGGGTGTGGAGTGATGGCCTGGTCATCAAGGAGTATTTGAATGTATTCCTTGATTTGGCGTGAGGGCGGACGACAAGGAGCTGTGATTTTTTACGTGAACACTGGAGGTCACAGGCTTTAGCACATTGGCGTACTAAAAATGAGATTGCATGGATTGGTGTGAGCTTCCTTTAATTCTTGTAACTCTTAGCACATGAGCAAGGTGCGCACAGGGCCGCTAGACGGGCGTGAGTGGTCGTGTGACACTTTCACGTGGCATTCAGCGAGAAGGCAGGGGGTAAACCCGTAGATGTGCTTGGCGAGTACACCATTTGTTTTCCCGTGTTCGCGTGGGCTCGTAGCTGAATCGGTAAGACTGCGGGCTCTCGCTTTGTTAGTCTATTAGTTCCAGGTTCGATTCCCGGCGGTGCCGGTAAATTCTTTTATTTGTTCGCTGGAGTGTTCTGGTGACACCAACGGTCGCGAAAGAACCCTTGGGGGGTAGAGGTAGAAAGCTTTGCTTTAAAAAGGGCAAGGGCTCAAGGGGTCTTTTCTCGCCAGAGCCGACCCCGTGCGCACCCAGCTCCAGTCGTTACACCAAATCGTTTACCTGGAACACTGCAGTTGTAGACGTACGTATATGCGCAAGCGCATGCTTGTTCAGTCGTAGCCTGTTCGATGGCGTTATATCTTTCTCTGTGGTCTGTCCAACGGAGACCCGTTTATCGCTGGATATTCAAAACGAAGCGCCAGAGGCGGCGTTTGAGCAATGTAAGCGACATCCAAGGAAGGTGTGCAGGAGCAACTCGTGAGTATTTTCTTGCTTATAGGCCCGTGCACACTTGCGACGAACAACGCGATTTCTGTCGCTGCGACAAATTGGCCGAGACCGAACGACAAAACGGATCGCCGGGCGGCAAAAGTTTCCGAAATCGCAACTCATCGTTGCAAGTGTGAACGGGCCCTTGAACTATATAGTAGGCAGTATTGATGGAAGAATCGATGTTACGGGTACGTTGCATGGAAACGATTTTTGTTCGTTGCATGGAAACGATTTTTGCGCGCTTTGTGCAAAGCAAAGTGAATTCGGATAACTAACCTCGCCCACACTCGAATGATCTTCACTTCAGCCGGGCAAGTGAGGTAGCGGCTTGGGCACGCGAAACAAAATAATGTGCGTGTCACGTTAGTTCGCTGTGCGAAATTTTGAAAAAAAGAAGCATTACATTTGCCCCTAATTGCCTGGCGATGCGATAATTATGTTGGGAACGCCGGGGTTCCTTAACGTGAAAAAAAAAAAAAAAGGGGGGGGGGTGCAGCCAGTGCAGCTACTTCGGAATGTAGTCGATACAAATGCAAACGAACAGGTCAGAATGCACCCCTTGGTAGCCTATTTTGCCGCTGGTTAACTTAGGCGGTATGACGGTGTACCTATCGCAAAAAGTTCGTTAGACTTCTGGGATATATTGTTAAAAGCTGCAAACCTGAGCCTTTTGTCGTAGCTTTCTTCGCTGGCGAGTAAGCAACCAGACAACCTGCGTGACTATATAGCCAACTTTGTTAGAAAGGGGCACTTTGAGGGCTGAAGGTGTCACAGAGGGTGGGAAAAAGTGCGCTGTTCGAGTACATGCGTTCGTTTGCGACTTACATTTTTGAAATGCATTAAAGCAGCATAGCGCGTTCTTGAGTTGTGAGAAATGCACCCCAAAAGGCTGGTAAATAGCAGCTGGTAAAGAGTCGAAGTCACTTTCATTGCAGGCTATGGTTTTCAAGATACCCTCAAACCGGGAAAGCCGCGGAGTTCATCGACGATGAGTGCCAATCCCGAGACCATAGAAACTGGTAAGTAAATATTGTGTAAATGGCTAGCGGGTCTAGCGAATCAAAATGGAAAAGCGAATTCAATCGATAACGCGCAGCACAACAGGAGCTGGAATGACCAGGGCAGGTGCCACTTTCAACTAAGCCGATAAAGATCCGAAGGGGGGAATTGGGGTTAAGAGGTGTGGGAGGTACTTGGTCATGCTAGCGATCACCCACTCCCTCTAAAGGGAACCGTTCCGCCCAAAAGAGGTCACTCTGGATACAGAATTTTTCCTACTGCGCGTACTTTATCAGAAGTTTGCAACCAACACGCTTTCATTGGGGCCGCATTGATCATGCACAGCCGTCGTTCGCCGAAATAAAACCGACATGCTTCGAGCAAAAAGGCTAGTTCTAGTACTGTTCATCGGTGGTGCGGTTTCGAACAGCTTGAATCAAAGGCTTTTACAGCCGTGGTTCCAGGCGCTCTTCCCAACTTTTGAAGAATCCTGTAAATGCTCAGCAGTGATGAATAACAGGGTGCGTTTCATATGACGAGGTAACAACGCCGAGCGTGAAAAAACAAAAACCATGGTTAAAGTGAACGCTAACAAATTTAGTGGCTGCAATGATACGCATGGCTTTGACTGAAAAACAGAACCTTCCTGCATTCGTGCAAAAAAAAAAAAAAAAGAAGAAGAATGCCCGGGTTGTTGTAAAATGCTCAAATTATTCTTCCTTTCTTCCCCTAGCCTGTTCCAAGCGTGTATTAAACATGTCACACAACTCTTTTCAGTGCTGAGAAAGACTAGGATCGAAGTTGTTCGTTTATGAGTTCCCACTTTGGTTCCCTTTATTACGTAAGTAAACTTGGACCATTATACACATTCGTGTTTAATGGGTGTTTCTTTTGTGTGAACCATCTGTAATACCTCTGTAGCACTTTGTGTTCTTTTTTAGGTGAAAGATCTGCCGGACTGGAGGAGCAAACGTCGCTTCTACAACCAAGCGAATTTTCAGGTGGGTTGTTTCGATTGAGGTAGCGGTCATCTATATACAGTTGGACAGGAAGAAAAGAAGAAAAAGGTCCGAGAGGTTAGTATCCGTTCCCGAATAGTATTTGGTGAGTGTAGAAAATTTCTGAGAGCGTATTTTGATTTGTTTTAGTAGTTCAATTTATGAACTGCTATGCAGCCCATAACTAGTCGCGCCCTATGCTTTCCAGCTGCTGCTGGTGTGACGCAGGTCACAGTCGATAGCGGGCCACATCATTGGTGACTGGATCCACTTTGCGAATATTGGGCTTACAGGAACCCACAAGGTAAGCAATAAACTAATATTGTAATGAGGTAAAGCGCGCTGCAATAATTAGGAACTGCGGACAATCCCTTGTAATGGCTATGTGCCATCGGTCATCGCCATGTTGCTAGCAGACAACCAGCCGCTCGTGCGAACGAAGAAGAAGCTCGGTCTGCGCGGTTGACATGCCGACGTTTTTCCCGACTGAGACGTCAGTCCCTAGAGGTGCCGCTTGGCAGTTTGGGGATATCACTAACAGGGGCGGCTATGCTATCGTTCGGGGCATCCGAAACGGGGTTTTGCCGCCGGGATGTATGCACTGCTCTCCTGCGCTACATTGAAAATTCTAAACGATTCTCTTTATGATTGAGATTGGTCATCCTCGCTTTAATTTTCCAGTTTTTTTTTTCTTCTTCTCAAAACCAACTGATCTAAATTATCCTTCCTAGGCGTGTCGTGAATTGATAAGAGTACCATTCATTCTTACAATCCTCTGTTGTTTGGCCGATCCCCTGATTGGGTATGCGCCATTAATTATCAGCATCAACAACAACAACAACAACAGCGGCTTTGGGTGTGACCGTTTGTCACGCCTTGCATCTAGCGAGATTCCAGGGTACATCCGCTCCTGGATTGGTGAGTTTTTAAAGGGAAGGAAATTCTTTTGTTCCAAGGGCGGCTTATCGACATCCCAGTATCACCAATTTCGTGGAGTTCCTCAGGGATCAGTTCTTTCTCCAGTTATTTTTAACTTACTCCTTAGTTCTATCCCAATACAGAACGGCATATCTACCTATGTGTATGCCGATGATATTGCTTTTTTCTCGGCTGATAGGGACATCCAAGCGTTATATCAGCGACTGCAGGACTATGTGGTTGTCCTGGATAATTGGCTTAGCACGTTACACCTCTCGCTAAATGTCAGTAAATGTGCCGTTATAGTATTTCCCAGCAATAACCCTATATCATTACGTCTAACATACCGGTTGCAATCCATCCCTCAGGTCACGGAAATTAAATATTTGGGTATAATTTATGACGACCACCTCACATGGCGTCCTCATATTTCGCACATTGCTGCCAAAGGTGAAAAAGCTGCGGGAGTGCTGCGTAGGCTATGCAATCATAAATTCGGTATGCGTAGAGACGCCCTGCTAATGATTTATCGTTGCTATGTTCGCCCAGTATTGGAATTTGGTTGCGTGTTATTTTCTGGCTGCGCGACGTATAAACTCCATCCCCTATTTCTTATTGAGAGATTGGCGTTGCGTTTATGTTTAGGGTTGCCAAAGTATGTAGCTAACTCTGTATTGTACCTTGAGGCACGGTTGCCTTCACTTCTGGATCGATTTAAATTGTTAACTGTTGTAACATTTCTAAAACTGTTTGAATCTCCATTATACGAAGTTCAACCCATCTTCCTCTTGAGGCCTGACCTTTTTCGAGGATTTACGTGGCCCCGATTTCAGCGTCCTCAATTGGATTGCGTTCAGGCATGGCTGCAGCCTCTTCGTGCAGATCTTTTTCTACTCCAGCCCTTTTCTGATAATTTGTCGCCTGTCGACATAAGCTTGGACAACATTTTTCCTTCGCATGCGAAATTATTGCCGGCCCGATTACTCAATCATTTACTTGAAGATCACTTGGCCACTCTTCATACTGATGTCGTCATTGCCACAGATGCCTCGCAAAGTGATGAGAAGGCTGGGGTAGGGATATATTCTCAGTCTCTAGATTGGTCCTTCTCAATCAGGCTGCCAGACTATACCCCGATCTTTCAGGCAGAATTATTGGCGATAATATTAGCCCTTAATAAACTACAGCACAGATTTGCGGGGGTGGTTATCCTTTCGGATTCTCTCTCCGTGTGCACTGCTCTAACAAATGATAAAGATTCTTCTATTCTCAGGTCATTCCGTTCATTCATTCCTTACCAGCTTCGCGAGATCCGGTTAGTGTGGGTCCCTGGTCACGCAGGGATAATCTTCAATGAAATGGCAGACCAATTAGCCAATTTGGCTCTTGGGGGTCCTGCCGTCGTGAATTGCCCAATTGACAATTTTCTTTTGGGGGCGAGGTTCAGGCGCCTTCAAGTTTTACAAAGTAATCGGCAAGATGCCCTTCGTTCATGCTCCGACTATATTCACCTCTCTCACTTATGGAAGCCTAAATTCTGCGAATCTCGTAAATGTGAGGTCGCAATCACAAAATTTCGTTGCAGAATCCCCCCTTTAAATTTTTATCTATACAAAGCTGGTCAGGCGTTATCTCCTCAATGCCCTTTCTGCAATGCCCCTGAAACAATAGAACACTTTCTTTTAAATTGCCGCAGCTTTTCCTCGATGCGACGCACGCACCTTGAATACACGTTTAATCGGCTGAATCTCCCTTTATCTTTAACCGTTCTTCTTTCCCTGGGTGCTTCCGTCGTAGGATATTGCCACAGAGATGTCGTGATCGCCTTTCATTCCTTTGTTGCGGCGACAGGCCGGATGCCCTGCTAGATAGCTATGCCTTCATTCGCAAGATTTTTTTTTTTTTTTTCCTGACAATCCTGTTCAATCCAAAGATTTTTTTTTTCTACTCTCAATGTTTTTTCCGGTACTCCTTTTTTTTGTTTTTCTCTAAAATAAACCGGGTCACAGCTTAATTATTACTAGCAGCTTCTTGGCCAATCCCCCGCGTGGGTACGCGCCATATCATAGGGAACCAACCAACCAACCAACCGACCGTTTGTCGGCTCTCTCGCTCTCTGTGGTTCTGGACCTCTGCGACCGTCTGCATCTACCAGCCAATAAACCCCCTTTCATTTTGGTGGAGCGTGCGGGGTACATTCTCATCCCGGCCCCGAGCTTCACCTCGCCTCGACTCATGAAGTGATCTCACCCTGGCTCTTGGAAAGCGTCGGCCAGCCCCAGCCCCGGTGAGCCATGGACGCGACCATTCCCCAGCCCCGTGTTCCCTGCCCATGCCCCGCCGAGACCAGACGAACTGACCAGCCACGACCACATGTAGAGCCGACGACGTTCCCCCGCCCAGATCTCCGGCGCTTCTCCGAGGGCTTTGGATGCTGCCTCGTGGTGTCGGTGGTGGTTACAGCTGTTCCGGGGCCGGTGCTTATCACGACCATCACCATCATATGCGGCGGCCAGGACTTCACTGTATATACTCATCCCATCTCGTCCTCACCGCAGCTATGGACGTCAAAACGTTCCGGCTGTGCGTCGACATCATCAAACTCGCACTGGTTGCTACCGACGGATTCTCCGCGACGGTAAAAGCCTTGCCCCGAAGAAAAATGGAGATACTGGTGCGACAGCTTGTGGACCAAGAGCTGCCTGGAGCTACCCGGTTGAGAGGCCCCAATAACAAAGCTGAGCGTCGTACAAGCACATCCAACCACAAAGCCACCGTCTTCTGCAATTGCGCTCAACCTATCAGCAACCGCGTGCACTACTGCGGCTGGCACTCGAGCACTGCTAAGATAAGGTCGAGCTGCCGACTCGGACCCTCACAGGCGGAAGGAATCAACGGCACCGCCTTCGAGTCGTATCCCTATGGTCTCGACCGGGACGGTCGTCTTTGCCCGGGGGGGGGGGGGGGGGGGGGTAGTGTCACGGGACCACTGGACAATGCCCCATGGCGGCATAGCTCGGCATCGAAGACGACGTGGAAGAGGGCTCGAGCAGGCTCAGCGGACTCGGTCATGGCCGCTTGTAAATACTGTAAATAGATCGTTCCACCCCATTACATTGTTCGTCTCATCTGTGTCCTGCCGTCGCGTAACAATATTCTCAAAATTTAATAGTGCATTTATATTTAAATGATTTTCATCCTAATCTCTGCCTAATAAAAATACATGAACCATGCAGAAGACACAACACTCCGCTAGCGAACGACTTTGACGAATAATCACTAACCTGTATAGGTTACTGACTCGGGAGATTCAAGTTGGGAGTCAGGTGACCCAAACTTTTGTGCGCTTGCTTTCTTCTGGTCATATGGTTAGCACGAGTTGCTGCGTAGCTGCTTGTTCAGTTACTCTCCTTTTAGTGCGTGCGTGTGTGCATGTGCGTGTGTGTGCGTGTGTGCGCTCGTTAACTAAACAAATCCTTAGGCGGCGACTACTTTTTCGCGCAAAAACCGCCTACTGCCGCAGCGTACTGAAGTAGAAATTGTTTGCTTTTTCCACACAGACGCAGCCAGCCCCTGGATGGAGCCTCCTCTCCTGCACAGCTGCAGCAATGGAATGTAAATAAAAAAATGTTGTAACCATGCAAAAATAAAATAAAATTTTATTTGAAATTTCACTTTTCCTTGTTATTTTGAAAATGCTTTAAAATATATCGTAACCGGCAAACGTGGATAACAGAAACAATGCTCCACGATACACATTCCACACGTTTGGCAAAACGTCACTGTAACGTTCCTGGTCCACATTCTGAAAAGGTTTTGCAACGTTAAAAGATTGTTTCAAGCGTGTTTTCTGCAACGTTAAGTAAATGTAAATCCAACATAATTACTATGTTGTCGAAATGCTTCCTCCAGTTCCAATAATGTTTGACGAAACGTTACTGTAACGTTTTTTAGTTGTTCTTAAAATGTTTTTGTAGGGTGCTTCTGCAACGTTAGGTAAACGTAACTCCAAAAGTATTTATATGTTGTAGAAATGCTTTCTTACTGTTCGCATAACGTTTGGCGAAATGTGATGTAACGTTTTACATTCTTTTTAAACGCTTTTTGAACGTTATTAGCTTGTATCGCTGCAACGTTAGGGAAATGTAACACTAACATTAATAATATGTTGTAAAAATGTTTTGTGGACGTTTAAAGGGGTCCTGAAATGCCTTCCGCCGATGCATGGATGTACATGTAACCAAATAAAGCAATGTATTAGCAATCTCCTCCTGCAAGAATTTTGTTAAAGCGATGAGTATTAGCTGAGAAATCGTAAATCAAACACCGCGAATTATCGTCGCGCCGTATTTCCTCCTCCTTTCAACTGTTTCTTCGCTGTTGGCCTCCCCTCCCATGATGCTCCGCTCCTCAGCGGTGACGTACTTCCGCTATTGCGCTCCCACAGACTGCCGTCTGCTACGGGCCAGCTCTTTCGGCTTTTTCATCTCTGTAGACACCATGGGCACAGGCTGGAAAAGCGAACGAATGACCTGGCCGCATGTGTGCGGCCTGGCCTTGCCCTTTCGCGGTGTACGTAGCTGAAGGGCTGCAGTTGGTATCGGCGGCGAACTCGCAGCCGCGTGGGGAGAATCGTGCGCTCGTTCCCTTTGGTGCACCGCGCACTGTTTATCCAAAAAGCGCGGTCTCAGATGTGGCCCCGCTGGTGCCGGGTGTTATTTTGCGGTGGTTGTAATTCCTACTACCGGCGGCATGTGAAAAAAGACATTTTCAACCGACACAGAACCCGTGCACAAAACGCGCCGGATCGGATCGCTTTATCAGCGGCGATGAACGTGAAGGCGAAGAGCAAACCAACGCTGCACTCGATCAGCGAGAACCCGTGTTCTGACAAGCTGCACCCATGTGTTGCATTCAACACTGACGGGAAAGCGTTTGTTTGCACTTGTTTGGATAGTCGTAAAATGTCCAAACACTCCGGCACTCCGCTAGCAGATCAGCCGGCGAGACATTTCGGAAAACATTTGACAGATGGCGCCGTATGCATTAGTGTGTCGCTACGCAAAACTGATGAGACGCTCTACTAAAACTCCCATCGCGGTGTCACGTAGCGGGACGCAAAAATTTAGCGTTTAGCGTATGCAAAGGCCACAAACGCTGTACTAAAACTCTATTAGCAGTAAAATAGCGTGCGTATGTGAAACCGCTTGCATTTACAAAGCTGCACGCCGAGCGCGTACGTTTCAAACCTAGTGACATCGTTTAAATACACTGGCAAGCACAGTGTAACGTAGTCAGATATCAACCGTATGCTCAGGCGACAAGCAAGAGCTTGTTTTATGTGGGGCGGAGATTGCGCATAAAGGCCCGTTCGCACTTGCGACGAAAGCGAGTGAGAGCGGCAGGAATTCCGTCGCTTTGTCGCGCGACGATCGTTTTTGTCGAATGGTCGGGACAAATTTTGGTTGCGCGACAGAATTCCCGTCGCTTTCGCTCGCTTTCGTCGCAAGCGGGAATGGAAAGTTCTGCCGCTGCCGTCTGCTACGCAGCTCGGAGGTAACCGCGCGATCTGCTCGGGCCGGATGAACGCGCACACTCCCGCACCGCAGCGCCCCAAGCGGCAGACGGCCGCGTACATCGCTCCCGGCGCCCGCCTGGAGTCCGCCCTCGGCACACTAGCCAGTATATTTCAGGCACTATAACGGAGGAAAGATTTTTTGCTTCCGATGAACCTAGTTCTTTGCCCCTGTGTTTTTAAATACGTGAAGTGGTTAGCACGTCGTCCTCACGCAGCTCTGTATCGTCGTAGCATCGCTGATTGTCCGAACGAAGCTTGCAGCTAAGCCAATGCAGCGACCGAAGCTGTGTGTGTGTGTGTGTGTGCATCGCCTCCTGTGTGTTGTGGACGCGTTCGTTTCGCGATGAAATGCGACATTGTACTTCTGCGGGTGGATAGTGCTTCCCATGGTCTGGATTATCTTTCTCGAACGACGTACCACTCAACCTCGCATGGGGTATGTGCAGTGTGCCTGGCTAAAAGCCTTCTCGCTTGCGCGCCAGAGTTGTGACTTGCTGCTCGTCCCCGCAAACCGGGTGTGAGGTGAGTGCCGTATTTACGACGGGCAGGAGGAGGCAACTCATCGTCTGTCAATCGCGGTTCAGACTTGCAACGCATGTTGTGACGTTGCGTTCGTTCGAAACGCATCTCTGGATTGTTTTGAAGTTGAATAAAATGTACGCGTCAAACCCGGGCATTCGGCTCAGGGCGTTCTCTGCGATTGCACCAAAGAAGTGCCACGGGACTTTCTTTATGGTACGTACTCACGTAAGATAAAATCCACGTCGTGTTATGGCCGTGTTGCATTCAATACAAACGGTCAAGCGTTTGTTTACACTTGTTTCGTTTGTCGTAAAATGTCATAGCACTCCGGCACTCCGCTGGCAGATCAGCCGGCGAGCCGACGCTGAGCAGACGACTCATCTCTTTGCCGGAAGTGCGTGAAAAAGCCGCCCAATAGCAGGATGTCTAGCTCATGACGAACATCTGGGAATCGATGATGTAGACATGTGAAGATGGCGGCGTCCAAAAACACGAAGGAAAGGGTGAGAAAAAAGCGACAAACTTTGCAACAAAAGTGTGAGCTTTCCGCTGCGCGTAAAAGAGTAATACTTGGCACAGGTGACGTTGGCAACCCAATCTAGCGATTGCGCTAGTTCATTTAGTGTGCTCAAAATGCCTTTCAGGGCCCCTTTAAATAATGTTTGACAAAACATTACTGTAACGTTTTTGATAACATTAGTTAAATATTTTAAAAAAATGACATTAAGAACATTGCTCTAAGGTTAGCACCAAACAAAAAAAATACGTTCTTCTAATGTTTTGGTGCTACTTGTGTTAGTGCGGTGAAAAATTGTGCTATGGATTGTAATTCGCCATTCTAGAGGTAGCGGTGGTCAAATATCTACCGCGATGCTAAGATGAAAGTTCCCAACAGTGAACAGACCTAAGCGCAAACCAAGCCGGTTGCGAGCTGTTGGGGAAGCCTCTCTTCTCGCTGCGCACGAGTGCGTTGCGTTTGTGTCAGAAGCGAATGCTTTAACGATATTTCTTTTTGTCTACAATGCTTCTCTTTTTTTTTTATCGTGAAGTTAAAAGTGTGGTAATTTATTTTTGTTGCGCTCATAATCAAGTGACTGCGGTTACCAAACTTGCAATTTCGCGTGCAACATCCAAAACCGCAGTTGGCGATAACCGCGGTTAAAGTTTAGTAACCACGGTTAAACTTAACTGCGGTTACTTTCGCCGTGTAACTAGGGTATACGTTTGCCACCGGCTCCGGTCTTTTCGGTACAGGACGTTTCGGTACAGGGCGTTTCGGTACGGTCTTTTCGGTGCACGGGCGTTTCGGGACACGGGCGTTTCGGGACACGGGCGTTTCGGGACACGGGCGTTTCGGTACAGGACATTTCGGTACAGGGCGGTTCGGTACAGGTCATTTCGTTTCGGCGAGCGCTTTAGGCTGCGGGCATTGTTTACGGGGTGGTTACAAGCACGGAATTTGTACCTATTTATTACAGGTGTTCTTGTTCGAAATTCTGCGTCATTTTAGGCCAGCAGTTGGTTATGCGGCCTTCCCAAAAAAACCTCTGTTGATTTGTTAAATATTAGCTGCGATATTTGTAGCATTCAGACAACCTATAAGTTTGTTTCTTAGCTACCTATTATCACCAAAATGTTATATAACAAATCAGTGACAGTATCATCGTGTTTTTCCACTCGTTTTTTTTTTTTTTGACGACTTATTATCACCTGTTTATTTTTTCGAAAATCAGTGAGGTAAATATTTCCTTTTTGCACTTTGCGGAGACCCTTCGACAACGGCTGCGGGAATGAGTCCCACCGCACGGGGAAGGAACCTGTCCCTTTATAACGTACTGACGAACAAGTTGCAATTTCTTGTGTTTCTGTATTTGTGTGCGTTGCTTTCTTCTGATAACGCAAGTACTTGAGGTGTTATTAGCAATGCATTCTGGAAGGCACCTATTGTACCTTGCCGCACGCTTCCGTCCCGACTTATTCATAGTTAGTAGGGACTGCGGCGGGTTTATTGTGTCTGTGAATCAAATTTGGAAATGCTGTGTAATGACGTTGAAAGCACTCTGTAATGTTTTATGCAGCATACATACAGTTATTCATCTTCTCAAGGACTGCTCATCTGTAATTCTTGGCGTTTTGCTAATATGGTCGTGACCAGAGACCAATGTCACCTGCTGCTCCCCATAATCAGTACTTTTTTGAGCCGCACACCGTTAAAATGATGTTCCCAGAAGCAGGTGTCGGCACGACATTATACATGGCATATATATAAAAAAAAACAAGTGCCGACTGCAACTGGCATTTAGCAAGTTAAAATGAGCCGCTGCAACTCAAATCGCGTGGGATGATGTAAGTGAAAAATCCAGTGTAACACTTTAGCGCTACTATTACGACGGATAATGTTTCTAACTGCACTGTTAAACCATTTCATACTTATTTATAAGATAGGTGTTTACTTATTTTAACTGCCCGGAAGAGCGCTTAGTGCGTAAGAAATATTTCCCGCAGCAAACATGCACGTCAAAGCAGCGTCCCCGAATAGGAGCCACGTTGGATCGTGGCTCATTGGTACCTCTGAAGTTTACATATGGTACTTTTGTGACAAAGAACTTCACTACTCAGAAGAAAATTTAAAATAATGTCTATGTAATTGAATAATCGATTCAAAGAACATTTATGCGAAAAGTAAACAAATGAGACAGGATCGAGGAACTATCCTCAACAAATATTTACAGGAGAAATCGCTTGAAAAGTATGCGGATTCGTAAGCAGGCGTTAAATAATCACAATATGAGCTCAGAAGCCGCCTTTAAAAAATAGTTCTAGAGATCCTGTGCAAAATCAATTCAAAACAACAACAAAATGAAGAACTAACTGATATGTTCATGCAGCGAAAACTCCTTAAACCCGTAAATTTTTTCAGTCACCTGTCTTCCCAGAATTTCTCTGGACGCACGGGGAGTGGTGGAGGAGCGTACATGGCTTGCGGCGGAGCTTGCCTAAAACGCTCGCCCTAAGATCGGGCTCCCGCTGACTTTCGTGCCGCTAACCATTCGGGGTACCAAGGCATGTTTTTTTTTTTTGTTTTTTTTTTTTTCAGAATGCGCCGAAGCGCAAGCGATCACGTGGGCGAGGACGGGATGGGAAACGCGAGGGCGCAAATAAAAAATTCAGCCCCGCCAGAGGACGAACATATCGTTTTTCTTTTTTTTTTTTTATTGCAGTGTTTAACGCGCCGACGCAACGCAGGCGATGAGGCGCGCCGTAGTCCATGGAGGGTTCTGGATTAATTTTGACCATCTGGGGATCTTTAACGTGCGCCGAAATCTCGTACACACGGGCGTTTTTGCTTATCGCCTCCATCAGAAAAGCGGCCGCCGTGGCCGCGAATCGAACACGCGACCTCATGCTCAGCAGCGCAACGCCCTTAGCCACTGAGCCACCGCGGCGGGTAGAAAATACATGATGATATTGTCGCTAAAGAAACGAAAATGAACAAGCTATACATTTTCTGGCTACTGTTACGCAAATAGGCATTTTTTTTGGCAAGGCCGCATAAATTTCTACTGGCCTAAAATAACGCAGAAATACAAGCAACAACAGTTGTAATAAACAGGTTCAATTTGCGTGTTTGCAACTCCCATGTTAACAACGCACGCGAATTTGGCCGCCTCAAACGCTCGCTCGAATTCGTTTTCGTACCGAAACGACCTGTACCGAACCGTCCTGTACCGAAATGTCCTGTACCGAAACGCCCGTGTACCGAAACGCCCGTGTCCCGAAACGCCCGTGTCCCGAAACGTCCTTGTACCGAAAAGACCGTACCGAAACGCCCTGTACCGAACCGCCCTGTACCGAAAAGACCTAGACCCGTTTGCCACCCAACGCCGGTATAAATCCGGCTTAGAGCGAGGGAATCTGCGTAACAAGAGCCCCAGCTTAAAAAATCGCGCCAATCCACCCCGTGAATGTGGTTGGAAAGCAAAGCTGTAAACGGCACCCATAGCGATTACCCATGCGACGTCACTTAAATTCACTCACATCGCTTTACAAATAGTAATACCGGAGAGAAGTGAAATGCACTTAACCACACCATTTATTACTTCAAAGATATATTCTTGGTAAGGTTAAATCAAGGCATGATGCATGAGCGGTGTTTGGTTGAGTTGTATTGGTGTAGCACAAGAGTGGAAACATTTTTTATAAAATTAAAGTAAGCTCCAACCCGGTGTTAGACGATCTGACTTCTCCGTCTCTGCGCCGCGGACGGAGGCGACGAGATTTGCGGCAGAGAAGGAGGAGGAGGCGGAAGAAAAACTTCTGTTCAGATTTCTGAACGGCCCAGAGTGCAGCCCTGAGGAGTGATTCCTTCTTCTTTGGGGCCCATATTCATTCCGCGAGGACTGTGTTCTGTCCACCAGCTTTTGCTGGGTAGGTAGAGAGTGCCTGGAAAGCAGAATCTCCCACTGCACTCGTTTGGTAGTTGACGGAAAGAGTGGAGGGGGCTCAGGGCTAAAGTCGCACACCCCGATTACGGGGCGTAGTGTTCCTACTTCTGAGAAAAATTTACATTCAGCGTCGTAGCGATTCGGATACATTAAGTGAAGACGCGTAGACTGTGGAAAGGAGCCCGGATTGTATGAGCCGTAGGGTAGTTTGTTGTTCCCTGGAAAGGTCAGGGTAAGGCGAAGGTACGGTCTGCCCCAGAAGGCGATAATGCTGGGTTATCTCCCTGAGCGTGACAAGCGGGTGACTGTCCTCGTGTAGCTCCATAGCATGGGAGGTAAAAGCGCAGGCTTGTCGGGTTGGCATATTTGTTGCCCTCTATTGAAGCGTGAGGGGGTGTTCAGATGATCTCATTTGTATGGAACCGTTTGGGGAGTGGAACCGTTTGGGGAACCGTTTGGGAGCACGCGCAGTGCAGGTCAGGACACCCAACCCGGCTGGTAATTCCAGTAGGCTTGCTTGGAATCGGTGACTACCCTCCGAACCCCTGGTTGAGTGAGAGCCAAGGTGATGGCTGCCTTTTCTGCTGCCGTCATTTCTTGGGTCCTAAGCGAGGTACACGCAAGGAGGTTGGTTCTGGAGGTAGCCACGATGAGGGCGTATTGCTGCCCTCGATGTTTGGAGGCGTCTGTGTAGATAACTGCATGATCCCCACCGAGGGTGGTGTTTAGCGCTTGAGCCCGTGCTTTTCGGTGACCCTCGTCATGTGAGGGGTTCATATTTCTAAGCAAAGGGAGCATCTTTAGTTTTGGCCGCCAATAGTCTGGTAGTACGTCGAGCGGAGTGACATTCTGGGCTGCCCATCCAATCTGGTGAAGCATCCGGTTACCCACCGCAGTTCTGAGTCGGACCTTCCGATTAGAAAGATGGCCTTCTATCAGCTCCTCCACCGTGTTTTGGATCCCCGTGCTAAGGAGCCTCTATGTGGACGCACTCATGAGAAGACCAATGGTCTGCTCGACCGCCTCTCTAATCATTATTTAGTCTTCCTTGTCGAGAAGAAGACAGGGAATTGACGTAAGTGACTCTAGAGAGGGCAAACGCTTGAATTAATCGAAAGGTACCGGATTCCTTTAGGCCTCGCTTCTTGGTGGCAACTAGCTTGATCATGTGTATAATTTGATTGATGCTGTTTTAGAGATTCTGCAAGGAGACGTCGCTCTTGGTGTTAGCCTTGAGATGTAGGCCCAGGATCTTGATGCTGGGGCTTGGAGTGACGGCCTGGCCATCAAGGAGTATTTGAATGTATTCCTTTATTTGGCGTGAGGGCGAACGACAAGGATCTGTGATTTTTTACGTGAACACTGGAGGCCACAGGCCTTAGCACATTGGCGTGTTAGAAGTGAGATGCCATGCATTGGTGTGAGCTTCCTTTAATTTTTGTAACTCTTAGCACATGAGCAAGGTGCGCACAGGGCCGCTAGACGGGCATGAGTGGTCGCGTGACGCTTTCACGTGGCATTCAGCGAGAACGCAGGGGGTAAACCCGTAGATGTGCTTGGTGAGTACACCACCTGTCTTCCCCGTCTTCGCGTGGGCTCGTAGCTAAATCGGTAAGACGACGGGCTCTCGCCTTGTTAGTCTATTAGTTCCAGGTTCGATTCCCGGCGGTGCCAGTAAATTCTTTTATTGTTCGCTGGAGTTTTCTGGTGACACCAACGGTCGCGAAAGAACCCTTGGGGGGTAGAGGTAAGAAGCTTTGCTTTAAAACGACACTGATATGACATTTGCGTTTCGCTGCGTATCACGCACGTCGTTCAGAATATTGTAATACTTCCATGTAGAACGTCTTCCCAGACGACTTCTCTGGTCTGCTTGTGCAGTTTACGGCGCAACAAGCAGGCATTTTTGGCGGAATGCGTGCGAACGCATTCCGCCAAAACGGGCACAATAGTCCTTTTTGTTATTTCGGACGGTTCTTGAAGGGTTGCCTAAATGTTCTTTAACAAAACAAAAAGTGCAAGCTCTCAATTAGGGATTTTAAAAACATTATTTAGCCTCTCCAGCAATTGTCCCAGCCTGAAGGAACTCGGCTGATAGTTGGTGCCGACTGTCGTCCTCGCTTGCTAGCTCCCTGACCAAGCACATGAATGCAGTGACTAAGAAAGATGGTGACCAAAGTGAGAAGAGATGGTGGATCCCGTACAACAGCCCTTGATCACCTAACACCAGAAAAAAGCGCCGATGACTTACAGGCAGTCTTGGGCAGTAACTAGTTACTAGTAACGCGTTACCGGTAACTAGTTACTTTTTTCAGTAACTTGTAACTGTAACTAGTTACTTTTAAGTTAGAGGAACTTGTAACTGTAACACTGTTACTTTTTTGCTGAGTAACTGTAACGAGAAATATCGTTACAGTTACTTTTTTTCTATAAAAAATTATCCAACGGCAACACTCATAACGACCGGTGTACAGTTTGCGCGTTTCCCTTTTTCGGCCTTTCTTCCGCAGAACCTTCGTCTACAGCTATGCCAGCTCACTCCCTTCTCATGGGTGAAAAACATCTGGACTAGCAATGTTTAGGCGTGCACGTGTGCGTGGTGTCCCACGCGGTCTACTAAGGGCTCGAAGTTTCTAAGTCTAAGCTGCAGTATTTTCCTCAGTAGCGCGACATCGCTCTCACCCAGGCCATAAATAGCGCTGCGACACGCGCCTAAGCGCACGTGGATGCATTTTCGCCACATCTGGAGGGCAGTAAAAGTGTTTGACACAAAGGCGAACAGGAAAACAAACACCAACAAACGCCGCAACGCACTGAAACCTTTTCACTTTCGCGGAAGCCTGGAAAACTCCGGTCAGGGCGTCTCTTTCTCATTAGCGACGTGCAGCCCCGTTTGCAGGGTCATAAAACGCCGCGGGGAGTCTCTCGGTGGTCTCACGCTCGTCCAGCCCTGTGCGCACTGTAGAGTGCCCGATTGACAAGTCGCAGTTGCTTGCGACCATTGTTCGCTTTAGAGACCCCTGGCCGTATTTGGGACCACACGTTTGGGACCCCTGGTCTAGAGGCTCCATTGAGCTGTACCAAGTGCTCGAACGAGGTCTAGGAAGTAATAAATTTCATGCCCCTCCACACATACGACGACCCCAATGATGGTGGCCCCCGAGTGCCGTCACACCAGCCAGCATCTTGGCCGGCAGACGTCTGACCACAGTGCCACTGCACGAAGAAATGTTCTTGGGAAGCCTCGCGACTTCGTTTCTAGGGCTGTGGCAGAAACGAAAACAGCAGCTACATCTGCTTTTGAATGTTGGGTGCAAGGAATACTTGGGTGAGCTTCGTTCGGCCTACGCCTCAAAGTAAACGAAGGGAGGGGTTCCTGGGATCGGAGACGTGAGTGCTGTGGAAGGCTGGGATTGTGAGAGAAGTTTTTTCCGGTCGAGACGCAAAATCCGCCTTTGTGAGGACGGGGGAAGGGGGGGGGGGAGGGGAGGAAGGGGAGGAGGAAAACAGTAAAGAGTTCGTTTCAGTTTCTATTCCCTTTGGAAATATCTTGTCTCATTCCGGGGATGGGGGTGGCTGCGGGTTGGGGCGGGAGAACGACTCCGAGGGCCCCCGGACAAACGTCGCTTCGGCAATGGCTCAAATTGGTCTCCGTCTCCGACCACAAGTACGAAATAAAAAGTCAACGAAGCGCTTTTTTTGAGTATCCTTCAAAAACACCTCGAGAACCGATGTACTCCCACGTCCATTTCCCCTTTCCTACGAGGGCCTTCCGTCGATCCGCCACCTCCACCCCCTTTTTTCCATTAACTCTCACTGCGCAGGGCGGTCAGGAGACGGCATTGTAGGCGAAAATAAATTAAGTTGACATTGAAAGAATGTTTCGCCTGTGTTGTCCTCCAGTTCGGCCTCTCTGATTCCAACTTTGAAAAACAACTAATTCTATGCTACAATGATGTTTGCAAATAAATTTCTTGCAGTGAGAGTGCAGCAACCAAAAAATAAAGTTCCTTATGATGGATAGCAAACTTCCGTAATAAAAAAAGTGAGGCGTAAACAACGATTGTTTGGGCATGAGAGTGCATCATTTTAGGTTCCCCTCGTGAATAGCTTTACTACGTGTAATTTTTACGACCTGCATGCCTTCGTACGTTTCTATTATATAAGCCAAATCTTTTTAGCTATTTTTTAGTTTTACACAGTAACGGAAAAGTAACGACGTTACTTTTTTGCAGTAACTGTAACTGTAACTAGTTACTTTTGGAAAATTCGTAACTGTAACTGTAACAGAGTTACTTTTTGGGGTTAGGTAACTGTAACTGTAACACTGTTACTTTTTTTTGGTAACGTGCCCATGACTGCTTACAGGCCACAACTAGGGCGTTAAAATACCTTTTGACATGCATTTACAGGGCATTTACAACCTTTTATAAAAAAAAAACCTTATGATTACACACAGTCCCTCCATAGAAAGGTTTGTTTCAGACAAGGTCGTTGAAATTTGTTATTAGTAACATAAACTCATCATTGGTCCCTTTCATTCAGCACACTTACGGGCTTCGTTTTAAAAACCCTGCTGTTTCTATTTCACGTATAAATGAACTGCTTATGCAATATTCTCTTATTTACCTATGTTCGAAGTAAACTGTGTTATACCGTAAAATGTGATGTGCCGAGTGCATGCAGGTGTGACATTCTTCAGTGGGACATGCAGAACATGAAGCTCAGTGCTGATAAACTTAAATCAGGGAAAATAAAGCTTCCCATGTTGCTTCTTTATTTTTGTAACTATTCTCGCTACCAAATACCTTGGTGGTAACTCAACTAAGCTCACCTTTACCCTAGGCCTTTATAATTATTTTGCTCTGCAATAATACATTCTCAGCTGGAGCATGCCTGCTGAATTCAGGCCCCAACCACGCTTTGCTATTTCACATTTGCAGCTGTATGAAATGTTGCTGTTTAGGTTTTGCCAATGATTTCCAACAGGCCACTTCACTAGTGTCAAAACCATTTTATACCTTTAATTGCTATTTATAGCAAACAGTATTATATCATTTTTCATAACACATTTTGTTCTAACCTCGTTCAATGATTTTGTTACCCCGCCAGCCTGGTTCATAAATCTTTGCGTGAACATGCTTGTCTTGCAGCTAATCTGCAGTAACAGACACCACACATTTTGGCTTTCCAGCGTAGCTTTGGTGTACGCAAAAAGGAATCTTTTTCTTGGCTCGTCTGCAGCGCTTTGTAGAAAAAGATCACTTGCTGGTTTGGCTTTCCCGCAGGACTCTAGTGTAGTGCAAGAGAGTATCGCTTGCTTATTTTTTTGTTTTTTTTTTTTGTTGAGGTTTTAATGCTGTACATCTTCCAGAAGAACCCTGGCATTTTGTTTAGAAATGGAGCTTCACAGCACAAACAGTGCACAGAAAGTAGACCTACTCACTTTTTGCATGGATACGGAAGTTTGGCAGATCAATCACTTGTCATTGACAAGCAAGTGTTTGATTTCTGGCTTAAGGTGCAACGCTGGGATAGTTTACTAGTTGGGGGGAAAAAACACAGCGGTGATAAACGGTACTGAAGTACTGGAAAGGTGCCGTGACCAACATGGTTTCCATGTGTTGGCAGCTTTTTTGTCCAGTGTTTTTCATGAATATTTGCCAGGGGGCCTTAACATGGCCTGCTTTTGTGTAACAAAAATGTCAACAGTGAAGCACTTATCAATGCTCATATGCTGCTCATTGATACCAGAGCAAAAGTACGTTCAGCAGTCATTTTATTGTTAAAGCCACCCATGATCCATACACCTTCCAGCTGTACTGCAACTTTCACAAACACCGACAGACATTCACATCCATGCACGTGGCCTTGGCTCCAGTTCTTGCACAAGGTATTAAGAAGTACTCTCGGGAGTGGGCAATGTCACGCTCGACACCAACCATTACCCCGAAGTTGTACTTGATAAACTATTTTTTAAGCCTGTAGGCTTAAAGGATTGTTTAATTGCCCGTTTTGTAGAAGAAAAAGAAACAGCTAATGGGCACACAACACACAACCCGTGAATGTGTTTTCTAGCAGCTGGCTTCTGACGAGACTTGCATCATTGTGAACGAAATGTGGGCCATTTTATAATGCCCTTTAGCACTAAGTAAATTCACTTAAGCAATTTTACAAAACAGTTTACACAGTGCGGAGTTAAAAAGCAATAGAATGTGAAACGTCCCTCACAATTGGAAACTCTTCCTGTTCACTACCCCATAAGGCTTGGACAGTAGACGCTTAAGCACGCTTCACCAGTTGCGAATACAAGCATTAGTGTCAAGTTGAACTCCGCAGAGTGCTTGAGATGGGCATATAGATGTCACAGCCACTTGGAATTTGTGCATAGACTGCAAGCCTCCGAGATAAGCTCTCATCATCATTAGCCTATCCTGCTGAGAGTGAATGAAAGTATTGTGGCTGGCTATGTTCAATTCCAACCAAGCCAAACACAAGAGTAAAGAAGGAACGAGCCTATCAAAATCAAAGAAGTTTCATCGCAATTAATGCATTAATCGATCAATCGGTCGAGTAATGTATCACTTGCCCACCACTAGCTTTCATCACAATGGTCGCTTGATACCATCGACGTTTTTGGCTTTCCACTCTATCCTGGCGACTTCACAATGCAAAAACGACATTGTTATCCTTTATTTTGTTTGTACTGTTTTAAAGCAAAGCTTTTTACCTCTACCCCCAAGGGGTCTTTCGCGACCGTTGGTGTCAACAGAAAACTCCAGTGAACAAATAAAACAATTTACTGGCGCCGCCAGGAATCGAACTTGGAACTAATAGAGTACCAAAGCGAGAGCCCGTTGTCTCACCGATTTAGCTACGAGCCCACTTTTTTTTGTAACACAACGTTTATTTACACAGATGCAAGGTCCGCGCAGAAGTAAACGGAGCACGGGAGCGGTGGCCGAACTGCATCGCTGCGCCGCGTATGGGCGCCGACGGGAACCATGGAGAGCCGGTCAAAGAGTGTGTCCGCACTGCCCCCGCCGCCCTATCTGATATGTTTAATCGCCGCTCAGCTGGCGTGTCATGCTCGGCGAGGCGGTCTTCAAAAGGCAGCGCTGGGCTGTGAGAGGGGCGCTGGTTGCATTGCCGCTCGCAAGCATCAGCGGCGACTGAATCCGCTGCTCATGAGCTGGGCGAAGCCGCGCGGGCACGGAAACGTTCCTTGTTGCGCGCTGTAAATGGCGGCATAAAATTGTAGGCCGCTGCGGTTTGGCACAGCATGTCATTGCGATATAATTTATTGTAAGCCGGCAACAAAATTGCCCTGGACAATATAGAGAGCACATTCACAGGCATTTTCGTTGTTCGAAAAAAAATCTCGCTTCCGACATAGTTTTTTTTAATTTTTAGTTTGTCCCAAGTTTTTACTGCCGCTCAGTCCAGGTCTGTTCTGAAGAAAGGTAGAAAAAGATGTCCATGTGGTGGAAATTATGGGATAGAGAACGCCGTAAAGCATTGGTACAATCACTGCTTGCTATTACAGCGGGCCTCATAGGGAGCATACTTTGTTGTCGCATTAAAACCGACGTTGTTATTGTTAACGAGCAAAATATATCAGTTCAGACAGTGTTGTCAGATTTAAATTAAACTCCGCATTGAATTAAAAATTGGCTTTACCGCATGACCTCTATGTCTTGCAAAAAAGCGCCGTTAGGGCCCAATATGACCGATGACGAGTATAGTCGTCATGACCGATGACGACCATACTCGTCATCGGTTAATTTGGTACAAAATCTTATCACGGCTATCCTCATCAACGGGAGGATAGGAGGATAGACTGAGCGGCAGTAAAAACTTGGGACAAACCCAAAATTAAAAAAAAAACGATGTCGGAAGCGAGATTTTTTTTTTTTTCCCGAACAACGAAAATGCCTGTGAATGTGCTCCCTATATTGTCCAGGGCAATTTTGTTGCCGGCTTAGAATAAATTATATCGCAATGACATGCTGTGCCAAACCGCAGCGGCCTACAATTTTATGCCGCCATTTACAGCCCGCAACAAGGAACGTTTCCGGGCGCGCGCGGCTTCGCCCAGCTCATGAGCAGCGGATTCAGTCGCCAGCTGATTCTTGCGAGCGGCAATGCAACCAGCGCCCCTCCATAGCCCAGCGCTGCCTTTTGAAGACCGCCTCGCCGAGCATGACACGCCAGCTGAGCGGCAATTAAACATATCAGATAGGGCGGCGGGGGCAAGTGCGAACACACTATTTGACCGGCGCTCCATGGTTCCCGTCGGCGCCCATACGCGGCGCAGCGATGCAGTTCGGCCACCGCTCCCGTGCTCCGTTTACTTCTGCGCGGACCTGTACATATATACATGATGCACTGACAAGCACGAGGCACTGCCGACGACAGATGTAAATACTGTCGGGACGGAACGTTCAGTCACGACTCCAGCGAGTCTTCGCTTAGTCAAAAAATACACAACGCATATAAGACTGTAGGTACAACGAAGGGTTCTAACTGGAAACTATGACGGCGCAAAACACTGTAAAATCAAAAGTGCTAAACAGAAAATGTTGTAAAAGTAGTGTTAACATGTATATGTGTACTCTGTGTTGATGTAAACGACGCATGATCGGAGAAAAACGGCGTTGCGAAAACGCAGTGGTGGGACCACCCGCGAGTCACAGCCGTTGCCAGCGACGCATTTTTTTTTTTCTTTGAAGTGCTGCAGGGCTTGGCTTCCCCTTTGCAGTGAGTCGCGGAGCTCGGAGTCGGCGTCTGGATCCCCCAGCGCGCTCGCGGTCCATTCAACCTTTACCGTAAAGTGCCGCCAGGCAGGCGTTGGGCTCCTAGCGCACTCCACTGCGTCCATTCTAGCCCTCCACAGAGAGTGGAGCCCAATGACGAGCACGCAGTCTCGAAGCGCCTTGTTTCCGGTGGGTGTGCTCAGGCGCCAGAGATCTGACCACTACAGGTCCCATCGCTTAGCGAACACAGTCTGCAGCTCGTCCAAGAAGACTACTGCGGTGTTGCACTCAATGAGGATGTGTTCCGCCGTTTCCCGCTTCCCGCAAATGAGTCACCCCGCGCCGCCGTGGAGGAAGAATCCCATCTCCTCCAAACATGCCTTCGTGGGCAGCACTCCCATGTGAAGGCTGAAGAAGAAGTCCTTTGTACCGGTGGGAACAGGGAGTTTTCTTATTTTCTTAAAGACGTCGTCAGATATTGGGGGTTGTCGGTAGAGAGGGGGCGGCAAGACCTTTTCCACGAGGTCCCAGTACAGTTTCCTGGGCTTTGTTTTGAGTAAATACTCCCAGGAAAAATGCTGCTCAAGCAGGGCTAGAGCTAGAGCGACTTCTCTGTAGAACTTCACTGCTCGCGTCTCAAAGCAGAGAGATGCTGTCGTGGCGAGCCATGAGGTCAAATGTCTAGCACCCAAGCACTGCGTGGCTGCTACAAGAAACGGATCGCGTAGGTAGATGAAGTGCAGGAACCGCTGAACTGTCAGTTTTAGGTCCACATTGACGAGGCCCAAGCCACCCTTTTCCAGACTCCAGAAGAGGTTTGAGCGGCGCATGGGTTCGTACGTGGAACGCCCGAGGAATACCGCCCAAGAGCGGTGCAGCTTATTCAGGGAGTCTGCGTCGATGGTGGTTACGCGGGCCCCGTACAGGGCAGCGGGGTATGCTATCGCATTGCAGACATGAGCCCTAGTGAACAGAGTGATGTGTCTTTCTCCATGGATGAAGCTTTCTTTCTGCCGCTGTCACCTTCGGTTTCCATCGATTCGTAATTGGGGTGCTTTGGTTGAGGTTGACGCCCAGGTACCTAGACATCTCCTCTTCCCAGGCCATTCCAAATAGACAACTTGGTTTGGAGGCCCATTCACCTAACCAGGCTCCCCTCGACTTGAGGAGGCTAAGTTCTGCACCTGAAAAGCGGCAGAACTGATGCGCTAGCCTGATGACCTCACCAACTTGTGATTTTTGAGTGCAAATGAAGGCCCCATCGTCCGCGTTGGCGAGGACACGGAGGTGCTCGTCTCCCATCGTTAAGCCATTTATGATCTTAGATGGAAGGGTCATACTGCACAGTGGCTCGAGGTAAAGCGTGAATAAGATGGGCGACATGGGGCAGCCTTGGCGGGCAGACCTAAGGATGTTTATGGGCGTGCCTACGATCCCATTTATTACAACATTGGTAGCAGGTTTTAATCCACTCAATCCACTCAATGTCCGTGTAGCAGGTTTTAATCCACTCAATCATTGTGTCCCCAATATCACAGTGTTAAAGGAGGTGAAGCAGAAATTTGTGGTCCATCTGATCGAAAGCCTTCGGCTCTCATGCGATGTAGACTGGAGTTAATAGACCGCCCTTTAAAACCGCATGTCTGGTGCGGACCAACCACAAAGCTCAGTGAGCTCTCAAGTCCACGCGGAGACAGGGAAGGCAGGTGGTGTACTCACCGAGCGCATCTATGGGTTTACCCCCTGCATTCCCGCTGAATGCACGTGATAGCGACACGCGACCTCTCGCTCCGCTGTGCGCTCCGCCCACGGCACGTCTAGCGGCCCTGCGCGCGCATTGCGGGTGTGCTAGAAATTACAAAAATTAAAGGACGCTCACACCAACGCATAGCATCTCACTTCTAGTACGCCAATGTGCTAAAACCTGTGGCCTCCAGTGTTCACGTAAAAAATCCCAGCTCCTTGTCGTTCACCCTCACACTAAACGACACATCAAGGAACACATTCAAATACTCCTTGATGGCCAGCACGAATGCTACCCTACGGCTCATACAATCCCGCTCCTTCCCACACCCGACGTATCTTCACTTGATGCACCCGAATCGCTACGACGCTGAATGTAAATTTTGCTCAGAAGTAGGAGCCCTCCGCCACATAACCGGGGTGTGCGACTTTAGCCCTGAGCACCCTCCTCTCTTTCCGCCAACTACCAAACGAGAGCAATGGGAGATGCGGCTGCCCAGACCCCCTCCGCCTACCCAGCTTCAGTTGGTGGACAGGCGCCGCCAAGTTCAATACAACCTCCTTGGGCGCCGCGCACTGCATATGGGCTCCAGTGAAGAAGGAACCACTCCCCTGGGCCGCACTCTGTGCCGTTGAGAAATCTGAATAGAAGTATTTCCCCCTCATCCTCCACCTGCTCCTCCTCCTCCTCTGCCGCCGTCGCCGCCGCCGTCTCTGCCTCCGATCTCGCCGCTTCCGTCCGCGGCGGCAGAAACGGAGAAGTGCGATCGTTTAACACCGGGTGAGAGCTTCCTTTAATTTATAAAAAAAAGAGTTTCCACTCATGTGCTACACTAATACAACTCAACCAACCACCGTTCATACGTCATGCATTGATTTAATCCTTACCAAGAATATCTCTTTGAAGTAACAACGGGTGTGGCTAAGGGCATTTAACTTCTCTTGTTTCAGCATTTGTAGAGCTACGTGAGGAAATTTAAGTGACGCCGCATGGGTAATCGTTGTGGGTGCCGTTTACAGCTTTACTTTCCTACCACATTCACATGGTGGATTGGCCTGAATTTTTTCATATCATGAAGATATTCTGTTACCCGTGTGTTGTGTAAGACAAAGAGAGTTGTGGTAAGCTGCTCAACAAGCAGGTTTTTAGGTCTGGTTAGTGTCATGGAGTTACTAAAGGCAACAATCCCCATGCCCGTACCCGTTCTGGTTTAGTCATTAGCAAGTCAGTAGAAGCAGCTTCCTGTTGTGACACATTTACATGAACTGTGTACTCTACACATGTATATTCAAGAAAGCTGCTATTATTTGTCACATGTAATGAATATGTGCCGTGCTTTGCTATTTGCAGTTTTATCTGTCATAAATTTTGGTGCAACGCTTCTGTTTCTAAGAACTGGCGTCACACTAGAGAGGCCGTTCTGGTAAATTTAACAACTGGACTTTCAATGTAGGTGATGTTGTGGTGTCACTAAAGGACGGGTATATGCCCTTGGAAACATTACCGATTGGCGTTTTGGTAAGAGAGTCAGTAGAAGCAGCTGTGTATTGTAGTAGCTCAGGTAATAGTGTATTGCTTCCATCTTTTTCAATATTGTGCATGTCATGTTAGGTTTCATTAGTGCTGCATGCATGAATTCACACGAAACTGTCTGAATGGAGTGAGCTAGTTTTCAGGATTGCTTGTTTGCCGTGAGCACCATTATTTTTCATCTGATTGATTGATTGATTGTAGGGTTTTAACGCGCCGACGCAACGCAGGCGATGAGGCGCGCCGTAGTGGAGGGCTCCGGATTAATTTTCACCACCTGGGGATCTTTAACGTGCGCCGAAATCTCGTACACACGGGAGTTGTTGCTTTTCGCCTCCATCAGAAAAGCGGCCGCCGCGGCCGGGAATCGAACCCGCGACCTCGTGCTCAGCAGCGCAACGCCTTAGCCACTGAGCCACCGCGGCGGGTATTATTTGTCATCTAAATATTGCAAACATATATAGGTCGTGCTTCTGTAGAGGTCCTATAGGTGTGTGGTGTACCTGCATTGTACTCATGTAATTCATGATTAAGTTCTAACTGCGCAACGGGACGAGGACAAGAGAGGGCACAAATGAGCGTTTGTGCCCTCTCTTGTCCTCGTCCAGTTGCGCAGTTAGAACTTAATCATGAATCGTTTAGCTCACCCAGCTTTCTGATTCTAATACTCATTCAAATGTATAAACCTTTTGTTTTTTCAACAAGGTGGGCTTGTAGACGACTCACTTCCTTTTTTTTCAGATTGTGCTGATGAGTACAAGTTGCTGAACTGTCTTGGGATATTGTTTCGCAAGCTTTTTAGTGAACGAATGCACTGCTCGAAATGAAACGTCAAAAATATATAGTTTCTGGTGAAATCGCCCTCCCTGATATCAATTAAATTTATTGGGCAATTTTACCCTTGCTGCATTTTTTCTTGCTTGACATTTCATGATCCATCAAGCAGGCACACACTATGCATTGTTTGGATACCATGCATCAGTAGCCCATATGTACGAATTGAGAAACAATGAAACTAGGTAATCATCAATTGCATGAAATCTGATCATTGAAATACACTACACGCCACATCACAAGCTTAATTGTGTAAATACATTTTTAATTAAATGACTAGTTCATGAATTCTGGGTTATAACCGGCCATTATTTTTTCTTCAAGCATTTCCTTATTGATTAGCATAATTCAGATCAGTAAATGAGTTACTGAACCAAAAATAAACGCTTAAGAAACCTCAGTGTTTGTTTACAATAGCAGCAAGTACATGATTTTTATGGCTGCTGTGCTTTTGGCAACTTAGAATTTACGACGTAAACGTGCGGTGTGTGTTAAGTGGTGCTGGATGCTTCCTGTTGGTGTAGTTTATGAAGGAGCCGAAAAACAACCGCGTGATGAAGCGTACCTTGCCAACGATAACCGAATAAATCCACTTTCTACGAGCAACTTTGCTGGCCGGATCTAAAAACAAAAAGACTGCGCGCTAGGCAAGAAGCGCGCGCAAGCCATTAAACCATGCAGTGCTGGGTGTACGTTTGCCTTTTTCATTCAGGTTTGTTGTTTTATTTATTTATTTATTTATTTATTTATTTATTTATTTATTTATTTATTTATTTATTTATTTGTAAAACAGGCCACTATTTCGGCTAAGGCAGGAGGGTCAACAAAGTAACAAAAAAAAAAAAGACTAAGCAACAGAGACTAGCGTCGTTTTCGACGTCAGAATACATCAAACTACAGTCGATAAAACGCTTGTCTATAACAAGGCTTCTTGTACTTACGGCATTCTGCAGTGTTGGCTTGAAATATTTTATCGAAAATTAGTGCACCATTCTAAAGTCAGCTCCCGTCATCTCGGTACAGGTCATTTCGGCACAGGGCGCTTCGGGACACGGACCTTTCGGGGAACGGGTGTTTCGTTACAGACGAATTCCGGCCAGCACTTTAGGCTGCGCGCGTTGTTGACGTGGTGGTTGCAAGCACGCAATTCGTACCTATTATTTACAGATGTTCTTGTTCGCAATTCTGCGTTGTTTTAGGCAAGGGGATGGTTATACAGCTTTCCCAGAAAAGAACGTCCTTTTATATGATAAATACGAACTGGGAAATTTGTAGCATTTATAAAACTTAATTGTTCATTATTTTCTTTTTTAGCGCCTTATTATCATCAGTATTTTATTTAATAAATCAGTCACAGTATCATTGTGTTTTTCACTCGTTCTTTGACGACTTATTATCAACTGCTTTTTTTTCCGAAAATCAGTGAGAGTAACTATTTTCTTTTTGCCCTTTGCGGAGTCCCTACGACAATTCTGCATTTGTGTGCGTTGCTTTATTCTGATAACGCTAGTACTTAAGCCGTTATTGCCAATGTACTATGGAAGGCACCTATTATATCTTGTCGCACGTTTCCGGCCCGACTTATTCGCAGCTAGCAGGGACTGCGGCGGGTTTATTGTGTTTGTGAATCAAAAGTGGCAAATTCAAGGTAATCACGTTGAAAGCACTCTGAAACGCTTTCTGCAGCATACATTCAGATATTCATCTTCGCAAGGACTGCTCATTTGTAATTCTTAGCGTTTTGCCGCAAAGTATAACTGATATGGTCGGGATCTGAGACCAATATGACCCCTGAAGCTCCCCATCATCAGTATTTTTTTGAGCCGCACAGTATCACCCATTAAAACGATGTTCGCAGAGGCAGGTGTCGGCGCGACATTATAGATTGTGTAAAAAAATTCAGGCCAATCCACCATGTGAATGCGGTTGGAAAGCAAAGCTGTAAACGGCACCCATAACGATTGCCCATGCGGCGTCACTTAAATTTCCTCACGTAGCTCTACAAATGCTGAAACAAGAGAAGTGAAATGCCCTTAACCACCACACCCGTTGTTACTTCAAAGAGATATTCTTGATCAGGATTAAATCAATGCATGACGTATGAACGGTATTTGGTTGAGTTGTAATAGTGTAGCACTTGAGTGGAAACTTTTTTTTTTTATAAAATTAAAGGAAGCTCAAACACGGTGTTAAACGATCTCACTTCTCCGTTTCTGCCGCCGTGGACGGAGACGGCGAGATCGGAGGCAGACATGGCGGCGGCGACGGCGGTAGAGGAGGAGGAGGGGAAGGAGGAGGATAAGAAGGAAATACTTCTATTCAGATTTCTCAACGGCACAGAGTGCGGTCCAGGGGAGTGGTTCCTTCTTCACTGGAGCCCATATGCAGTGCGCGGCAACTAAACGTTGGTGCGTGGCGCCTGTCCACCAGCTGAAGCTTGGTAGGCGGAGAGGGTCTGGGCAGCCGCATCTCCCATTGCTCTCGTTTGGTAGTTGGCGGAAAGAAAGGAGGGTGCTCAGGGCTAAAGTCGCACACCCCGGTTATGAGCAAAATTTACATTCAGCGTCGTATAGCTATTCGGGTGCATCAAGTGAAGATACGTCGGGTGTGGGAAGGAGCGGGATTGTATGAGCCGTAGGGTAGCATTCGTGGTGGCCATCAAGGAGTATTTTAATGTGTTCCTTGTTGTGTCGTGTGAGGGTGGACGACAAGGAGCTGTGATTTTTTACGTGAACACTGGAGGCCACAGGCTTTAGCACATTGGCTTTCAGGCATTCAGCGTGGCATTCAGCGTGGCATTCAGCGTGGCATTCAGCGAGGCATTCAGCGAGAATGCAGGGGTAAACCCGTAGATGCGCTCGGTGAGTACACCACCTGCCTTCCCTGTCTCCGCGTGGGCTCGTAGCTAAGTCGGTAAGACAACGGGCTCTCGCTTTGGTACTCTATTAGTTCCAGGTTCGATTCCTGGCGGCACCAGCAAATTCTTTTATTTGTTCGCGGGAGTTTTCTGTTGACACCAACGGTCGCGAAAGAACCCTTGGTGGGTAGAGGTAAAAAGCTTTGGTTTAAAAAAAGTGCCGTCTGCAACAGGCATGCTGCAGGTTATAATGAGCCGCTGCAACTCAAATTGCGTGGGATGATGTAAAGTGTAACAGTTTAGAGCTGCTATTCCGACTGATTATTTGTTTCTAACTGCCCTTCCCTGCCCTGTTAAACCATTAATTTCTTATTTATAAGATAGGTGTTTTCTTTGTTTAACACCACGAAAAAGCGCTTAGTGCGTAAGAAATATTTTCCGCAGCAATCATGCACGTCAAAGCAGTGTCCCCGCATAGGAGCGACGTTGGATCGCGGCTCATTGGTGCCTCTGAAGCTCACACTCGGTACTTTTGTGAAAAAGAACTTCGCTACTCAAAAAATATATAAAAGAAGGTCTAAGTAATTGAATAATCGATTCAAGGAACATTTATGCCATCAGTTAACAATTGAAAGAGAATCGAGGAACTATCCTCAACAAATATTTACGGAACAAATCGCCTGAAAAGTATGCGGATTTATAAGTAGGCGTTGAGTAATCACAATGGACCCTTTGCAAAAAAGGCGGGCCACACTGAACATTCAGCGATAGCAACACTGGTGGTTAACGCGACGACGCCATGATAAAGGAAGCGTCGCTAAACTTTTTCTTCCTCCATGGTCGCTAAGGTGGCTAGAATGGGGAGGTGTGAGTACCGGCGGCAGAAACGTGACTCCACAGCGCGCCGATGCCACAGGCGGAGCTGTTGATTCTAGCCACCTTAGCGTCGCGCAGGAACGCCGTTCCGACTACGCGTTTTGGCCCATCGCTTCACCAGTCTGCAGCCTCAAAAGAGATCTCTTGTTGCATTATCAGGCACGATGCCCACTCACTGCTGCGTAGCTCTTTGCAAGTGGTTTGTTTACGTGCAGTGATGCTGGGTACGCGAATTTCGTTGTCTCAAACGCTCGCCCCAATTCGTTTTTGTACCGAACCGACCTGTACCGAACTTCCCATGTACCGAAATGTCCTGTGCAGAAAAGCCGGTGTCCCAAAACGCCCGTGTCCCGAACCGCCCTGTACCGAAAAGACCTAGACCCTTTTAAAGTCTATTCCGACCACTTCAGTACCCACAACTTGTTCGAAGAGTATCCGTCAACACTTTCCAGATACAGTCAAACCCGATTATAATGAACCCGGATAGAGCGAATTACGCTATATATCGACAAAAGCAAATCTGTTACTAAAATGCATGCGAAGCATATTCCATATAACGAAGTTCAAATTGGATATATTGAACTCGGCGCGCCTACAATTGCAACCGAAATGCGTGGTTTCGGACCGGAGATTGAGGGGCTAATTGGCCGTGATTTGGCCGAGCCTCGCATAGACCGGCGTGACGCCCGACACCTTCCGTAACAGCTTCCGACGCACGGGATTCACGACGGAGCCGATCCAGCCAGCGAGTCCGGACCAAGACGGCATCATCGGTGAACTGCGCGAAGAGCTCGCCAACGTTCCAGACGCTCCGCCGAAAGGAGTGTTTTCAGAAGATTTTCTGAGTGTTGACGACGATGTTGCCGTCACTGTGAACCCCTCGAGCGCACACACCGTCGCCGATGTCATGGCAGCTGGTGCTGCTGAAAGCATTGAAGAGATTGAGGTTGTCACAACGTAAAGCCTTCCGACGCTTTATGAAGCGCTTTTGCCAGCCGATGTTCTCCGCCAATATTGCTTCGATATTGAAGGACACGGACTTGAACTGGTGCAAACGATGTCTCGTGTAGAGAATGCGGTGCTCGTTGGTGCCGCCAATGCGAAAGTGAAACGAAAAATCAACCCTTTCTTGCGAAGCAGGCAGTTAAGGCGGAAAGTAGCTTTATTGCATGCAATAAATGGGTTGTGTTGTGTAAGGTAATGGCATTCTTTATGTGTTCGTTTCTTTATGTGGGAGTGGCAGGGGGGATGTCCCGCGTATGGCGAACTCGTGACAAAAAAATTCGTAATAGACGGGTTCGGCTACATAGAATTATTGGATATATCGAACCAATCGCGGCGCATATTACAGTTCGTTATAACCGGTTTTACCTGTATACCCATGTAGCTGAAGTAGAAATCGCTCTTACCGACTGCACATCATTTCCATAAACAGTATCGTGCTAGCATAGTGGAGTCGGTTTCTGGAGCCTGTGTTGCAAGGACATGGTGCACAGCTTAGGGCGTCAATTGGACCAAGCGACGATCGCTATGAGAGCCCATGCTAGCGCCGCTTACCTAATTACAGCGTGCGCGTATGGAAATACGACACGACTCGTCAGATCAGCTGTTCGTCGCTAGGCTGAGAAAAATGCGCCAAATGCATGACGCTGCACGTTGGAATGTTAAAAATCACGGTAGCATATGCGGCGGCAACGCTTCTCGCTGCCGTCGGCTCCTTTCGACGAGCGGAGTGCAGCGCCCTCCCCTTATACTTCGGACCTGCGGCGCACGAAAGCGGCGGCCTGGAAGAAGACGACGTCGTTGCTATAGCAACGAGGCGCATGCGCCGAGAGCACTGGGGGTAAGATCAAGTGCGGAAAACCTCTCCCCCATTTCCCGCCATGGATCCCGAAGAAGTCGCATCTGAATGTGCTTTATCGTTCTCGATTGAAGATTGTGGTGCGTTCCCATCCACGCCACGCCGATGGTACAAGAAAAACAAAAGCGGTCGTGTCATCGGCAGAAGACGGGAGATGATCCGGAACGCGTACGTTCGCTTGCGGCATCTTCACCCAAAGCGCAGCGTTGAAGAAACGGCCTCGACTGTGAGCGGTCTTCTCGGAGTCAGCGTGAGCTTGGTGATGGACGTGAAGGAGGAGATGAAAAATAACGATGGAAATGTTGCGACGCCCTCCCGAAAGCGCCCCCGAAGCGCCGGAAAGAGACGACGCACAGAATTGTACGAAGACTTCACGAAGTGCGCATTACGGTCGTCCGTGCATCGCTTTTTTAGCAGCAATGAGATCCCTACAGTGAAGGCAACTGCTACGGATGTCAACGCTAGCGGCGATGTTACTCCTCTGAAGCCATGGACTGTGCGCCGCCTGCTGAATGACATCGGGTTCAGGTATGAGAAGAGGGGCCGGAACTCGCTGATGATCGAGCGGGACGACATTGTAGCGTGGCAGCAGAAGTACCTCTACGACATCGCAAGGTGCAGGACGGAAGATCTAAAAATCTTCTACCTTGATGAAACCTGAATGAATGCAGGACACACGCTATCGACTGTTTGGACGGACACGACAGTTGCTTCCTACCGCGACGCCTTCATGCGTGGTCTGACGACAGGTTTGAAGCAGCCGTCAGGGAAAGGACAGCGCCTGATTGTAACGCACATCGGCAGCGAGGGCGGCTTCGTCAGTGGTTGCCTGGATATCTTTCGGGGTACGAAGACCGGCGACTACCACGAGGAGATGGACGGCACCCGCTTTGAAAGGTGGTTTGGGGCCGTTTTGCTGCAACTGCCACAAGGTAGTGTAATTGTCATGGACAATGCCTCGTACCACTTGCGGCTGGAAGAATCAGTGCCTACGACTTCTTCGCGCAAGCAGGTCGTTCAAGACTGGCTGACGTCCAAAGGACTCGCTTGGGATGAAAAAATGCTTAAAAAGGAGCTCCTCAGCCGTGTGGCCTCCGCAAATACACGGTACATCAAGTATCGTATTGACGGTGCACCTGAAATGGCAGGATGTATTGTGCTTAGGCTCCACCCTACCATTGCGAGCTCAATCCCATTGAGCTCATATGGGCACAGATGAAACGAGGTGTCGCAGCCAGAAATGCCACATTTAAGCTGGCAGATGTAGAAGTGCTCCTGAGGAAAGAAGCTGCCAAGGTGACAGCTCAACACTGGGCAAACGCTGTTCAGCATGTGATCAGCATTGAAACAAAGTTCAGGGGAGACGGTGGAGCAAGTGCGCATGTTCAACCTATTATAATCCATCTGGATGAAGATGACATGGACTCCGACAGTGACCTATCTGGTATCGAGTCCTTTGAAGATGTGTAAGGCGGCCAGCTATTCGCCAGTGCCGCCTTTGCCCCTTTCAGTTAGTGTGGAGTGCGCCATTTAGCTTGAGTAACTGTTTCCTCAGCTGCAGGAGCAAGCAACTCCTTCAGACATCAGAGAAGACCAGATGTGCTGTTTGTGTGCTTTATTAAGACCTATTTCTGGAGTTAACTGAGCAGCCTGTGTGTGGTGTGTAACGTGCTCATGGTTGATTGCTTTGATATGTAGCTATGAGAATCAGAAGATGCCATTGCAATGTTTCGTTTATTATTTCATTTGTCATTTCTCAATTTTGTGTGCTGTGTCGTATAGTCAACCGGGATCTTCCAGTATAAAAGTGAGGGTGGCAGAAGTTATTTCAACAATCGATGCATGATCTCATTTGCTGTAGTGAACTGAGTGGTGTATTGTGTGGTGCTGGCTCAGGGTTGGTTGACTTGATATGTAGCTATAAGATTCAGAAAAGGCTGTTGGAGTGCTTGGTTTCTGATCACAATTGTTACAAGCGTGGTGCAGGAATTAGGCCGAATGAGTGCAGTCCTGACACGACACTGCGTGGCAGACGTATTCATAAAAGGAAATTGTACATCTCGAGCTACAGAATAACTACACTGTTCCAAACTATTTTCTGGAAGCAAGGCCATGCTTGCACTGTGCGATAGTTTTCGCTGCAGAGGGAGGATGGCTATTCGCATGTATAGCATGAGGTGTGTGCAAGCAGAGTCAAGCGAGTTCACAAATTCACTTCAAGCAGAATCACTTCTGCAGTGTGTGGCTCTGGGGCTCCTTTTGCGGCACTATGTAAATGGCGATAAAGGCAAGTTTCACCTACAGGAAAAGATGCTAGTTCGAGTTTTCACCCCAACTTTTTTACATTGTTTGGGCACTTATGCACGTATGGGATGCAGACACAAAGTTGCAAATTAAATGACTACGCGAAAGCATGTAACTGAAAATTGTGTGCCCGTGTGGCTGGCTGAGCCAAGTTGTCTTCTTATAGAGCGTTAAACGAATAAATCGGTTTCAGCGTCCTATTGCTCGTTTCATTTGCTCTGCATAATTCACCAGTGCGTCTGTTTAGCTGTCTGAGCTAAACCTGACTTAGGATACAGCAGTGCGGACAAGAAAAGTTGCTTCGGTGTTTTATTTCTAATTTGATTCTGTTTAGCTTTTATTTGGCTATCTGCTGTCTTACGCAGGAATTAGGATAAGTATGTTTTTTTCTGTTGTCTACTCCACTGGATAAAATGCAGAAGCACAACGTTAAAAAAAATCCCCGAAGCTTTGGGAAGGGGAAACATGGTTGGTTTCAATCGATTCTCCCATGTATGGGAATAATTTCATGTAGTGCATATTTGGCAAGATAATAAATTTCCTCCTGAACATATGATCCGATTTTGGCTCTTGCGTAACAAGAAAAGTATGATATGCATTGACCAGTTTCAGTGCAGCGATGTGTATCATATGTGTTCTTCTATGCATCCACTCACCCGACATGTCATACATCAACCAGTGCAGATAACTCTTTATGGTACAGATCACTAAGTAACCCTTCAAACATACTTCATTGGCTGTGTTATGAAGTGGGCATCAATTTATGTGCTGTCATTGTGATTTACACTCCTAATATATGTGCAGTCATTGCACGTGTTGAGTTGCGAACAGTGCTGCGGCAAGCAGCAGCTTACTATTCGACTTGGCATCCACGATGTTGAACACTGCTGTAGCAGCGGGCTTCTCGCTCCAGCAGCCACATGAGACGACGCAACAGTGAGAATGGGTGAAATGTTGACGTCTTTTCCACTCTGAATGCTCTATTTCCAATTTAGAGCACATGCATGCAGATGACCAATGCAGCAGCAGCTTCTTACTTAAGTGACATGAACACAAGGCGAGCAGTGCCTATATAGCTTCAATAATGCACATCTCTGATGCAAGAATTTGATTTGGTGAACAATATGCATGCGCATGTGTAGAAAAGGCTGAACGGTGGTTTATTTTATTTCAGTGCGGCGCTTCATGTCTTCACATGCATTGTTGCAGCTGGTCATACCTGTGAAATCTAGCTAATGCAATGTCACTATCTCGCAGCACAGCTCATTCACGAAGCATAAATGGGACAATGAAATTGAACTTACAGTGGTAATACTCATGTGGAATTCTTATCATAAACAGCGCAAACTCAAAGCAGATGCCTATTCGTATTTAATTCACAAAGCTTTTTGTCCGAAACAACAACTTAAAGCACTCCAACAAAAATGGCGACGAAAACATACCAGTTGCAATTACCACATTTAATAATGGAATCTCAGCGTAACCGAGAAACAAAATAAAAAAGGTGGCATATTAAATAACATCACGCAGCTAGGCTACAGCTCGTATGCATTCACGGTAAAAAAGTGCGAAAATTCAACTTCTTGTATTTGGCACAATTTGGGTGAATACGCTTGCGGACGGCATGGACTTGGGACCCACGGCTTGACATATAGCCGGTATTCAATACCGTGGAATGCATGCAGGCAACCATGCGAGTTCGCCGCCATATCTGTGGCCAAGCGTCTGTTTCCAAGGCGACGTTGTGCGCACGGCCCCCAGATCACGCACCCCTCTTCTCCTCCATGCCTTCATGGCGGCCAGGCAGGCCGCGGGCCGCGACGTGACCTTGTGTTTCCGTGCAAGGCATGTGCGAGTGATTCGATAGTCAGTTGTACCGCGATAGCGTTGGTTACGCGAAAAGCCATGATTCCGCTCATGGGTGAGACAACCTTATCTGCAATTCAACCCCAGCCTCTGCGGACACCTACGAGCGAGTGCGAGTCAATCGTGGCACAAAGGTTGCAACGTGAGCGCAGTGGTCCGTTTGACAGCAGGAACTGCATCATTTCAAAAATGTTGCCCACTGAAGGCAAAGTCATACATCGACGTCAAGTGCTGTTGAGTGCAGCACAGTACGATCTACCTATCGCCAGACGCGTATGAAGTAGCCGCCGCAGATCAGCTGATTGCCAGCCGCCGCGCTCTAACGTCAGACGTGAGTTGTTTTGCTGAGTGTGAAACATTTAGCGCACCAGAAAGCCAGCGCTAAATCGGTGTACGCGTGAACCATTTTTCCAAAGAAATTATTCGGTTTTTGTACTCAACCACGTATTAGAGGGAACTGAGGGAACGCGCCGACGCAACGCAGGCGATGAGGCGCGCCGTAGTGGAGGGCTCCGGATTAATTTTGACCACCTGAGGATCTTTAACGTGCGCCGAAATCTCGTACACACGGGCGTATTTGCTTTTCGCCTCCATCAGAAAAGCGGCCGCCGCGGACGGGAATCGAACCCGCGACCTCGTGCTCAGCAGCGCAACGCCTTAGCCACTGAGCCACCGCGGCGGGTATTAGAGGGAACTTACCAGGCATAAAGTGGTGGCGCTCTACCTACCCTCGAGCACATCGAATCTCCACGGAGGATGAAACCGCGGCTGCGAACGGCGCGTATAAGCAGCGCGTCCGACGCTGCAGTTGGCTGCCACCGTGGATGTCGACGCAAGTGCACCCGCACCGCATACACGACTTTATGCCTGGTAAGTTCCCTCTAATGTCATGGATGCGGTGCGGGTGCACTTGCGTCGACATCCACGGTGGCAGCCAACTGCAGCGTCGGACGCGCTGCTTATACGCGCCGTTCGCAGCCGCGGTTTCATCCTCCGTGGATTCGATGTGCTCGAGGGTAGGTAGAGCGCCACCACTTAATGTGAATGTGAGTGCGATTAATATTATATCTGTTGACGCCACTACCAATAATCGGGCTGAAACGCAGCAGACGATGTGCGCCGGTGTTTTTTTTTTTTTCTTCGAGATGCGAGCGCAAAGTGCATGCGCTGGCACGGTGGCCCCTGACATGGCGGTTTTCAGTGTTGCCAGGCGGAGAAATCGCCCGCTAAACGTTTCATTGAATACCACATATATGCTCAGAAAACGAAATGCAGCGCGTGACGTCGCACTGCTTGCGTTTCACCGCGTGCATAACTCTCCATGGCGTTCACGTCGTGCGCTATGCACAACAGTAATATTTACACTGACCGGCGTAGTCTACGAGAAATAAACAAGGAGTTATCGCCCCCTGTCGCAGAGACTGGTGCAATAACGTGGGTAGCACAGACACAGGAGGGACTAAACGGTAGAACGAGAAGCACTTCACGCTCAAGACCAAACGCCCGCACAGGATGATGACGGCCGCTTTGTATCATACGGCGTACACAGATTGCAGTAACTGCAGCGGCGGCTGTTTACAGGCAACGCCGAGCGCTCATAAAGCAGAACAACACCATAGCGATTGTGGTTACCGAGCATGTTAAGAACACTGCACACAACACGCAAACAAGGAATACGACTGAACGGCACTAAAAATCGCCCTCAGAGAGCCCGACGACGCCGATGGTTTGACGCGAACAGCGGAGGCGGCCATTTTGGTAGAAGTCCGTAAGCGCGGAAGAACATGCTCTGATTTCTTCCGTGAGCGCGGCGTGGAGGCGGTCTACCGCGACATCACGTTGATACGGCGACACCATTGGCCTGGATGGGGGTCATTTGATGAGGAACAGCCTCATTTTTCTTGAGTTGTAACTTGTATCCGAGTATAGCAACACCATCCTCAAGTTGGGTTTACCTATCCGGGTTTTGTACTTCCCGAACTCAGGGTCCGATTTCTCTTGCTGACGGTTCATACTTACCCCCGCATGTACGAAGCCCCCTCTAGAGCTGCCAAGCCTGTATTTATTTGCGACCCGAGTTTATGTTTTACATATCCGTGGCCGGAACGAATTGCACTCCGTGGCCGGAGTGCAATTCGTTCAAACATGCCTTACTTGTATTTCTGTTAAGCTAATGAAGTTATTCCAGTATCCACTATTGAGCGAGAAACTGAGTTTTTCTTTCAAAACCCCTACCCTTTGGCTGCAAAACTTCTCGCACGTTCTCTATTAAGCCGCTATTTTAATTGAGTATCTATCCAAGCATCCTACTTCTTCTGTGATATATACAGATTAATCGCAAAATGGCGAGAAAGCTCGAATTGGTGTTTTTTCAGTCTCTAAATTGGAGTTATTCGCTACGAATCCCGGACTACACACCCATTTTTATGGCACAATTTTTAGCTATAGCTCTCGCTCTATAAAGCCCGTTTACAAGCTCGCTCTATAAAGCGCGTTGTGGGAGCACGCCCAAATCATATGGTAGAGTGTGCAGGGTTGGGGACAGTACTCGCAGGTGGCGGAGTAGGAGGTGGGATGAATGGCGTGGAGGAGGGTGACGTGCGGGTAGGTGATGGTGTGAAGGCGGCGGTAGGTGGTGGCTTCATCCTTAGTCAACTTGTCGTGGGGTGGGGGAAAGATGCGGCGTTCGAGGCGGTAATGTTCGAGGATGTCTGAATTTTTGAGGCACAGAATGGTGGACTTCCGACGGTGATGCTGGAGTGTTGGAGGGGAACGCCCGGTAGATATGCGCGCAGGCGGCAGCATGAGCCGCCTCATTCCCCTCCAGAGACTCATGTCCCGGGGTCCAGAGAATGCAGAGGTAAGGAGGGTTAGGGATGGACTGTAGGATGCGGAGGGCTAAGGGAGCTATGTGACCGGCGGCGTAATGGCGACAGGCAGCTTGCGAATCTGTGACGATGGTGATAATGTCTTGAGATGTAGTGGCTGCGAGGGCTATTGCGATTTTTTCTGCAGTTGTGGAGTCGTTGCCAATTACTGTTGCGGAAGTCAATTCAATTCCTCGGTAGTCTACTGTTGAAGTTGCGAAGGTTGGTTTATCGGCATATTTGGAGGCGTCAACGTAGCGGGTGTCTCGTGGCTTGACTTGAAGCATCTTGCGAAGCATTCGAATCCGGGCTTGTTGGCGACCCTGGTTATGAAGGGGGTGCATATTCTTGGGTATTGGGGTGACGGAGATGAAATCGCGTAGTTCCAGAGGGATACGTTGGAGGGGGTGATGGGTGGCAGGTAGTTGGTAGCCGAGGCGACGGAGGAGGTGACAGCCAGTGTGTGAAAGCTTGAGCCGTTCGATCTGGTTGACATGATGTGCCTCTCGAAGTTCGTCCCAGTTGTTATGAAGTCCCATCTGTAGTGATTTGGCAGTGGAAGTTGTCGGCGGTAGCCCTAGTGCTAATTTATAGGCTTGCCGGATGATTATATCGAGTTTTTGTATTTCACTATTTTTGAGAGTCAAATATGGAGTTCCGTATGTGATGCGGCTAATGAGGAGGGCTTGAATTGGGCGCACAAGGTCATTTTCTTTCAGTCCTTGTCGACGATTAGCAATGCGTTTGATGAAGTGCGTGATTTGTAATAGCGTTCCTTGTAATTTATGAATAGTAGAAATGCCTGCGCCGTCTGATTGGATAGTAAGTCCCAGAACACGAATTGTAGGGGTGGTTAGGATGGGAGCGCCATGTAGGCTTAATTGTGGGTCTGGGAGTCGTTGTCGTTTACGGCCTTGCGTGCGCTTTTGGAGGACGAGAAGGGCAGATTTTTCTGGTGCACAATTGAGGCCTCGGGCTGTAAGGTAGTTGTCGGTGGTGTTAATGGCTTCTTGGAGGGCGTCTTGCTGTTCCCCAATCGAACCCCATGTGGTCCAAATAGTCAGATCGTCTGCATAAAGTGCGAGTTGTATGTGTGGAATTTGTTGTAGAAGTGGCGGAAGTTGTAGCAGGGCAAGATTAAAGAGGAGTGGGCAAATGAGTGATCCCTGGGGTGTACCACGCGGTCGGGCACGAAAGGAGACGGATCGGATGGGGCCGAGGTTTAGGTTGGCTGTGCGATCGGTAAGGAAATTTTGTATGTAATTGTATGTACGTGTGCCGCAGTTAGTTAATTGGAGCCCTTCGAGTATAGCCTGATGTGATACATTCTCAAAGGCTCCTTTAATGTCCAGAGCTAGGATAGCGCGTTTGGTTTGTGAGCTCAGCGGTGTAAGGACTTTGTCTTTTAGCTGTAACAGGACGTCTTGCGAGGATAGATGTGCCCGGTAGACAAACATGTTATGAGGAAGTAAGCGGTTTTCTTCGAGGTAAGCTGTGAGCCGATTATTAACTAGGTGTTCATATAACTTGCCTACACAAGATGTTAAAGATATGGGACGAAGATTTTCTAGGGTGACTGGCTTCCCGGTCTTCGGAATGAGCGTGATTTCGGCATGTTTCCATTGAGGGGGCAGATGGTTGGTTGTCCAGCAATGATTAAAATAGTCAAGAAGTGCGGCTGTGCATTCGGGGTTGAGGTTACGGAGTAGTTTGTTGTGTATTCGGTCTTTGCCTGGTACGTTGTTACGAGTGAGGTTGCTAATGGCGAAGGTGAGTTCAATGAGAGTGAAGGGGGCGTCAAGGTCGGGATTTTCTTTTCCTTGGTAATTGCGAGGTGGAATGTTTGGTGGTTGTGTCGCGTGGTCTGCGTATTGTGTGAGGAGTTGCGCGTGGAGCTGCGTTTCATTGAGGTGGTGATTGTGGATCAGGCGACGGATGGTGTGACTGGTGTCTGCTTTGCTGGGCTTAGTACCCAGCATGGAGCGGAGGATGTTCCATGTAGACTTAATGCTGAGAGTTCCTTGAAGGTGGTTGCAAAATTTTGTCCAGTTTTGTTTGTGTAATTAAGGTGCCAGCATAGTCGGCTGCCTGTTGTGTGATGTGGGCGATGCGTGTTTTGAGTTTTTTGTTGTGTTTTTGTTTTTTCCAGCGGCGGATAAGCCCTCGGCGGGCATCCCACAGATGTAGGAGATGCATGTCTACCGAAGGGTCATCTTCTGTTATAGCTAGGGTACGGGCGTGGGCTTCGACAGTTTTTAGGATATCTTGGGTCCATATTTCAATGTCTTCAATTGTGGAGGGGAGAGGGGAGTCACGAAAGGATTTCCGGTCTGTGAGTTTAGCATGGCCGATTTTTTGAGGAATGCGGGTGTGACTGATGACGAATTCAATGATATAATTATCACTGCCTAATGTTTCGTCGAGGCGTGTCCAAGTGGCTCGTGGAACGTTGTGAGTGTATGCGAGGTCGAAGGTGGAATCTCGTGCCACGCTGTTGCCTATGCGGGTTGGGTATACGAGGGGTCGGTCCAGAACGTGAGGTGAGCTTGTTTGGCAGCGTCGTGCATTGGCGCTCCTTTTTTTACTGGTTTTGGGATAACCCCGTGCAGTATGAGGGGCGTTAAAGTCGCCGAGAAGGACTGGGCGGGGATGTTTCGTCGAGGCTTTAACTTTTGAAGGATGGAATTTATAGAAGCTAGGGAGTGCTGCGGGGACTGTAGATATTAAGAATAAAGAGACTGGTGAGAGTTTTCTTAGGCGGGATGAGTTCAATGAAGGTATATTGCCAATTAATAGGAAAGGTGTGTGCTTGTGCAGTGTGTAATTTATGAACGAGTATGGCGGTGCGAGGCTGATGGGAGTGTGTGTACGTGATGTAATTACGAAGTGATACATGAGGTGTTTCCGTTTCTTGTAAAGCAATCACATCGGGAGAGTGAAGTTGACTTAAATGGGTCAGGGAGGGCTGCTTGTTTTTATACGTACGACAATTCCACTGCCAAATAGCCAGTCCTGAGGGAGATGGGTGGGACGCTGGAGGCCTGGTAGACATGTTAGATGAGGGGCTCAGGCTGGCCGGATGGTGGGGTGACCTGAGAAGTAGTCGCCTTGGCTTTTTTATGGGAAGCGGGCATGTTTTTCTCCAAGTGTACGATGCGTTCGGCCTGTTCCTGGGCAGCTACCATGTGACTTCCCTGTTGGCCAATGGAGGGCGGTGCTGGCCGGAGAAAAAGATAATAGCAAAACACGGAGGAGGGAAGGAGCGCGGGTGAGGGCGAAAGGCGGCGATATCATAGAAGGACGCTACCTTAGTAATTTTAGGGGCGTTATTGGGCATGGCATCGACGCGCCCTCTGTCGCGAGGCGGCAAATCGAAAACGCGCGCGGCGCGATTTCCGAAAAGGCTCGCCGGTTCAGGGTCAGTCAGTGCATAGCCGGCTGCCGGCTATTCCCGCTTTCTCTTTTTGCGAACAGAATACAAGTAGCTGTGACAGCTTGGAAATATTGACGGCACGGTATCTGGTACCAGGACAGGCCGTTTAGGTTTGTCTACGTGGACTTCGCCACCAGGCTCGCCGTAATGCCGCCGCCTCCCTATGTCGCTCTTCGAGAAGTGCTTCACGCAAACCGCCGGTAGCCGATCGCGGAGGCCACGCGCAAACATAGTCACGAGACGTGAGCTCCAGATATTTTCTGGGAATAGCACGACCCCACACTTACAACCGTACCGGGTCACTGTGAGCTTTAAAGGTAATTACCTTTTATTTGCAGGATGCGTAGCCACTGTTGCAGTTCGGCAGGGCACATTTCCGCCCCATCCTCATGAAGCACGGATGTAAAACACTTGCGTTTGGGCAACATGAAAAGCGCGCGCAAATCTCAGAAGCCTGCGAGAGGCGAGAGGAGCGAGAGTGAACACTCGTGGCGAGAAGGCGGCGTCGGCAGACGTCGTCTTCTCGGGGATTCCTTCTAGTGCTTTGTTTCAAGCGCGGTACGGCGTGTAACTAGGGCCGTATTTATTAATAACTGCTGCTAAAATGTCTAGCACTTCCGTTTATTCATTTTACAGAAATAAATCTGGCAATTTTCACAATATATTTGATGGTATTACGATTTTTGTGCGTTGCGTCCGTAGAAGAACATGTAAACTACACACAGAACACAAATAAGCCGGAATGGGAGTAAATGGCTTGTGTCATAACTCAGTACCAATTCGGAGTTTTCAAAACTCCTTCCAATGGGAGTTTCGCCTTACTCCCATTATTTCGGCAGTTTTTTCAGTAGCATATGGGAGTTTCATTTTACTGCCACTACAATGGGAGTTTCCAGGGGTACCATTGGGAGTGTATTGTTTCCTCCAACTGGGAGTTTTCAGGGGGCGTATTGGGAGCAGTGCTGACCTGCATTCGAGGTTTTTTTTGTGTGTGTGTTTTTGTGCGCTTCATATATTTGCGCTGCAGTGGAATTTATTACTGCATTTGGGAGTTCTTAATAAGGGCACAGGCCGCATTTTTATTTTTCGTTGGAGATCACGTAATTTCTAGTCATTTTCCGCTACAAATGTTGAATGGCGAAACGTGAAAAGTTTGTTTTCTGCACAGTCAATTTATTGCATAAAAATTACATGAATACGATATACGTGTGAACACGTTAATAAGACAATAAAAACACTGAATCAACAAAACACCTACATCGAGAACACAAGGTATCTTGGTAAGAACTTTATCTACTACAACACTCCTCAACGAAAAAATTTAAGCCATTTGCAAACAATGAGGTCAGCATGTCGTCGGTGCGCTGTTTGCTTGCACCTGCCTCCCAAACGCTGACGTTGCCGCACCCCCTGGCACGTTCTTCTGGAAGCCACAGCAGCACATTCATTGTAGGGATAGCAAAACGCTTTAAATCTGCAGTAACAAATACATAAGCATATTGGGCATCTGACCTGAAAAAAAAAAGAAAAAGAAACGGCACTGTAAAGACGCTGAACTTGTCACTGTTGTGTCCAACTTTCCGTAATGTCTGAATGTTTAAAGCTACGCAAAATTGCACTTCTGTCCGAGACACCTGCGCTCACTAGTTCGTCAAAACGAAGTGTTCTGCTGTTCAAAAAGGTGCGCGACCCTTGTGGCGACCAACTTCTCAAAATGCTTCCTTTCCCTCTTTTCCTTGCGTGTAGTGTTCTGGGAACGAGCTTCAGGTTTTACCACCTGCACTGCCCCTGTCTCCCCTCACCGAAAGTTAAGGAAAAATTTCGGTCGGTGTGACGCCTGCGCGTGCCCCCCTTAAAAAAAATAAAAAAATAAAATAAGCAGTCGTCTGTCGACTCTACAGAATGCTCCCCCGAATGGCGTTTGCTGGTTATAGTTACACGCGCCTAGCGTACGGAGAGCTCCCACGGGGCCCCGACCTTCTCCCTTTCCAGTGAAAACAATCGCCGGCGGCACGCGGCAGTCACCCTCCTAGTAGCAGGCGCGGCTGGCACCACACCTACTTCTAAAGAAAAGCGGCCGGCCTGCGACGTTTGACCGGCCAACTTCACCCTCGCCTGCCAGTAAGCCACAGACACAGCCTAACAAAAACACCTAACAGCCGTCCAGAGTTCGGACAGTTTTCATTCTGCTTGCGAGTGTGAATGAGTGACCCGCGCAAATACGCATTGCTTTCACACCGTTCGGCCTCCCCAATGACGTTCCGGGCATGGTGCCGTCTTTCACGCACTACGCTCACCTCCAGTGGCGGAGAATCGCCCGTGCAGTGGCGCGGGAAACACGTTGAGTTTATTTGACGCTAGAAGGGGCACAAGTCTCCCAAAATGTTGCGTACAATAAAAAACATGAAAATCTTACCTTCAACCACCTCGCAGAGGCACAACCGCGTTGTTGAGCCAGTCTCAGCGATCACTGCATTTAGGCCTCGCGTCGGCTCGCTGGCGAATTCCGTCGGCTCGAAGGTCGGTGACACGGAGGCGACGTTGCAGTCCGTCGCACGTCAGTCCAGGTTGGTTCCACAATGTTCGCAACGAGCTTCGGTTGTTGGGAAGCACTTCACATTCGTTCGTGCGGCCGCAAGTTCACACTGGCAATAAATTTTCGGGGACGCTGGCGCTCACACGACACACGACACCAACTGGCAGCCATTTTGTAAGGACGCGTAGAGGGGGAAGGGGTGAAGGGGAGGAGAAGGAGATGGAGGAGGCGTGGGAGTTTTTAATACTCCCATTAGGACAAACGCAGTAATCACAGCCAGATACTGCGTTTTGTGAAGAGGTACAACCGTGGTAAATGCGCTTATTTACGACGGCTTGTGGCCCCCGGTGTAAACTGGCAGTTTTTCCACCATCATACTACCACACGTGGGAGCAGGCCGCCTGTCGTGAGGAGTTTAAAAGACGTATTCCAGCCAAGAAACTCCCATTCAGGCTAACTTGTGTTTTGTGTGTATATGGCAACGCGCTTGACGCGTCATCTTTTGGGCTGCTTTGCAAGCTACACTCCATCCTCGCCAGAAAGTGACATTAACGCACCACCCGCCCGCGTTGTCCCAGCCCAGCGAATTCCCCTCCTCAAATACTTCTTTCTCCGTGGTGCTGGATCCAATGGCATACCGATCAATTGCACTTGCAAGTTGCGTTGGAAAGCTGATGGAGCGAATCATTCTCGCACGTCTGGAGTGGTTCCTGGAGCGTTACAATGTCTACCCTGATGTCATGGCTGGATTCCGTCGTGGACGCTCATCCATTGACAGCGTTATTGATTTGGTGACTTTTGTGCAGCAGCGGAAAAGTGCGAAGCGGATATGTGCAGCGTTGTTCCTCGACGTTAAAGGGGCCTACGATAACGTGGAGCACGATGCGATTCTAAAGTACTGCAGGCTGTGGGGCTCGGTGGCCGGGTCTACCAGTGGATACGGAACTACCTAACAGAGAGGTCATTCTTTGTTATGACTGCAGATGGGCCGACATCAGCTCACTATACTCACCGTGGTGTTCCCCAAGGAGGCGTCCTGAGCCCTACACTGTTCAACCTTACATTAATTGGCCTGATTTCTCGCCTTCCAAGGAGGGTTCACGTGTCAATATACGCCGACGATATGTGTGTTTGGGCAGATGGCGTGACTCGTCGGCATGTGCGCGCCCGACTGCAAAATGCCGCAGACTTGACGACCTCATATCTACACGGACAAGGGTTGGAAATATCCAGCAGCAAATGCGCCGTGCTTCCGTTTACACGAAAGCCTATGTATGCATACCCTTTGTATATTAATGGTGAAAGGGTGTCTTATGTGAGAAATCACAAGTTTCTCGGCATAGTTGTCGACAGAGGCCTTTCTTGGAGCGCTCATGTTAACGTTCTAAAGAAGAGGCTCTCTGCAGTGGTGCATCATGTGCTCAAACTCATCGGCGGCAAGACGTGGGGAACACCCCTGAAGTCGATGTTACAGCTCTACAACGCGCTGTTCTTGGGCTATCTGCGATACAGTGCCCCTGTCCTTTCTGGAGCGTGCCGCACAACTACTCGGTCACTTCAGGGTATACAAGCTCAGGCCCTGCGAACCTGTCTTGGTCTACCACGATGTACGTCCACAGCAGCGACCATTGCCCTGGCTCGAAATTACCCTTTGGCAACCTTTGTGGACGTTGAAATACTCATGACACATATCAGGCACCTCGACCGTCTACCTGATCATCACCTCGCGGAAATACCAGCGACCCGTCCCCGGGCGTCGTTCGCAAGGGTAGTAGCTGCCCACAACACCAGCGTTCCATCGAACTACACGCCGGCGATGAGACCGCTCGTTCCGCTGTGGTGTGTGATGCCGCCCCGAGTGTGCCTAGATATCCCAGGAGTGACAAAAAAACGTGATCTTCCAATTCCGGCCCTGCAACAGCTCGCTTTGACGTACATGCACGAGACATACAGTGACCGAACGCATGTATACACTGATGGCTCGGTAACATCGTCGGGTTCTGCCGGAGCTGTTGTTATACCACGACTGTCACTGTACAGCAAATTCAAGATAGCCAATCTCACGACATCCACGGCTACAGAACTTACGGCCATCCGTAGCGCTCTTCACACCATCGAGCAAAGTTCGTGCCGCAGATGGGCTATCTTCTGTGATTCGAAGCCTGCACTTCAGTCACTCCAGTCAGCGCTGTGCCGGGGACCTCACGAACTGCTCCTGACAGAAATAAGAATGGTGTACGACCGTGCTGCCCAGGCGGGTCATGATGTCACCCTACAGTGGCTTCCTAGCCACTGCGGCATTGTCGGTAATGAAAGTGCGGACGCTGCCGCCCGGCTGGCGCATCAAACAGCGACAACTGTACTCATCCCATTGTCTAGGACGGACGCAGCTAGGGTCCTCCGCATTCTTGCCCGGGAAACAGCTATCTCCCAATGGTCTCCAGAAGATTTCACATGCGCACGCATTGGTGCCTTTGACCCGCACCTGCAACGTCCCCTTCCACTAGGCCTCCCAGAGTCTGACGCAACTCTTCTTTGCCGTCCCTGGCTGGGGGTGGCATTCACAAATGCTTACTCGTACTTAATAGGAATGGCAGCAAGGGCGGAGTGCGAAACGTGCGGCACATCGGAGACGATACGCCACGTTTTATGCGAGTGCCCACGCTCGGCTGAAGGAAAAAAGCTGTCGTCAGCGCTGAGGAACCTGGACTCTCGGCGGCCATTTTCGGAGGAGAAGGTTCTGTGCCACTGGCCTTCTCAGTCATCCGCTCAGAAGGCGACTAAGGAACTATTACGTTTTCTACGGGCGACGAACTTGAACACTAGGCTATAGAGTGAGAGCCTCCAGTGTCAATCACTGTCAGTGCCTCAGTGCTGGGCGTACGTGTCTGGTCCAACTTTTCCTCTTTTTTTTCCTCTCTCTTTTTTTGCCCATTTCCCCTTTCCCACGTGCAGGATAGCAAACTAGGCTCTAGCCAGGTTAACTTTCCTGCCTTTCTTCTACATTCTTCCTTCCTTCCTTCCTTCCTTCCGTGGTGCTGACCCACCCACCGCTCGAAGCTCCCGCGATATTGCTACGCGAAGAAAAATTCGACGACTGTACACGTGCACTCACTGCTGGTAAAGGATTTTTGTTTGGCTCAGCCACTACAGCGCTCGTGTTGTCCTCGCAAGTGTCGTCATGAACGGGACTAGGATGGAACAGCGCGCTCGCACTGTCGACCTTGTGCGTTATCTCGACTTCGCGTCCCTTTTGAGAAATGCCGTAGAACATGACTAGTGCTATAGTGTAAAGGCCCCACGGATATGTAACTGCTTTCCGCATTCATTTAATTACAGCCGAGCAGTATTTTCTCTTTGCAGCCACTTGAATCATGTGGTAACAACAATTTTTACCTGTAAGGGTCGCATACGTTTTCAACTCCGAAACCGAAATTGATTGCGCAGAAAAATCTGGAGCAAAGTGCACATAACAACCCTCAAGACTCAAGTTAAGCCGAGTTCAAAAATTACAGTTCTATGTCACACAATCAGCTCCATGGTGATTGAACGGTTGCAGCGCCAGTGTCCCCACTGGTTTTTAGTATTGAACTCTATGGTCGTCCGAGTTTTTAAGCTTCATTCGCAAACGCTTCCAGTTAAAACATGGCTGCACGAAAAAAGGAATATCGATTCCTTGGTCAGACAATTGCCGTTTGTGCAATCAACCAGAAACTGTTGACCATTGTTTTGCGCTGCGCCGTGACGCGGTGTTTTTCTGGGACGTTTTGCACCGGACACTGAAAAATGGCATTGACATCACTCCGTACACCATTCGCATCTTGCCATTTGAAGACGTTAATCGGGTGCCGTATGACGGTTTTGTTCTCCAAGGATTGTTTAGCTTGTGGAAGTGCCGCATGACTGATCGGCAAGCGGAACCCCCTAGGCTAACCAAGCGCATTTTTCGGGAGCAGGCAGCGTTGGTACGGAGCGTTTATTCGACGCAGAGTGATCCACCGGAGTTCATGCCTTTTTTGGATGCGTGCGTTTGCTTGCCTGAGTTTTCAAATGGTGCCAACCTTTGATAAACTGACGTGCTTACCATTTTGCTGTATGATAGTGTTGATATTGTGTGTTAATTGTCTTGTCTAAGTTTTTCGATAATTTCCGTGCATTAAAGAAAAAAAAAAGAAGTGGAGCAATCGGATAGACGCCGGCTTCATAACGCGAGGGACCCAGGTTAGAATTCTACCACAGGAAGCGTTTTTTTCTTTCATTTTAACAACGACCATTCATCATCATCCTGAGAGAAAGTTGGCTTTCCTGCAGGGCGTATTGGCGTACAATGGCATCAGTAAGGACACTAAAGATGCTCTTTAAAATAAAACTCCCACCTCCCCTCGCGGGAACCCCTGTGTAGATGCGACGCATAAGGGGTTCACGTTGCAGCGTTGGACAGCGGAGGAACGGCGCTGGAAAGATGGAGCGGAGCGGCGCAGGCACCGCGTTTTATAGCGCGCATAACGGTGAGGGGACGCGCCGGCGCCAGTGCGTCTGCCGCGGCTATGACGCAACGCAATCCAACACAATCCACTTTAATCCAATCCAAATCCAATCCAAGCCAAGCCAATCCAATCGAATCCAATCCAATGCCCCTCGCGAGAGAGTGTTCGCTATCGGAGAGGAGAGGGGATGATCGGCGGAGAGCGCAGCTGGCGCGGCGAGGAGAATGGGGGAGGGGTGGACGCCGACAACGCCGGATGGATGCAGGTACAAGGCGAGTGAATGAGATGCGTTCGCATCTAAAATTCGGCTGAATTTTCAGCTTTTTCTGAAGAAAATTCAGCTTTTTTTCTGAAGAGCCCAATAATTCCGCTGTTGTTATAACTGAAGACCACTAAACCCTACATCCCCCTTCCACTACCCCCTCTCCCCCATGCCCAATAAATGTTGCAACGTGGTAAACGAGTGACGTCGTCGGCTGTAGCGCTACCATATATTATATAAAAGGGTGTAGAAGCGACGTTTTCGGGGAATGTAGACGAAGTGGAGGTAGTTGCCGCGCTCAGCTTGTTCACTAGTGACGCACATTACTCTCAGAGGTGAGGCACCTTATCTTGCCAAATATTTCAGCAGTATGTAGGGGTGTGAATTCAGTTTTTGCTTCGACACATGCGTTGTATAGACCTCCTACGTCTATGTAGGTTTTCTTACATTGAAATTTAGTTTTTTTGCGCCTGTCCTGCATCGTCTGACGACGTATTGGGGAGGGTCGAAGCATGCAATGTATAAGTATATTCAAACATTGTAAGTGTCTCTCTTGCCACACGGCGCGCGCTGATTGGGTGCCGGAGAAGCACCAACGGGAGGACCAATCGGGCGCTTGCTGAGGAGGTGGCGACCTCTCTTGCGTTGAACCGGATTTAAGCAATTAAATGAGACACAAACTGGGCGTAAGTTGCCTTCGTGTCACACGACGCAACATGCTAAGAAGCATGCTTTACAGGAGAGAACCTGGTGTTTGAAACCAATTTCGAGATGGAATTTACAATTTTCGGTTATTAATACAAATAAATCTTGATTATTCCTGTATTTTAAATCAGTTTAAATCACGTTAATTTATTTTGAACCGGCTTTATCTATTATAGACTTGTTTTTTTACCATCGTATGACAACTTGATTTACCGTGACGACATCACAATACGACAGGAGACGGCAACAGCCCTAGCCCCTAAGGTGCTTCGCCCCTAAAAGCACACGCATGTCGCCGCTCGCGTTGCAGCTATGAGTCTTTGTGAATGTATCACTTAGTGCGTGACGTAGTGTGGGCCTGATAAGATAACCAAAGGGAATCTTCTGTACCATTTCGCTCTACCGTTGCTATGAAGATGCCACGCGTGATCGGTACGCCTGAAGGGCAGCCGAAAGAGCCTGAAGTATCGTTGCTGGGGAGTAATAGCGCTACCTATCACCATCGCAGCTTGGCTGCTAAACCCACTTCACGTAGTGGAATGGCCGATTATTCTTCTTTTGTTACGGCATAACATTGATTCGGGAACACCCTCTTCGCAGCTGCCTCTGCACGATTACTCCCCCAGGCCGTGGCCGAACGGTCAAATGCACGTGGATGCGGATGCGGCCCGACAATACCGGCCGCAGTTCGAATACAGAGGTATATAGTGAGGAATCTCGTTGGTACGGTTCGGCATAATACGTTTTTCAACATATGTTTTTGTTTTTCATTTCCGGCCGAAGTCCCTTAGAAATAATGAATTTTCGTGCGTTTACTCGGATCGAGGCTCAAAGGCTAGGGCAACTCGTACGGCTGACCTACAGCACAACGGTGCGCCGCATGCTCGACTCTCAGGGTATAGCTCACCCCACAGCGCGCCTACTAGTTTCGCGATTGAACTTTTACATCTGTCCGCTCCCGCGTAACATGCATCTTATACATAACAAGAAGGGGCGAGAGGCCAGAGCCCGTGCCCTGCAGAGACGCTTTGCGAAAGTCGAGAACTTTGCCTATGCGGACGCGGACGATTGAAAGAAAAAAGTGGAATTTAAAAGCGGAAAAGTGGAGTTTAAAAGAACAAAGTGGAAAGTGAACGCAAAAGAGGAAGCGCGCGGACATGGCACGCGAGTTCGGTTTGCCAGTGTCAACGCTCAACACTATTGCCAGTCAGAAAGAGGAACTTCGAAAAAAGCTGCAAGTTTTTGGCCACGGTGGAAGACAAACGCGAGGTGCGAAGCATCAGCAAATGACAGACGTCCTGCTTACATGGTTCTAGGAAGTTGAAGTGGTAGGAGTGAACGTCGATGGATCAGTCCTACCCCAAAAAGTTGAAAACACCGTGCTCTTCCTGGACATTGAATATTTCCAAGCATCGGGTGGCTGACATCACCAATTTAACGTACGACACAGTATGTCGTAAAAAAAAACAGTTTCCAGCGAAGCGAGAAATACCGGGTGCCTCTTATTTACATTTCAGAAGAATTTACTCCTGGACATCGAAAAAAAGAACGTGCAGAAGAAGTTCCCCAGCTACTTCAATGTTACTCAATAAAGTGAGTTTATGGCGGAGTATAGATATTTCCCATCTTTTTTAGCCTCTATGGATAACGCGATTTTCGCCTACTACGTTTTATTTTCCCGTTCCCGTGAAAAACGTATCAACGATATTTCACTGTACACGAACATTTTGTACCCTCTCATATGTAGCTGCCACGAATAGCGCTTCGGAGTATTCGGTTACGGTGTCGTGATCAAGAACCTCATCGTAGCAGGTTCGGCTTCAAACATTATGCAGTTGCCTCTTCTCGGTTCGTTTGGAAGCACCATTATTAATTTATTTTTTTCCAGCGGGCTGAACAAGAAAAGTTTCAACTTGCCTTGGACATTGGGCGCTCTTTGTAGGCATCGAAGAGGAAGAAGGTGATGCACCCGGAGAAATAGCAGACCGCGTGGTAGAAGGGCAGAACGTAGTAATCGTTCATTGTGTCCACGAGCGTTCTGAAATAAAAGAACCACTTGTATATGTCTGTACAGGCAGCAAAGCAATCAGCGTTCTTTTTTTTTTTGTCAGTAATGCATTTATGAAAAGACAGCGTCAAGATTTTGTTTTCGAAGCTGGAATATTTCATCGCCTATACAAAGGTGGACCTATTAAAAGCCGAAGGAATGCCATCAATAACAATTCAAAATATGAGAGGCCCGAGAGTAGAGCCTTGATAGAGGAAGGGAATTAACCCTATTATCAGGATGGTATGGTTTTCGGGACAGCCATAGTCCAGGCCGTGTTCGGTGGGAATGAAGAACTTCAGTGCCTCCTTGATCTGGGCACAAGGAGAAGCTGGTCAGGGAGGTGGGCGGGGCTTTAGCCAGCCGAGTCGGACTCAGCAGGATGCGCTGCTTGCTTTGGGGGTGAACTGCTGATATTACGAAGAAAGAATACTTCTCTACATTTCCAAAGCATGTGGCTAGCATCAGCACTGCCTCCGCAGCGGTTGCAGGGTGTCGGTTTCAGTTTCCCGTCATATGAAGTGTAACCTGGTCGGGGGGAGTAAGGTGTTCGTTTGTGCATGGCAATTTACAGTGTCGTGGGTTGTTGTCAAGTAAGTTTGGAGAGCGGAATAGGAATATTCCTTCTGTTGATTTTAAACTGTTTAAGTATATCCGGATTATCATAGACCTCCGGATCTTGAATACGTAGGCTTCTGCGAGACACCGCTAGTAGACTCATTGAAGAAGGGGCACTGTCAATTTACTTGAAGAATACATTAACCTATTACATAAATAGTCGTTTGAGAGATACGAAATACGGGTGGAAATCAAATTCGGCCAGTTTTACACTATAGTGGCACATGGCAGATGGTGTCAAAAGCTTTCATTAAATTAAAATATGTAAAAGGCATTCAGTTGACCTTAACCTTAAGCGGCTCGCAAGCGTGAGACATAAAACTGACATTACGGAGGTCTTTCCCCCGACGAGAAAGCTGTGTTGTTTTGCTGACCTTGTGCTTTTAGTACTGAAGGATAGTAGCGCATGTAGAACGAACTAGAATTGATAACAAGTGGTGCATGCAATAGGAATCGGTCGGTAGCTTGTGAGATAGAATTTAGAAATGACTTAACAATAGAGACTACTCGCGCTTTTTTCATACGACCGCGAAACGTGTTGATTCTGAGGCAAGTTTAAAATACCTGACTCACAACCAGACCAAGGAGAATATCGAATGCCTCGAGTACTCCGGAAGGAATGTCATCAGGGCCGAACGAAAAGGTTGCATTTAGTCACCTTATTACTCTTGAAACGAAACTTTGGAAAATTAACATTTGAGCGGTCTTAACAGGATAACAAAAAGAGGGAAAATAGCTAGCCTCGTTTATTTATCTACACGCGGAACGGAATCGCGACGCAAAAGCATTCGCAACATCAGGGGCGGTATTCTCGTAACTGTCCCTTTTGAAAACGTCCCTTTTGCGTCCCTTTCATCGTGACGTACTTCCGGTTAAGCAGTGGGCCTTTTATTCAAATACCGTAACTGTTGTTGCAAACGCATTTTAATGAACTGAAACCGTATCAGAGTATCTTTTATGTGTTCATTGTTCCGCGAGCTAACCAACAACAAGGCGACGAAAAATCGTCTGCTCCAAATCGTCTGCTCCGCGTAGCCACGGCTCATAGCTCCGCCGTGCTTGCATGGCGTCACATCCGGGTGTTCGCTTTAAGCCAATCAGGGCTCGCTCAAAAGGGACACTTTTGAAAGGGACACAAAAGGGACAAAACACGGGAATACCGCCCCAGATGTCTTCTCTCCCCTCTCGTCGAGGACATAAATATCTCCCCGTAAATACATTGAAGTTTGTTATCGTGGAGCAGCTTAGCACTTCGAATTGCACTGGCTTCAAAAGCAGTGTAGGTAGACACATTCCGTAAGGCAGGGATTTACAAAGAGACCAGAGGTCACGAAACTCAGCCTGCAACCTTTCCTTGACCTGGTTTCCGCGCTTGGGTCTAAGTTCCGGATATCATCTTTAAAACCCGTTCTAGTTCTCCATAAAACCGGGGCTCGATTTGTCCTGCTTGACAACTTGTTGCGCTTTTCGGCACGATGAGCTTGAGTGCAAAAGCTACTTTGCTTATTATTATCACTATGGTTTCAAATGAGTAATTAATACCACCAAAATACGAGTTCAAACATCCAAATTCTGCGGTTTTACGCGTCGAAGCTACGCCTGGACTATGAAGCTTGTCCCACTGAATGTTTCCGGATTAATTTCGCCGCCTGGGGATCTTTAAAGGGATCCTGCAACACTTTCGATAAACGCTTTCAGTCTTTCCTTCGCGTCTGGAAGCACTGCGAAAGCTACAGTTATCACAAGCACGTAACGGCACTGCGTGATTTGCTTGTCGCACCAGATACGCCTTCCATTTCTGCTTTGTCTTTGTGGCTTTATTTTTAAAGTTGCTATCGCAAAGCGTAAATTGCTGCACGTGAAGGAAAACCGGCCAACAGCCGCTACATGGCCTTAGTGACGTAATTTGGGCCGTCGAAGAACGTCAAGACCGGGAAAGAGAGAAAACTCTTTTGAGCGAGTTTCCAAGTTATCTGACGGGCCTTGAGCAGTAATTTTTGGTTAAAGTAATTCGCGACCCCCTAATCTAAGTACTGGGTGTGTAGGGTGACTACTTGTTCGGCAAGCATTTAAGATTTCAAAAAATGTTGAAAAAAGTGTTGCAGGGTCCCTTTAACGTGCGCAGAATTCTCGACTTACAGTATTTTTTATTTTCCGCCTCTATTAGGAGAATGACCGCCGGAGGGTGAATCGAACTCATGCGTGCAGACCCTTATAAAGCATGCAGACTCAGTGCCCTTGACCGCGTCAAAGAATTCATTGCTGTCAACTGCCTTGTGCTTATGATTTTGTGTTTTTGCTTTTGCTTGTTTCGTTCTACAATTTACACCAATGGAGACAGCGTCCGAACAATGACAGTGTGTATGTTTTCTTTTTGCGTGGTCAATTTAAGAATTCAGACCCTATTTGCCCTCCCAATGCCCACACCTGGTGCTCACACATTCGCCAGCGGACCAGCGGGAAAGCCTGAAAAATAATATGCGAATGCTGACTGTATCAATTCTACTTGTCGAAGTACGGGGTGTATATTGTCGTAGATCCCGTTACCTCTCCCGCTCTCGTACAGGAAGGATGTAGAACGCGTTGCCCTTGGCGGCTCGCTAGAGCCTATCAGCGACTGTCCTCCAGGGCTCTTGGTTGTTTTTCCCCCCGGACACCCGCTCCGCGTTACAAGCAATCGGGAAACGATGGAGTCACCAAGGGCAACTATAGTGTTTGAAATTAACGCTGTACGCACCCATTCAATTGCGGGAAGGATATAATACTTCGTTTCAGTTATTTCTTGGTCTCTCGGAAAGAAAATTTATTAATAGCCGATACAAAGACCACCCGCTGTGCTAAATACTACACGGGTAGCCTAAACCATACACACTGCATGTATCACTTCATAACTCTATCACACCACTCACTACACACACAGTTCACTCTACAGTTCTCCGTAGTTGGATCACATCCACTACAGTTCACGGCAACACTTCACCATCAATACAACAGTCAATAGGGTAGAATAGACACTTCTATTTGCTTGTTTACCACACAGATAAACCGAGTGGGCCACCGCTGAAGGAACTGCTCTTCCCCCAGCGCGACGAGCTCAGCCTCCAGATGATCGAATAGACGCGAGCGCATTTCTCGAAGCATTGGAAACATGCACTTTTACGGTCGCGCTGCGGCATCCGGGGCCATGTGATCTGAGACTGAGATCAGCTCACTCGTAGGGGCGTTGCACGCGTTCCACAGCGCAACTTCCTTACTACAGGGAGCAGTGGCGTAGCCAGAAACTTTTTTCCTGGGGTGTTCTCGTCCTCGCTAGAAAAAATATAAATAAAGAGAGCCTGCACCCAAACAACATCTAAGTCATTTTTTAGTAAGCCTAAACACTTATTTTCGTTTTTCCATTTTAATACATCGACCCGGTGTGTAAATGACATGGACGAAAAAGAAGCCTAAAAGAGCGGGGGGGGGGGGGTGCAGTGCTCACAAAATTTCGGGGTGTGCGCCAACAGAGAGGATGCCAACGGACTAGTCACCACGGGATGTAGCCGCAGCAATGGCGGAATGCCACCCCCTTCCCTTACGCCATCGACCGGCCCACCGAGACTGCAGTCACATCGCCTGCGCCTCCATACTGGCTTTGCCAAGAACTGTCTCTCCAAAATCGGAGAGGTGAAATCCCCTTTGTGTCCAGCTTGTGATGTTCGGGAGGACAGGAAATAAAATCTTTATGAAACATTTTTTAGGACCCTGGACACACCATTGACAGTGTGATGTGGGATTTGAAAGACCTTTTGCCAGTTTGTGACTCAGTCACTCGCCCTTGTTACTTTTGCTGTGCGTGTGCGGGCGCGTGTACGTGTGTTTGTATACACGACCGCAAAGGCTCACAAACAAGGGTGCAGGGCATTGGCCCGGCCATTCTATAAATGGGCTGGTGCGACAGCCCTATACCGCTGGAATTCCTGCTCGTTAACTTTGTCCTTCGTGCGGAAACGTGCGCGCCCAAAATTAACCAGCGCAATCGCTCACTAAACGAACGGTCACCGGGCAAGCCCCAAGGGCGCCCTGAGCGGGCGCTGCTCCGGCCGGGTTTTTTTCCTTCCTTACGGGGCTGCACGTACACTCATCTGTTTCCGCGGAGAAAACTGGTCGCGGGTCATGAATGCGGCCGATAGCATCTCCCCGGGTGTTTGCGCGCCCGAGAAAACAGGCGCGAATCGCGGTTAGCCAGCGGCCGGGCCGACAGCGATGTAGTCCGCCGGTAGTATATCGCGCAGCTGGTCGGCCAGATAAGTGTGATGTCACAATGGCGCCTAGCGGGAGCAATAGGGGCTGCGCGGGCGTCAGCGAAAACCGGCCGCGCATGGTTTCGAGCACGTATACCGAAACCCGTGCCCTTTCGTGGGAAGTTCACTACCGAATACACTCCCCCGTTGCGCGGAGGCAAAATTCTGCGGCGTCCTGATCCCGGCGGTCGCCTCCCATAAGCGCAGGGTGGAGATGTCGCCGTTCGAACGGCGCCACTGCCAGCCAGACTGCAGAGAGACGGAGTACTCCCGAAGGCTATTGCATCCCCATGAAAAAGCTGTCGCCATCCGATTTCACTAGCGCTCGTCGCAGCTGAGTGTTTGAAGCACTGCATGCTGTACGCATGTGACGCAGTATCATGCTTCACTTGGAATAGCAAGACCTTTATAGGAAGAAACATCTGTGCGATAGCGCGTTCTGCAGTGAAGAAAAAGGGACTGGGCCCACGGCCTCATCTGCGGGCCTTCTTCCCTTACCTCTGTTTAGAACGAGGGGCCTGTGACCAGACTGTGTTTTCGAATGCGTACAATTTACGTACATGCAGGATTTTCTTTTTTTTTTTTCCCTTCGTCTAGAATGCATAGCTTCGGCTTCACTGCGCGTTTGCGCCGACGGCGCCGAGTAGCGTCTGTGTGTTTCTGTCTGCGTGTTCAGCGTTTCTTGCTGAAAAATTTCATGAACATTTTCTTGCGTCATGTGTATCCGAAGCAGTACATGACTCAAACGTTGATATTGATCCCACCAAATAATCTGTTTCCAATAGCACTTTTTTTCTCGCACCATGCACGGAAGTCGAAATATATTCGTTGTTGCAATCCTTATCTAATAACCCTTCAGCCGGACACGACGACACTAAGGCTCCGCCTATTATAAAGCTGTAGCAAATATTTTGTGGTTCCTGTGCTTCATATCTGTAATTACGCTCTTACTACTGCTGCCTTTCCGAATGCAATAAAAATTGCCCGAATAGAGGTGGTCCAATGGGCCATATAAGCAACACTAGACCAATTTAAAGCCTGACTATTATCTCAAAGGTACTACAATACTTGATAAAGGAATGGTTATAACCATGTTTCTCGATTCGACTGGCGCGATGGGGGACCAATAATTTGGTTTTAGTCCAAATCGTTTTTTTCCCGAAATGGCATTGTTAAATATTAAAGATAGAATACTCAATAATTTTGAAAATAAAGGATATACCGTTGGACTTTGCCTAGATTTAAGGAAGGCATTTGACTCCATTAGGCATGGCATACTGTTTGATAACCTTCCCTTCTATGAGATCCGAGGTGTCGCCTTGAATTTGATCCGTAGTTACTTATCCGAACGCTCAGAGCTTACGAGTCTCAATGGCTACCGATCGTCGACAAAAAAAAATATTTCATGGGGTGTCCCTCAAGGTTCCATATTAGGCCCAATGTTATATATTTTACACTGTTCACTCCCGTTCACTCCCGTTATCCCGTTTATGCCGATGATACCAGTATGTTTTTTTGTGGTCCGTTTTTGCATGGTTTCTAAAATTCTGTTAGCATCTGGCTCAGTAAATTATCAAAGTGGGTGACTTTAAATAAAACTGAATTAAACGTCAGAAAACAAAACAAAAACAAAACATGTTTAAACCTAGAAAAAAGTTTGGTGAATATGACCCTTCGGTAGAATTTGGGAATTCTTCTATCGGTCTTGTGTCCGCTTTTAAATTTCTAGGAATTCTTTTTCATTAAATCGTAGTTGATCTCTTCATATTAGTAAGGTCCACGCCATTGTGTGATGGTCTGTTGCCTTGCGCTATATAATTAGATATCTGGTCCCAATCTGGCTCATGCACCAACTGTACTACGCGATAGTGCTTTCTCATCTTGATTACTGTAAAAGTACGGGGAAGCACGACGGCAACAAATTTAAACAGACGTCTAGTACTAAAAAAAAAAAAAATCCCGGGCCGTCTCCACTAACGTGAAACCTGGGGAGGGGCGGAGAATGCAGTGTATAAGTGTGTTCTTGGCGCCTTGGCCAACGGAGATGAAACAGTTGGGGGGGGGGGGGGGGGGGTAGAGGTATAGAGCTTTGCTGTAAAAGTGTCTTGTCTTTGAAGCACAAAGCTCTCCAGCGCGAGGTGTAAACGAGTGTGCCGGTGTTTTAGTACCGTGACTACATGAGACGACGATTACGACGACGATTACGACGACGACGACAGGAGACGCCAACAGCCCCGGCCCCTTAAGAGCTCTTCGCTGCACTAACTTATAGTGCGCACCACTCTGCCCGTAATTTCCGCAGTATGGTTTTCTTACAGTGCATCAGTTGTTTGACCTTAAGCTTAGTCTTTACATTCGCAGTGAAATATCAAAGAATCCAATATTTTCAAACCTTATTTACCAGTGAATTTGCATTAAGATCTTCGACCGAGTTGTTTTAGGACTAAGACCAATAATATGAACAAACTATGGTGCACAAAAATTAGCGCACATAATTCCCACCTATCTGAACAAGCCCCCAGCTACACTGCAATTACTTTAACAAACGATGTCATGGCTGGCACTAAAGGAAAAAAGTTAAAAATTACTTTCTGTCTTGAATTGTGTAGCGTTACTATGAGGAGTTTGCTATTTTTTGGGTTGTCCGCCCTGTTGTGATTACTGCTATATTACTTTTGAAAACTGTTTATTTTTGTCTTTCCTGCATTGACTTCGTATAGCAAGTTCTCATGTTCTGTATCTTCTGTTTTGTTTCACACCATTGCTGTGCAATGTCGCATGTAAGGTGGAGATGGCCGCCGTCAGGCAGAGTTAATCTGCCTTTTGCCTCTCCACCCGAGTCGTCGTTTGTCTGAATAAAATGAAATGAAATGTTGCCTATGTTGCAATTGCCGATGCGGTGCTACAAAAGCGGCTGTCTGACAGCCCCTTCGTTTGAACCGAGCTGTCGCTCGACAAACTTGGTTTAACCGTGTTCAACCACAGCAATTCTCTTCTACTTCGGTGTGTTGCCGAGGGAGCAGAACGTTCACAGTGCGAAGCGGTGCGGACCGCTTTAGCACAACTTCTCGGTTCCCGCTATAACAGTATAGTTACTACCATTCAAAAGTATGTTTGACCGCCCTTTGCTTACTTCCTATATTCTCTCTGCCTACAGAGAACTTATAATATGCAGTTTTGTCTGATCCCTAACAGCACCGATGCGTCTTTCCTCATTACTGCGCGATGTGTACATGGTAGAGATAGGATGCACTCACGAGACGGTCTCGGTCATGGCCACCATGAAGGGAGTCATGTGGGTTCCGGCCACCTGGTAAGCGGACACAGAGCACCCCACCAGGGAGAGCAGGACGAACGCGCCGATGAGCCAGCGGCGCCGGCTGCAGTGAGGAAAGGAAGCACCCACAGTATGCAGCACGTGATCGATGACGATAGCAGATGTAAAAGGCGCGAGTGGATGCGGTCAGCGCAGGAAACAACTGCAAGGTTAATGAACGGAGCATACGGTTGCAAACTGTGATTCTCTTTACTCATAGTTGGCCTTCATGCAACTTTTCTCTGAGCTCCGTTAGGCACAGGCAGAGAGTCTGCTTTGATGGCGTTATCCCAGTGGCGTTTAATGTGTACTGTTATACAGCTCACAACGACCGAGGATGTACGAAGATGCCCCCTCCCCCCTCCCCATCCCCCACACACATACTTGTTTTGTGAAATCGCCATTAATGCCTGGGCAGCGCGTGATCATGTGATGACATTTGGAATCACTATAGCCTTAGGTTGTACTCTGAGGGAAAGCGCTCCGCCATCTATTATGTACAGTGTGTTGCGACGATAATTCGAACACTTTAAAATTTTTTCCTGAGCGATCCGCCGCTCTGTTCACGCTCAAACTTCACACAAAGGTCGCATTTTGTGGTCTATTTTGTTTGACACCGGGAACAACAACGGTACTTGCCTGTTTATTATGAAAATAAATAAAAACGATTTTCGCCTATGGGAAAATGGAGGCGATTTGGACGTGCGAGCCCGAAAACCGGGTTTTCTGATCGTCTGTTAGCTCATTTCTAGGTGCATTTTCTGATCGTCTGCTGCACCATTTGGCTCCGTACGTGAATCCCAAACATGCGTTTCACTCTGCAGGTGGTTCCGTCGTTCCAACATCAACTTGCGCTGGCTCGCACGTCTAAATCAGCGGCCATTTTCCCATAGGCGAAAATCGTTTTTATTTATTTTCAGAATAAACATGTAAGTACCGTTGTTGTTTCCGGTGTCAAACAAAATAGACCACAAAATGCGACCTTTGTGTGAAGTTTGAGCGCGAACAGAGCGGCGGATCGCTCAGGAAATTTTTTTAAAGTGTTCCAATTATCGTCGCAACACCCTGTATAGCTGCAAGTGGGACATTTTCTGTCCTGTCGTAATGGCGGAAAATACTGTCAACTCTTCCGGCGTCCGAGTTGGTAACTGCGACTTCCGAGCCATCGAGTTTATTTTTCGGCTGTTGAAGGCGATACTCCGGGGCTGGCCTGAAATAAAGCGCCAGCATATTTACTGTACACAACACAAATGCAACAACAAAGTAGTTCAGCTAAACTAGCCAAACACTCACTTTAGCCCGAAAAGGTTCGTAGCAAAAAATGTAATTTTTGGTGCCTCCAAAGCAAGCGACACTTTTGTGGGCTATAAATATAGAACTAAACGCATGATACCTCACTTGAGAGCGGTTCGCTTTACGTCTATGATCCTACTGGCTTTATTGCATTTTGTCTATTTTCGATGAAGGAGACGTCGTATTCTGCTGCCAAGGGTACTTGTGTCAGTTTGGATGTATTAACCCCATCGTTTTGTCCTCCGCCCTTGCCGCTTTCGACATCACATAAAATCTTCTTCACGAAGGCACGAAAAACCAGGTTGTAGACATGCCGCTGTATAGAGTTCAGGCTAACCCCGTATTATTTGGGCCCCCAGAGTTGTATACGTTTTTTTTTTTTGTAACGGCATCGCTGGAGTGGAACTATATGGTCCTTGTAACCGAATAGCTGTAATGTTAAAGGCAAGTTCAAGAAATGGCGTGGGCCGTTGAGACGCCTGGGTTGAGTTGTTAACAATGATTGATGGAAAAGTTTATGCTACAGCTTTGCTTTATTTTAGCCAGAATGTCTCTTTGAGAGTAACTGTAGAGAGTAACTCTTTGAGAGTAAGTGTGCAGAAACGTGGCTTACTCGAAAATCTTGCATATAACGGAGCTTTGAATTAAAGGTACGTATTTATTTCGCGGGGCCAGGATTCAATACTAGAGGTCGTTCGCAAATTTTTCTTGAATATGAGTTGTGGACACTACTATAAAAGCTAAGGCCCCTGTGACGGCTGCCCCGGCTCCCCCTTCAGAGCGCCTTCGGAGTAGCGGCGATCATCGCCCATGAAAGCGGCTTTAACTGGCGTCCTATCTCACACGTATGGAAACTATACTTCTACGAGTGACCGAAAAGATGTCTCGGCAATCTCTAAAAAAATTATCTCATGGAATGCAGTCAGGAATTAGTAATCGTGGTTTAAGACAGGTGTGATGACGCCACCGCTTCAGCAGTCATTCAGCGGCCACACGGCGCTGGGGAAAACGGCTATACAGCTCGAATTTGGTTTAAAATTCCATTGGGTTTAAGCTTTAACATGAAACTGTCTGACTACTGGCATTTATTACGCTAACGTATTCGAAGCTATCTTCAAGCGAAATTGAAAAATAGGCATATTGACCAACGTAGATTCAGAAATTCGAAAATTATGTGTTAACAATAGCATTTGAAAAATCGTTACCAGATGGCACGAACTTTATGACATAGCTGTGTGGAAAACCAGGGCCTGTGTTTTGTTTCAAGTGACGACGAGACGCTTGTGCAGTTCGAGGTTGACTTTTTCACGTAAACTGAAGACATGAAACACAAAAACCAGGGTTCGGACGGAGCCGCCCACCGAGAAGGCCCACGAAACTATCGCCATGATAGCGTTGACGGTCGCTGGAGTATGCGTAGTTTCTTCTTAAAGTCGGGCAAGTACCAAATTTCTACAAAGTTTGTTTACTCACATACACAGTTACCATGTTGACAAACACACTTGACAAGTCCCCAAAAAAGACAAACAGAATTTCCTGCTTGTATGGAAATTGATTTGCAAATTTTGAGATTAAGGTTGAGGAGACTTTCAACCGCGATACGTTGGAGTTGGCCTTCATCTGCTTCCCGTAACCAATTGCGGAAACTTGCGTATTAACCCCAAAGCAGCTGTCGTGCAAGGTGCGAGGTTGCTCCGGGTCCGTAAAAAATATTGAATTTGAGGCATGCAGTGCCTTCGGCAAACCTTGTTGTGCGATTGACCACGTGTTCGTTAATAAATACGTCTCTAATTTGCCGAAACACTCGCTACTTCTTCGCTTTTCGTCGACTCCCATCTAAGCGTGCGATCTGCAGTTTTATATTTGAGCCTATTACTGTGATCGATGATACCGACTACGAACAAATTGATTGATTGATTGATTGATTGATTGATTGATTGATTGATTGATTGATTGATTGATTGATTGATTGATTGATTGATTGATTGATTGATTGATTGATTGTGGGGTTCAACGCGCTGATACTACATAGGCGATGAGGCGCGCCGTAGGGGAGGGCTCAGGATTAATCTTGACCAACTGGGGATCTTTAACGTGCCCCGAAATCTCTTACACACGGGCGTTTTCTCTTGTCGCCTCCATCAGAAAAGCGGCCGCCGTGGCCAGGAATAGAACCCGCGTCCTTTGGCTCAGCTGCATAACGCCTTAGTCATTGAGCCGCCGCGGCGGGTTAGGAACAAAAATATTAGGTTGAAAAACATACTCTTCTATTTAAGTTTGTTAATTACGTGCGCTAAATGCCTACCGTTCCTTGCTGGACTATATCCGGGAGGCCAACCTAGTTTCCTGGATATAGATCGAACCCGCGCTTAAGGTCTACTAAGCCGTAAGGCTAATAAATAAACGAAAAAACAACAACAAATGCACGGTGCGGTTGGAAGCAAACATCTACTGGCGGGGTGTGTCAGTTCATGTGTCCTGCACGAAGGCGGATTTAGCTAGCCGCATTCGCTAGCTGTTCGGCTGTGCAAAGTAGTACGCACATTTGTGGGCTAATTTTTAGAATCCCCGCATATCCAGTTCCCAGGAAAAGTTGCGGGGTTTTTTGTGACGCCGTTTTTGCCGGCCTCGCAGTGTTCCGACAGCAGGAACCCACGCCCCAGTCATGAAACACGTTAGGTATGCATAACAAAGCTACAAAGCTGCTTGCAAACCGGGCTGGTGATGTCAACAGCTCTCTGATGAACATACTGAAGATGTCGCAAAAGCCTCCTTACGACCCCGCCCACTAACCAGCTCTTTTGTTGAATAACGTTTTTCCTCCCCGTCCCACTTTTTCTACTCCTCCTCCTCTTTCCTTCAAAGGTTTCTGATTGTAAGATCCAATTGGTGAACCGTCTTGGGAAAAGTTTTATGCCTGAACAAATGAAGGAAGAACGTTTATTGGGACATCAGAATGGCTACACGGAAAATTTCATTTGACAGTTGTCTACATAATCATAAGTGCGGCCGGTGTAAATACCATGCACCACACGATAAACAATCCGTTCGAAACTCTCCAGAATGCATTTTAAGAGGCAATTCTGTATTTAAATTTCTTTAGCAACCACGGGGATCTGTTTGAATGTTTCCTCATTTTTACCCCTTAATGTTTTGCAGCAATTTAATTCTAACAAATTCCTTGCGTAATAAGCTCGGGTAGTCAAAGAAAGAATAAGAGGGGTCGTTAGCGGAATTTATAGTAGTAGTGGTAGTAGTAGTAGTAGTAGTAGTAGTAGTAGTAGTGCGGTAGTAGTAGTAGTAGTAGTAGTAGTAGTAGTAGTAGTAGTAGTAGTAGTAGTAGTAGTAGTAATAGTATAAACTGCTGCCAAGCCCGAGGTCGCGGGTTCGATTCCCGGCCGCGGCGGCCGCTTTTCTGATGGAGGCGAAAAGCAAAAACACCCGTGTTTACGAGATTTCGGCGCACGTTGAAGATCCCCAGGTGGTCAAAATTAATCCGGAGCCCTCCATAACGGCGCGCCTCATCGCCTGCGTTGCGTCGGCGCGTTAAACCCTACAATCAATCAATAGTAATATAAACGTTTGTTTGCTACAAATGGTACAGTAGCGGAGGATGATATCCTGCAAAAAAAAATGCGGACAAATGAAGAAGGTGAATATCGAGTCGCACTTGTAAAACGTGCTGTAAGATGTGTGCGATACGTCGCAGCATCTAACATTTTTTTTTTGCATACCGCGAATAAGAGAGAGGCTGTGGTGCTCCCTGTTCATTTTCTGACAATCGCGCTGTCTGTGAAATATCATCAAAAAACAGTTCGTGAATGCTCTCATAAACATAAAAGCATCACGCGCCTAACATCACACGCATAGCCCTTGGAAAAATATTAAAAGATAAAAACGTTAAAAGAACCGCCACGTTCGGGACGTTTTCAATGTCGCGCTAAGCGGATAAGAAATGCATCGCTGTGTCTACTTTGAAAATGCCGATTCTTCTGCGACGCTCAGGAACCATCGCATAATTTTAAAAATTACGATGTTACCAACTGCTGCCGTTCGTCTACGCGGTACCTCAGAGCGCATCGAAGCAGCTTCCGCAGCTGGCAGCCGCCGCGGTTCTTTCGACGATGATCAGCGCCACGGCCGACGCTGTGGCGGAAAGATAAAATAACGTGGTCACCGGCGAAGAGGCGCACTCGGCAGGCCAGCATACCACAAGCGGAAAGACTGGCATATATATGTTCCATCAGTGCTCTAAAGCGTCGCTGTGCGTGCCACGCTATGAGGAAATTCCACTGCCATACGTCATACGTCTTCGTGTATACGAAAATACAACACATAACGCAGCTGAAAGTCCTGGTTTAAACTTCCTTAAAATCCTGCAGTAAAGCGTGTATCTTCAACCTTGCGACTAGATCCGTCACGATGATGTTGGCACGTGTTTAGAGACTTCCATATACTCTAAGTGAAATGCCTTTTTTTTATTTCTCTGTAATAATCTGTAACTCCTTTGCTATGACGTGATCGATCGATTTGCAAACTATGCTGGCAAAAGGGTGGAAGTGAAAAGAAGCTATATATGGGAGGTGTTTACACCCTCTTGCTTGGCTCTCTTCCTACTCGTTGTCTTACTTATCCCTGCTCCCAAACTATAACTCAAAAGTTAAGATCAAGCACCGGGCCTTTTTACGGCTAAAATTGGTAAAAAGCGAGTTCAAGTCGAAACGTGGTAAAGACGAGAGAGGGGAGGTGTTCACTACTTCACACGCCCACCGCCAAAAGAGCAGCCGCCCGCATAGGAACCGCTACACGGGTCAGAGTTCCGGAAGAAAGGCCATCCAAAGTTTGCTGTCACGTGAGTTTGGGGTGAGGAGGGCTCGAGGCGGTTGCAGCCTGTTTGGTGGGAAAGTCGTAAGTTTGCTCACTGAACGCACTTAGGGTGCCGTAGCAGGGGCAGGTGCCCTTCGATGTCGGCCACTGATTTGTGTTCTCATCGGGCACAAAGCTTTGTTTTAAAAGGTTTAACGCGCCGACGCCACACAGGCGATGAGGCGCGCCGTAGTGGAGGGCTATAGAATAATTGTGGCCACCTGGGGATCTTTCACGTGCGCCGAAATCTCGTATAGACGGGCGTTTTTTTGCTTTTCGTCTCCAGCAGAATAGCGGCCGCCACGGCCGGGAATCGAACCCGCGACCCCGTGCTCAGTAGCGCAACGCCTTAGCCACTGAGCCACCGTGGCGGGCGGGCATAGACCTTCGGCGTGGGCTGTGGATGTGTATGTACTGTGTGTGCAATGGGTCTGGAGCATATCAGCATTTTTTGCTATCGAGAATCAATATGACAGCTGTTCGCTGCCCTTGAATTCGTAGAAAGGCTTGCATTATGCTTTCTTAATCACTCACAGTTCCGCATCCTGAATTCTGCTTTATGAGCACTATTCTGCAGGAAGAAAAGCCTATGGTAATTTTTAATTTGTTTTCCGGGCAACTGCAATTAATTTTGTGGTCCTGAATGTTATTTACCGATAACAATGATAGGGCGTAAAGGTGAAGTTAATTAATTTTTAATTAGCAAAAACCCCTTTACGCCCGTGCACCTTCGAAACTACTTCCAATTTCAACGCGTTTTCTACGCGACGAGATTAAAGGAGAGAGAGAACGATAGCTAAGATGTTTAGATGAATAAGTTTTACTCACTTTTTCAACAAGAGTACGAGGGCCAAGGCCACGACGAAAAGCTGGAAGTCCGCAGATAAATACCAAACGTGTGGCAACATTGACTGCGGGCAACGAAAACAATTCGTCAGGATAAGCAACGCACACACGCACGCATTCCATAAAAGCGCATCGTACCGTGACCCCCCTTCCCCCCCTCCCCTCGCGCAGCGACAATCCACGTTAAAGGCAGCATCGTGTCGCACTCACCCCTGCTCACAGAACGATTCCTCGCGAAATACAAAGTTCTCTCAAAAACCACTGAGGTGGTCGCTCCAAGCTCAGAATGACTTTCATTATGGTTGGCATCCACGCCTCAAAATCACGAGCACAGTAATTAAATACCCTCCTAACACGCGAATCTCGCCGCCCCTTTAATAGGCTGGTTTGGCCGCGTTGACGATACTTTATACTGAGTATCCAGTACAGCTGCAAATCATATTGAGCCCGACAGCACCTCCGCAGAAGCAACCTTCGGTATACGAAGCCGTATACGGGCAAGCTGCTGCTGTGGAGACAGCTGATTTCCATTTCGATCATCTTAGACTGGTCACCTCAGCATTTCACCCAGAATATAATGCAGGCGGAAATATGTCCAAGCGAAAATTTGTCTGTACGTCCGGACGCCATAAGTCACCATCGTCATCATCTGCTTTTCAGTAACTCAGGAATAAGCTACTCCTTCGAGAAACGGAGGGACGAGTGGGACCCCCACGCCATTACGGGCAGTGAAGTGCCGTCCAACTCCTCAGGGGGTGTAACACTTCATACCTGTTTGGGTTCTATACTCCCCTCCTGTACCTCAGGCATTATTTGGGCTTTTTTATATGTAAAATGAGCTGCCTACAAGCCCAACTTCACATTCTTGACACATATCACTTGTACTCATGTTCTATGTTCTCTCCTTTGCTTTGTAATATAAAAAAACGAATAACCGTATTTTTTTCCTGCAATACTACGGTTTATTTCGTATAGTTAAAAAACGTAAGAATTGTTCAAATGCACAAAAAGCATAAAATTTAGCGCCGCCTAATATAGAAGAATGAAAGCAACTTGCAGATAGCTGTATCGTAATACGCTTGTCCCGTTGTCTTGTCTAATTCAAATTAAGGTATTTTACGCGCCCTACGGAATAATTACGGATACGGAATAATTTATACCACCTAGGATGTTTGACGGCCGCACAAATCTCTCCTCATGGGCGGTTTGGTTTTTCGCCTCCATCAGAAGAAGAGGCGCCGCGGCTGCGATCGGACCCGTCGTCTTTATTGTCTTTGTTCTATTTCGCGCTGTAGCTGCTTAGTCTATCTTATCAACTTGCCCAACCGAACGAGTTACTAAGTTCTGTATGGCGTAGGTTATGCTGCTCTATAAACCCGCTACGCTGTATGGTGTTGATATTGCCAATTCTCGGCTTCGCAGATCTTTCGTGTTCTGTTGAAAGGGCGTGTGGGCCGATAGCGTTTCAGGAACAGCACGTATACGGTGGGGAGAAACATGATTACACGAACCCGCGACATGCAGAACGGTGAGTAGAGCTGGTGCCATCTTTTGTTGCAACGGCGACATGATTAGGAAACTAGCCTTGAATCGAGAACGGCCAGATACACAATAACGCAACACGTAGCGTTTCCACGTGCAATAATGCCATTTGGAAATGTCATACAACAAATTACAAATCCATAGCTTAGCGAAATAAACCTACAAACAAATGATCTAAAAGTTCCCCGGGTTCAAAAGCATGAAGCGTATACCAATTTACAATGGTGATTATCTTTGAATTTTAATGCGTAAACATTCTTTGCCGAGTGCCCCAATGTGAACAGCGCAGCGCATTGTATCTGCACAAGGATGTGTCATTGGCGAAGGTAAGACATTTATTTGTTACAGTAAATGTCCGTAATTCTAAGAAAAAAATTGAAGAAAAAACAACAAAATGCCACCAAAGAAAACAAAAAGTCATTCAACTTTTTGATAGCTTAATCTAGCTGTCAGATGGCTAGCGATAGCCAAATGCGCCAAGAAACGTCCATCGCAGGAAACTAAAAAAAATCTATAAAAAACTAACGGTGCGTGAATGTAACATTTGGGACGGTGATTCGAGTACAAATAGTAAAAAAAACTGACGGATAATCTCATCGAATATTTTCGAATGCCAATATATTTCCTTTACTCTGTATAGAGCTTCTAAAGCATAGCTACAAAAATCAAAGTATAAGCACTCAGGACTTAACACATCTAAGTGTTCATGAACTAATGTCTGATGAGAAAATGATACAGACAATCAGAACTAAAGATTACAACATGGTAGCAAAGGAATGAAATAAAAATTTGACATACATTGCCATTAAAAAATGTGGCTTCCTTTAACAAGGTGTGAATAGGGGAAGTATATCATTGGCCGGTTTCTCCAGTCATTGAAATGAGGCTCGGCATGCTGGTGGCTGGTATGACCAGTACCTTACTGCGAGCATTGCCAACAAGTAGTAACACTTGATTCCCTATTCATGACCCTACTTTGGCAGGAAACTTCTTTTCGGCTGGTAAATTAACGCAAGTAACATCCCACCTCGGCTAACATACGCCAGGGTTAGAATACAATTGTTTCATAGAACGCTTGCGTGGGTTAGGCTTTTTGCGCAGCTCTGGCGTCGTGTACAAAAGCCTACCTAGGGAATATGAGTTGTGCCGTGAAGCTTGCGATGTGCTGCCCAACCAACTTTTACGGCTCTATCCGTAAATATCGAACATTGGAAAACTTAGAAGTCTTCGGGTCGTATAACTGCGCTGACAATCGAATCAAAATAACAAGCATGTAAATAGTCCTGAAGTATTCGAAGCTTCAAATATTCGCACAGCAATATATATATATATATATATATATATATATATATATATATATATATATATATATATATATATATATATATATATATATATATATATATATATATATATATATATATATATATATATATATATATATATATATATATATATATATATATATATATATATATATATATATATATATATATATATATATATATATATATATATATTGTAAGCGCGAATCTTAAATGTCCCGTCATCAGGCCATAGCTCAGTATTATGACTGGCCCATACCGCCTTCGATCCCACCTCGCGGGCATTTTTTCTCTTTCTTTCCAAATTCTTCATCTGTTTCAATTACCTACCCCATCCTCCCCTTTGCTTTCCGAGGTTTTCTGGACTGCCAACCCTTATTTCTGTCTTACTTTCAACGAGCCCCTCATTTCCTATTCTGATTCGCTACATACATATATATATATATATATATATATATATATATATATATATATATATATATATATATATATATATATATATATATATAGTCGTGAAGTGGAGTCCTTAGTTGTGCAGGAATACGCACAAAGTAGAAGTACGCTCTTCGGAGACTTTATTTCCAACGTCTCGACCTGAGACAGGTCTTCCTCATATATATATATATATATATAGATATATATATATATATATATATATATATATATATATATATATATATATATATATATATATATATATATATATATATATATATATATATATATATATATATATATATATATTATGTACTACAATAAAGCCACGAAATTGCAAACGTCTACCTACTCCAGCGTTCTCCGCGACTGACTAAAGCACAAAAATTTAAAGATAAAAAGAACTGTAAATTCACTAACCAAATTACAAAGATGTATGCAATCTGTCTGTCCCCTCAAGTGGTTAACTAAATACAAAAGACAAATTAACATTATATAAACTGGAAATGAACTAACGCAATCACAAAGTCTGTCTAACCCATGTTCTCCTGCGATTATCTGAAAACAAGCAAAAACAAAGAAAATGAAGCTGTCTGGGTTGGCGCGTTCCTTCAACGCCGCCAGAGAAATGCAAGGCTGGTGAAACGGAGAAGCGATGTACGAACACTTACGCATTAATAGATTATCTAAGAATTGCTGTAGCTTTTTTCCTCCCTTCTTTCCTTTCTTTTTCTTGTTCCCTTCCCTTCCCTCTCTCCTTCCTTTCCTCCCGCTCTCCTTTCTTCGTTCTTTCTTCTCTTACCTCCATATTTCCTTTTTTTCCTTTCTTTGTTTCTTTCTTGCTTCCCTCCCTCCCTCCCTCCCTCATTTGTTCTTCCCTTCTTCCCTTCTCTTCTCTTCTTTCTTTCCTTCGTTCCTCTATCCCTCTTTTCCTCTGACCCTCCCCCTCCTTCCTTCCTTTTTTTTCCATCCATCCTCCTACCCTCTCTGCCAAGGGCGTAGCGAGAAATAATTTTCGAGGGTGTTATACGCCACCGGTAAAAAAATAAAAGGGAAGGGGACCTTCGCCGACATAAAATATTCATTTGCCTGCTTTAGAAATGCCTAAGGGTTTCGTTTCATTTCGTTTACTGTAATATCTGCATAAAAATACGGGTGCATACCCCGTACGGGTGCATACGGGGACGGGACCCCGTCCAACCATATTTCTCAACAAAGCAACACTCTTCTTCGTATATATCGATGCGGTGTGTGAATAGCATAGACGAAAAAAGGGCCGTAATAAAGCGAAGGGGGGGGGGGGAGGGTACAGCGCTAGGAAAATTTCGGGGTGTGGGGTGGGGTGTACTGACACCGAAACACCCCCCCTCCCCCTACCCCCCTGCTGCGCCACGGCAATCTGCGTCCCTCATTTCTCCCTCCTTCCTTCCTTCCTTCCTTCCTTCCTTTGATTTTTCTATCTTCCTCTGTTTCTTTTCTTCTCTCCCTTCCAACCTGCTTCCTTCCTCTCGTTCTTTCCGTCCTCCCCCCTTCCCCCTCCCATCTAGCGTGTTGTCTACCCGCAGTATTCCCTTGTATACTCCTTCAGCTGAGATTCCGTGTATTCGAGAACCCGTATCACATTACCGACTGCAGTGATTTAAAAATTAAGGCAATAGTGGCTACATATGAGGTCGATGGTTGAATTACCAACACAAGGGGGTGCCTCGTGATAAAGTCGGAGTGCAAAAACGGTGGTTCCTGAGAGATTCTCGTGCACATTAAAGAATACAGGTCGTGAGTTAATGCGTAGCTATTCAACACATCCCTTCTCATTGCCAATGCTGTAATAGGCTACAGCCTATTACATATAACGTTTCTCCATGCTTCTATTTCTCTTTTTTGCAGTTAACAGCAAACGTTTTTACTACATTGAAATGAGCAACCAAAACATGGTATTTGCAGGTTGTATGCTATTCAATCAACGATGTTGCCCGGAAACTAAGGCGCGTTTCCTCCAACAAGGACCATCCGAGTCGATAAACAGAATTCGCACTCACGAAGGGTATTTCCTTGCGAAAGTTCCGCACTTGAAGGAGCAGGTCCCACCAATGGTTGTCAACCTCGTAGTAAAACTTGTCAAAAAAGGACTTTGCGTCCGGTCCAGACGTTATTGTAGGCAGCATGTATATGCACATGATGACGAAGAACAGTGGTATCGTTCCCCTGAAAGAGGTTTCCTCCGATCATCACGGAGTCACAGGGTGCATTCACGCGCTTCCAACTCGTGAGTAACGAGCCCACACACCTCGGCGACGACACGAGCGTCACACACGTTTTGATGTCTAAGAAGTTCCTTGTATAGCTCGCAACACGTCATGAGCTGAATAAAGTTGCACCAAACTGCTCTACACGAGGCACGCATTCTTGCTCCAACAACAGCGAAAGGTTTGCTGCACGAACTGGGCGCATAGATCGCTCTCGCGAGGTCGAGTTTCTACGTAATGAGGGGGACGTAAAACTACACGAAAACGCTTGCTATTAAAAGTGACGTCAAGAAATTTTACGAGGAATTTGTTTCTAGGCGTGCAGCAATCATTCATGAAATGTATTGATAGCATACCGCCGAGCGGGAGGATTAGTTTAGGATTGACACCAAACAACAAATTATCGGAAAGGCCCTGAGGTCGGAAGAAACAATCAACACGCCCAAGAGCGTCGGAATATAACGTTTAGGTCCTTTTTTTACAAACATAAAGAACTAAAATCTCAAACCATGTCCATAACAAAAACGAGAAAAACTAACGAACCCACGTGAGAGCCAGAGCCCAGTCAAGAGCCATACAAAAGTATCTGAGTGAGAATATACAGCGGCTGATTTCAACCCCCTCGTCCCTCTTTCGTTTGCGTTCTAGCAGCCATATAATATAGCACGCGATTAAATACCTCTCGTGATACATTTAACGAATCCTACCTCAAAGTTTGAAGCAAGAAATTGCTGTGAATTTTCCTTACCTGATGTACCGGCGGAGAACTGCGACTCCGAATACAGCCCATCCGTTTTCTTTATATTTGGTTACCGTGTAACACAGCAAGAAACCACTGTAAAAAATTCAGCAAGTTAAAAAATGTGTACCAGCCGCATAGTCCACTCAAGTTGTCTTGTCTATACATCCCCTCTTCCCCTCATGTGCATGCGTACTGCCTGTATACCCCATTGAAGAGGATCAAGTGCTGATGGTTGGTAATTGCAAACAAACAAACAAACGAGCAAACGAACGAACGAATGAATGAACAACTAACTAACTAACTAACTAACTGACTAATGAATGAACGAATGTACCAACAAACTAACAAACTAACTGGCTAACGAACGAACGAACAATAAAACAATAAACGCTGCATGCCTAATAATGATATCACGCTACTATAGCACCCACCAGTAGGTCACTTTAACCACAAAGGTCGAGAACACCCATTCACAGCAATCAACGGTGAAAATTCCACGAATGTTAAGGACCAGCATAGGTTCAGTAAAACTTGAAGCTCGGCCCGATGCGCACGCCCTGTTCCGGCTTTGCAAGCCCGCAACACGGTGTTTCTGACACGCCCCCCTCGCACACCATGCCATCTATGCTTTGTGTTCTCACCGTCTCACCGATCACGTGTGCTCTTTTTAGCAGAGGCATTGGCTGCCTGTTGCTCCTTTCGTTGTTCACCAGTATCCGTACTTCGCGCCGTATATTCCCATTCCCTCCTCTCCCACTCCCTAACAAGACAACGCAGCAGTGTGTGGAGCTTCTGACCAGCTCGGCCGTTCAACGTATGCTGGTGGAGAGGGCCTATCTCGCCAGCAAGCACCAGGGTATCCTAGACTGAGGACACCCCTCACCCGGAGGCGTGTTTCCATACCCTTCGCTGCACAGAGCACCCACGTGACATGTGTGATGTCACTGCGCGCGCTATTCTTTTGAGCGCCTGCTAAAACGAAACCATCGCTCCGGCTCTGTAGCCTCGGCTTTGAGCACTGAGTACTAGCACTGATGTCTTGGGTTCGAGCCCCAGCAGGTCTACCACTTAGTTTTTTTTATTGCCTTTTTTTTTCTACACATATCTACGCGTGTTTTTTTCTAAATAATGGCGATTTGGTATGTGTTTGGTTGCTTTAGCTTTGAGGCGCAGCCAAAGACCACGTTGAATTACCGCTCTCGATCGTGCGAACAGACATGTCACGTGGGTACTCTGTGCAGCGAAGCGTGTGGAAATACGCCACCGGGAGGGCGTCCTAGATACCTCTTGCTCATTCACTCACTACCTCAGGACTACTCGGCGCCGCATTAGCTTCGCACTCCATTTTACTTCGCGTACAAGCGTGGACGACACGCGTCTGGAAGCCGGGCGACGGGCGCGTCGGGCAGAGAACGCAGCGCCACCTCAGCCCATGCCGCCGCCGGCTCTCGACTTGCATCATCCCTCTCGGCTCACGCTCCAACGTTCTTTCTCATTCTGTCACTGTATCCACGGGTCAATGGAGCAAACTGTTGACGAAGTGCCCATCTACTGCTCGCGCAAAAATAATTTCCGTGCACGGACGCTTAGCAATAAACCATGACACTGCGCAATGTATCAGAGAAGCTAGGCCACAGTTACTGAGTCTAATCGCGTTAGGCTCGACATTAGCTAAATTTTCATAATTTCATTGCGGTGGTTGATCAGCCTGAAACGTTGTTGATAAGCTGGCTGGCTAGCGGGTGTTTTTCAGAGGGTATGCGGGGACTGTGTGCTTGTACCTGCAATGTGGATTGGAGGGGCCGCCAACTTTTTTATTTTCATTTTTTTCCGCAAGAAAGGAAATATTTTGTTGGAAGGGACAATTTTGGCCGCGCTTAGTTCCCTGAAGCTATCCGTCCCCCGTGTTAGATTCTTGTGTGCCACTTTGGCTTTTTGTCTCGGCCTTAAATAGGCTTCGCCGGCAGGTAAATTGTCCTTAGTGCGCTGTCATTGGGGTAGTCACAAGCAAGAATACATTCTATATGGCATCTGTAACGTTACACGTACCAAAGCTGAAACAAGGGTGGAAGTTTAGTCTTGGTGAGCAAATTCACTCAAAAAGAACCAGGAATTGACGAAAACTAAAATTGAAGCTAGAAGAACATATTCTTTCGAGAATCGCTCAAAAGATGCGAAAGGTATATAAATATGCTACTCACTTAACACTTGCTCATCTATGCTAATACCTACCTAAATACCTACTCACCTAAATATTTACGATGCTAATACCTACCTAAATACCTACTCACCTAAATACCTACTCACTCACTAAATATGCTATCCTAAATACCTAATGCTACTCACGTAATATGCTACTCACCTGAGGAAGAAAAATGTGTCGACGCTGAGGTAACCTGCCGTCACGATGACGTTTTCCCATCGATCGAAATATTTAATGTTGTTGGCCCTGGAGGCTGCCGGAAGGATTAGACAACATTTCTCAGAAAAGCACATTTCCGCAGCTTTTCGGTAGCGAAGCCCACACTTTGTACATGAAGTCAGTGAATTCAACGACCGTGCTCTGCTATCGCTGGCAAAAGGAGCCGCGTAGAAATTTTTACTCTCGTCAAAGTTCTAATCTCTGGTGGTCATTCCAAATGGCGCTTTGCGTGGTGGTGAACTTGCGTCTTCCTGGTATCGTATGTTTTCAGCATCATTTGGCTTGGGTAGAGTTTATTTTTTTTTTTTTTTTGATGGTGGGGTTTAACGCGCCGACGCAACGCAGGCGATGAGGCGCGCCGTAGTGGAGGGCTCCGGATTAATTTTGACCACCTGGGGATCTTTAACGTGCGCCGAAATCTCGTACACATGGGCATTTTTGCTTTTCGCCTCCATCAGAAAAGCGGCCGCCGCGGCCGGGAATCGAACCCGCGACCTCGTGCTCAGCAGCGCAACGCCTTAGCCACTGAGCCACCGCGGCGGGTGGCTTGGGTAGAGTGAACTTTGGGTATCACCGAAAGAAAGTATAAATTAATTCTATTCTACCTTATTTGAATGTTATTTCCCGTTTCCGATGGCATCCAGCTCCATACGCTATTACAGTGTTGAAACTTTCTTAATATACCCCTAAATAATTGGTATGAACCGGTGTTCATTAGTAGGTCTTCAAATCTTTGCATAAAAATCTCTACATATTACCAGACTTCGGTGCACGCTATCAGTCACCATTAGTGTAAATTATTCCTAGTGGTGGGCCTAAAGCGCGGATATGGTGTACACGCGTAAAGCCCCGTGATCTTTTCACGAATAGTCCGAAACTGCCAAAGGCAGTTTTTATCCCTGGAGATATTTCAATCATTCGTATGCTTTAGCCTGTATAAATGAGCGTGGAGTGCAAAGTAGGTTTAATTTCGCACTTTGTTGGGTTTTTTTTTTTGTTATTTTCTTGTTCAGCACTCAATTTGTTAGATGATGTTTCTTTCGTGGCTTTGATGGGAATACGGTGCTACGGTTATATTTTACATTTATCTTGGCGCTCCAGTGTACGTGTTTTACGTACCTCAAGTGCGCCAAGCAAATTTCTAGTTGGTTATTTATGCTGGTACACACTACGGAAACTACCCCCAAGCCTCTTGGCACTTTGCGCATTTGCCTGACGGCCGAGAGGCGATTTTTCATGCAGGGAATATTTGTTCACAGGTGTTTTTTTTTTTTTTTTTGGTTGAGAGAAATAAATTCTCGTTTGCAGAGCATACGTCAAGCGGCGAGGACATTCCATTCAGAATAGTAGCGTGTTTTCTTAGTCACGTCCACCTCATCAGAATTTGACTTGCTTTTCCTTGTTTCTGTGCAACTGCGTCGCAACAGTATGCGTTGACTGCTTCTTAGTTTTAAAAACAGGAATGATTCTGCCAATCTACTACCCGACTGGCGAGTATTTTTAGTCCCTTCGCCTCATTGATCTCTCAGTAATCAAGTAATTTATAATTGATTTCTGAAATTGTATTCAGCCCAATGTTTTAGTGAACTTAGAGGCTGGAACTCAATAAATAATTGTGTCCATGCGCTCTTCCCTTTTTACTTAAAATTAGCTTTGTGTGTCTCAATATCATTCTCAGCTCAAAGGTGTGTGAGCCCAGATATCATTTGGTTGAATTTGATGATCAGCGGCAGCCGCAAAGTTTCTGTTTTTAAGTTCAAACTTGCTGCGTGTTTCCCGCTATATCTTCAGCGCTTTTACTGTATTGTTTTGACCACTTGCGTTTACTCACCGTAATTTTCCCTGTTCAGCAACACCCGTGAATATTCTAGTTATTAAAAAAGTCGACTGATTTTGTTCTCTGCCTTCACAGCTCGTACAAAATTTGCTTTTACGCAGCAACGGTCACGTAATAGTAGGTTGTTATATTTCGATCACGTGATGGGTTCATTATCAAGAATGTAGTTTGGCTTCACCCCAATGCACGTGAATTACAATGTGTTACAATACTAAATTTCGGGCTTTTACGTGCGCAAGCTGCGCCTGGGCTGTAAGGCACACCGTAGTGTATGGCTGCAGATTAATTTATACCAGCAGAAGATCTTTAACGTGCGCTGAAATCTCAACAGACGGGCGTCCTTCTCCTCCATCAGAGAAATGGCCGTCGCAGCAAGGATTGAAACTATGTCCTCAAGGCTCAGCCGCGCAACGCCTTAGCCAATGAGCCACCGTGCCAGGACCACTCATGACATTCAAACGCACAAAGTAAGGCAATGACGAGCGCCGCATCGACTCGAAGAACGTGGTCTGCTTTGAGCAGGCACGACAGTTCGGACGGCGTGACATCACAACGCACTTTTTGGCCCAAGGGCTATGAAGCTAGCACGGGCAGCTCCACGATGATGTGTTGAGATGAGGAAGGGGTAATTCCTAGGACAAAATTCTAGTTTTGTTTTGTCTGTCTTAAGACATAGACAGCCGAGGGAGGTTCGCACTGCAGTCTTGGCAGTACCAGTTTAGGAGGCGTTTTAGGGTTGGCCGAGGGTGCACCGTCACCACACACCCATATAAACCGATGGCTAAACAATACTGTGCTCAACTATAGGCAGGAAGAAATAAAGAGTGAACCTTTCCCGTGATTAACAGACATCCCCTACACCGCCTACAACGCCAACTCAAAATTTTATGGTCAACTGTTCACTTCTAGGTCGTTTACATTTTTTACAATTTAGCTTTACCAGGTCCACTTTCTTGATATATTCTTGGTTAGGTTGCTATTCAGCTGAAAAGCAGGTCTTTGTAAGTCCAGTGTAGTTAAAATATCTTGAAATCGGTTTCTCGCGTATAGCCCACGTTTCATAAAACCATTTGATGCACTCGGGAGTTTCTTCTGACTGTACCTTGTTAAAACTATTTATTATTTTTTCCTTTTTAGGGGTGGGGAGGGGGGGGGGGGGCTATATGCGTGTTCTGTTTCCCCCAACCTGTCAGAGCACCGTGTTTTCCTCGTTGACGCCAATACAAGCGACTCTCTGATGGCAAGGTTTCTGTTTGCGCCCCTGAGTGAAAGCAAAGTCAATACACCTGCTCAATAGGGACCTCCGATCCATGTTTCCCTCCAGTGTTTCCCACACGACGCACTACGTTCAGTATTTTTTCAACACCGAATGAACGCCTTTAACGGAACGCAGGCTGATCAGCCTAATCCCGTGCAAGATAAATACGGCCATGTACATGCGTTCCAGGAATTTACCCAGGAAGATGCCCTCATTTCCATAAATTTTTTTTTGTATAAAGCTAGTATTAAAATCATATAAAGTTAAGAAGGAGTTCGAAACAACTCACACAGCGTGTCCGTAATGGTCCCATAAGAATGTCCCAGGACAATCCACGCCAGGCTAAAGAACCGAATGCCGTTCAGGAAACGGAGGCGGTACCCTTCCGAAGTCTTATCGTCGTTCACGCTCAGTAGTAAGGTGACGTTGGCAGGCACAGAAAATGCGAGGAGGCACTGGGTGAATACGCCTGTAAGATAACATATGTTACTTTGTAGTCGCTATTGAAATTTACACTCCCATAATTTGACTCTTGCGAGACCGTGGAATCCTGTCTAATTATCAGAAAAGTCAATCGACGAATGGCGACAAAACGAATCAACTCGGATACTTCTTATTGCTGGAAATATCATCTTATATTTGAAGCGTGGAGCCCTCAGCATGCAACAAACAGCGCAGCCGTGTTTAAACACGCACGAAAGGACCTTCAGTTAGCCAATCACAAACTAATATCAAACCGCTTTACAATGCCAAGCGGAAGCACCATCAGTGAGGTCTTTTAGATAATCGCGGTAATAATTCTAACGCTACTGTGTACAGTTTTTTTGTAGCCGCTTCCGTAGTTTATAAGCATATAAAGTCCGAAAAATCACGGAAACGGCTCGTGCTACGTTCAAAATATTCCTAGTAACTCACTACTTGCGCCGTGCGTCCGGAGTAACATACGGCTGCGGTAATGAGGCACAACGGAAAATTTCGTTGCCTTTCTTAACTTGTACCCGAGCATAGCGGATAACCCTCGTATTCTCTCATGACTTACAGAATCGAAGCCCTCGATATGCGTGTAGCGAATCAGAATTGGGAATGAGGAGTTAGTTAAATGGCCACAGAAAGGAAAGCCAGCAGTCAAGAACGCCAAGGAGGGCCAGGTGTCGTCATTTTTGTGTGTTATTAGGAATTTTGAAATGAAGGAAATAAAGTGGGAAAGCTTTGCTCTCCGGGTGAGACCCGAACCCACGACATTCAGATTATGCGTCCAATGCCGTATGCCAACTCGGCTACTGGGAGGCGGTATTCTTGATTGATTGTGTGATTTAACGCGCCGAAGCTACCCATGGGCAATGAAGCACGCGCCGTGGTGGAGGGCTCTGGATCAATTTTGACCACTTGGGGCGAATTGTAGCCACATGGGCGTTTCCGCTTTTCGCCAAGTACCTTCCCTCTTGGGAGTATTTATAGGAATGTGATCATATCCTACGCTTGGAGATGGTAGCCAGCATAACAGGGTTACTGGCTAATCGACTGACCCTATCATAACGCTTCCCATGGCATATACGTTTCCCCAGCAGTTCCCCCATGGCATATACGCCATGGGGAAACTGCTGTGCTATGAACAACATACCATATCTCGCCTTTTCCCGTCCCTTGGAAGCCAGGTAGATGTCCACGATGGAGCCCAGGATGATGACGGCGCTGAGTACGCCTAAAAATGCACTGTAGCAAGGGACATAAATGTGCGGGCGTGTAATCAGAGATAACTAAAAACATACTGAATTTCTGAAGGTGAGCGTGGTGGCTGGCATTGGTTTCGAGGAATTTCTGCTGTTGTGCGTCGACAGAGTTCCCGAGTACGCTGTGTCACGGACAGCTGCAGCAATACATTAACATCCGTTTATTGTTATTTTAAATACTGTATCTACTTTTAGTCATACGTTGAATTGAAGAAATAAGAGATACAGTAAAAGCTCGTTAATTCAAACTCGGTTAATTCGAACTCGCGCCCTGGTCCCGACACAGCCATGTATATTTCAATTTGCGAAAACTTCCGATAATTCGAACGCTTCGGTATCCAGAACGCTTAATTCGAACTGGGATCTACTGGTTTCCATCCCTCCTGGCAGAAGAAGTCGACCCAGAGGGATTACAATCTGTTGCAAATCAAAACCAAACCAAGTTTACTAGAGATGCAAAACAACCAAACAGAAAAAAAAAATCGCGCCATATCCACGGAATGAATGATGATAAGTGGGGCGAAGCTCGAGAGGGGGAGATCATCGGTAACCGTAACTCTCCCGTGAAAGTTCGCCCATTACATCATTAAGAAAGACGTAAGACTGTGTGCGTACATTGTACAAATCAACTTTTATTTTCGGAGTCAATGCTCCCAGGCCCAGACCTGGTGAAAGACCCCGCGCCATCGAGGACTACCCCGCACCTCCACCACAATTTGTCACGTAGGATGGGACACAACGGTAAAGAAAGAACTTTTATTTAGGGCGAACTTGTGCCCGAACAAGACGAGAGGAAACGAGCAAAGGTCCTTGCGTCTCGTTCGATCTCCGAGAACGACTGCCTGCGTTCGTGGCGTGATCTCTTGCGTGATCTCCCCCTCGCAGTGCACGTGCGCTCGCGCCTCCGTTGGCGAACACAGACAAGCTCGCGCTCCCGGTGCCGAGTTTGCGCTGCCGGTGCCGAGTTTGCGCTGCCGGTTGCAGCGGGTTCTTGCGTGTGCAACGCGGCCCACTTTGCGACATCTCCGAAAGCATGCGACGGTCGCGTACCACGAGACACTAGGGATGGACAGACCCATGGCTTTAGGAGCTTCGCCCCTAAAAAACCCCCGGCGTGGCGCGTGGTATACGCTACTGAAACAGCTTATTTCACGTCTACAGAGGGCGCCGCTCCACCGACGCCAGGGCTCCGGCGCATATTATTATTTACGAAACATTATTTACGAAATCACCTGCCACAAACGTGTAGCAGCGCCAGATTCGCGATAACGAGCCCAGACGTGGCTTCTTCGTGCTCTGCCCCCGCAGTGTGACGCGATTTCCATTCATTCTAGCACCCATAGGCGTGCGCACAGGGGGGCGCAACTGAAGTTGCGCACAGGCGTGCGCAACTTCATGGTCGTCAGGCGGCCGCCCCCCCTAATCATCTGAAGGGGGGCGCCAAATTGGCCCATATTTTGCCAATGTAACACATTAAAGTAAAAATTTCTGCTCAGAAATATTTTGTATGTGTTGCAATTCCATCACATTGAAATAAAAATTTGATAACCATCCCTCTTTGCACTGCGTTCGGACCGCTAGGCCTTCAGTGGGAAGAGGTGAGGAGTTGCTGGAAAGCGAGGGGGGGGGGGGGGGAGGGGGGGGGGAGGGGGGGGGGCGCAGCGGTAAGACTTTGCCCCCCCTAATCGAGAACTATGCGCACGCCTATGCTAGCACCCTCCCGCTAATTCCAACTCCGCTTAATTCGATCAATTTTATGGTACCCCTCAAGATCGACTTAACGAGCTTTTAGTCTATTTGAGGTGTGAACGGTTTCAGGTTATTGTTGCGAGGAAGCACGATTGAACTGTGGTTAGCACCAGAGCTATAGGTTTAGGCTGGAAAGTCACACTAATATGTTATGCTGCACTTTTTTTACTTACTCCGGTACGTGATTAAAAGATGTTGACAGGCTTCTGACAACATTACACCGTCACCTTTATTAGTACAGCTGACCTTCCAATAGTTCCTCACGTGGTAATGGCACAGCCACTAAACAAAGTGGGTAGCGTATTAAACGTTACAGCACATTGTCTGTTATGTGGGTCATATGTAGTATATTGTGACGAAAATTCAACTCCTAATTACAATTTAATTTGCCCACGCAATGAAAGGGGGTGCCGTAACGGAGAGCTACAGAATAAATTAGACCACGAGCAGTTATTGACCAAGCATACTGCTCGTGATTAGACAAAATAGAGCCATGACCTCGAACTATATGGGGAGAAATTCCTCGTTCAAGCAAAGAGCAGGCGTAGCAAGCTACGGTTTAATGATAACTGATATCCAGTGTGAAATACAATTGCAAATTTAATTTGCGACCTTAAGTGAAATATAGTTACCTGATTGCAACCCCTATCCACCTAGCAAAATATGCAAAATTACCAACCAATTGAGTCCTCCCCCCCGCCTCACACACACACCTTTTTTAAGGATATATGGGCCTATTGAGGCAGTGAAGTTATTCAGTTATTCCATTCATAGTCAAATAATTTAAAATAACTGAATATCTTTACCCAAGATAGTTCGTTACAAAGAGGTGGATACGGGGAAGCTGGCATTGTTGTGTTGGAAACTCGGCCCCTATGTCAATCTATGGGTGCCTGAAGGCATAATTTCACAGTGGATAAATTTAACATCCCAGTGAGCCCACGTCGGTAACGGCATCTGTAGCAACGCTAAAGTTCAGATGGCGCTTCTACTGGTGGCGATTCGGCATCTATACCCAGTGGATTCTCAACTGCGCCGGACGCGGAGCAAGTTCTAAATTACCCGAGATGCCCGTATCGCCCTAACTTATCGTTTGACAGCGTCTTAACATCTCCCACATTTCTGAAGCGTTTGCGCCTTAGATTGGGGCGCGGTAATGTTCCTAAAGGTGCCCAAAGGCAAATATGGTAATCTAACGGTTTTAAAGCACGTTTTCAGTAAGTCGAACGCACCGCTTCCTGTATCGGACACCATGACATTTTTTTATGTTAGTTTACAACGGCCAGTATGACAAAATAAGTCATGGCTAAAATATACTCACAGAATTGCCTTTTGTGTATTGCTGAAAGGGTCCGGTATGCCAGTGACGCAGTTGTTGACTTCAATCGTGACGCCAGCAGGCTTGACTGATGTAGAAAAGAGAAGGATGGACATCACCATCGTAAGTAGTAGCTACTGATGATTCCGCAAAACGAATAGTTTGGCTTTTGTTTAAACAGGTAGGACCTTCCCCAACATTTCAGCATTTTTTCTATCGCCACCAGGTGGCCGACCGATG